>NW_023425546.1:2247400-2663753 GCF_014108245.1 Pipistrellus kuhlii
GGGAGGGTGGGAGAAGGGGCAGGAAGCCTTTTCAGCAGGAGATTATCTTGGCAGACAAAAACACATAATCCTTATAACTAGACTGATAGCCAGCCACATGCACTATACTGCCAAACCAGTCATTAAAAAATTGAACCACTTTCTTACACCTAACACCAAACAGCTGTTGCCCTTAAAACCCCTCTTCAGACCCCACCTTAGGTTCTGCCTTTGCAATTCACCCAGATTAGGTTCTGACTGGTTAGTTTCTATACCAGTCAGCATCAAAAACTCTGCCTCCTAGACAGCCATTGGCTCCTGGCACTTCATCTAGATTTGGTTCTGATTGGTTGGTTTCTATGCCAGTCAGTGTCTCTGGGCCTATCTCTGGGTCTGATCCAAGAGGCGGAGCTCATCGGCAGCCCCGGTAAAGGCCCAGAGACAAACAGAGGGGAAGCTGCTGGTGAAGCCTGGAGAGAAAGAGCAAGGCAACGGCTGATCAATGGCTGCCACGGAGGCTGCAGTTCAGACCCTGCCTCTCTCTGTAGGACTCTCTCCAGGCCTGATCTGCACCCCCCTCTGCAGTTAGTACTGGGTCGCTGCACCAGCACCAGCTGCAGTCAGTGCTGGATTGCCACAGTAACCCAGCACTGACTTCCGGTGTTCGGTTGAACCTTGGTCATTATATAGACTGAAGGCCTGGTTCATGAAATTAGTGCACGGGGAGGGGGGGGGGGCGGCTAAACTGGCAGTCAGACATCCCTCCCACAATCCAGGACTGCTGGCTTCTAACCAAGATTACTCTACTGAGAAAAGCTATCATTCAAAATTACAGGTCAGATAAAGAGCTTCACAGATAAGAAAAAGCTAAAGGAATTCATCACTGCCAAATCAGTATTATATGACATGCTGAAGGGTATTATTTAAGAAGAGGAAGAAGAAGAAAAAGATAAAGATAAAAATTATGAACAACAAAATGACAACAAATACATATCTATCAACAAGTGAATCTAAAAATCAAGTGAATAGCCGAGACTGGTTTGGCTCAATGGATAGAGCGTCGGCTTGGGGACTGAAGGGTCCCAGGTTCGATTTTGGTCAAGGGCATGTACCTTGGTTGCGGGCATATCCCCAGTAGGGGGTGTGCAAGAGGCAGCTGATCGATGACTCTCTCATCGATGTTTCTAACTCTCTATCTCTCCCTTCCTCTCTGTACAAAATCAATAAAATATATTAAAAAAAATAAAAAATAAAAATCAAGTGAATAAAAAATATGATGAACAAAAAATATGGTGAATATAATAGGATCAGGGGCATAGAAAGGGAGTGGAATAACAATTCCTAGGGGGAAGGGGAGTTGGAGGGTGTGGGAGAGACTGGCCAAAAATCATACACCTATGAATAAGGACAGTATGTGTGTATGTGGGGGGGGGGGGGGAGAGGGAAGAGATGGGTAAGGGCAGAGGGTGGGGTGGGAACCAGGTAGAGGGGAGCTATGGGGGGAAAAAGAGGAACAACTATAATAATCTGAACAATAAAGATTTATAAAATAAATAAATATATACATGCTCTAAAATTAAAAAACGAAAAAGCTCTGCCTCCTAGGCAGCCATTGGCTCCTCAAACTTCACCTAGATTTGGTTCTGATTGGTCGATTTCTATGCCAGTCTACATCTTTGGGCCTATCAATGGGGCCTGATCAGAAAGGTGGGGTTGATCAGCAGCCCCAGTGGAGGCCTGGAGAAAAATTGAGGTGTGGCTCCTGGCCAGGCCTAGAGAGAAAAAGATAGGCAAGTGCTGATCAACAGCTGCCACAGAGGCTACAGATCAGACCCTGCTTCTCTCTTCAGGCCTCTCTCAGGGCCTGATTCACAGCCCCCACAGCAGTCAGTGCTGGGTCACCACGGCAACCCAGCACTGACTGTAAGACTGATTTCTGGTTGGTCAAGCCTCCGGTTGTGATGGACCCAGGGTTTTTATATAGTAGGATAGGAGGGTTATCACTTACTTTTGATTTAAATGTGGTTTAGTGACTTTTATTAATCGTATGCCTGGGACACTTAGAAATCTGTCAAATCCTTGTTTAATTTCCAAGCAGGGAAGGCAGGCCTATGGCATTTACCTTTTAGTTCCTGTCATCCTTCCAGCCCCATCTCTCTGGAAGGAAGGCAGGAGACCCCGCTGAACAGCAGGAATCTGAAGAAACGCTTCAATCTCACCAGACAGCACCCACCATTGTGCACTATCTTTCATTCAAGCTGCCCTCCTTACTTCACAACTCCAGCAAATGAAACCTGATTCCTGTAAAAACCTTTCCCATCAATATCACCATCTTTCCACTTGCAACCAAACTCCCAGGGGGAATTGCAGCAAGCGTAACTTAGAGAGGCATTGCCCTACCTTGTTCATGTTGATACACATAGAAAAGTAAAACAAAACCGATATATGTTGAAAAATATTTGGGAGATTCTATTTGACTCTCAGTGATAAAAATAATTAAATTGATTAGTTAAAAATTCCCAGTAAATTATTTTCCATTTTAAAATCTAAAAGTTAAAATCACATGAAGTATATAAAGTATATAAGGAAATTAAATCAGGAAAAAAAAAGTATTGTTTTTACTACAGGCAAAGCAAAGAACAACATGATGATAAACAAATCATGACTAAATAATGATTGAGCCAACACCAGGACATGCCAGCGGGAAGCTCAGAGGAGAGAGTTATTGACCGCTGCTCCAGGACACGCTGGGGGTATGGACTCTCCATAAGTTTCGGACTCCCCTGTGGTCACTACAGAAGTCGGCAGTTTATAGGCAAAGTCATAGAATGAAGGTTCAAATAGAAATGAAAATTCCTAAAAACTTATCAAATCTGATTTTACATGTTTTACCACTCAAAGAAATGCCTATTTGTATCTCGGAAAATGCCTGTAAACTACTCTGGCAGCCCTGAGCCTGCCTCTCCCAGGGAGTCTGCCTTACAGACAGAGGCCCCACTGTGCTTGCCTTTCGGCCACGCCCAGCCCCTCGCTGGTGCTTCTGGCACAATCGGAGTGAATATTACTGAAGAAGAGAGATATTTTAGTTTTACAAATGTAAGTCTCCAAAAATGAGGGAACAAAACGTTCCCTCTCCCGCAAGAGAAACGAAACGCAAGAGAAAGAGCAAGAACAGAGAAGAGGCCCTCGCCTCTCCTCCCGTCTCCCCGAGAAAGCTCCAGTAACCCTCGTGCGCGAGAAAGCGAACCCCAAATCTCCTCTCCCTTCCCTTCCACTCTCCTACGCAACGCCGACTCTCCCTCCAAGCCCTCCCTGCCCTCCCTCTTTCTTTTTTCTTTATTTCTTTCTTTCTTTCTTTCTTCTTTCTTTCTTTTCTTTCTTTCTTTTCTTTCTTTCTTCTTCTTTCTGTCTTTCTTCCTTCCTTCCTTCCTTCTTCCTTCCTTCCTCCTTCCTCCCTCCTCCCTCCCTCCTCCCTCCCTCCCTCCCTCCCTCCCTCCCTCCCTCCCTCCTTCCTTTTTTCTTTCCTTCCTTTTCCCCACTTGCCAGTTCTATGAAGTTTTGCTAATTACTTAGTTTCTCTGAGCTAATATCCCTTCATCTGCAATATGAGATTTGATTATCTATTTTAAAGGATTATCTGTCTCAAAGGATTAAGACAGACATTTGTCCCAGTCATCTTTGCAATTTAGAATTTTGTAGGTAATACTTAAACAGGACAGAAAAGAATAAATGTTGAGTCAAAGCAACTCACCTTATCTAAGCTATCCCATGAATAGATTCCAGTAGTTAAATGCCTGTTATATGATAGGCCCAGTGACTTGTGATCTCATTTAATTAGCTCTTAAATCCCTTGAGGAGATCACTAAATCCCCTATTATTGATGAAGATACACAGGCTCAGAGAAATTAAATAATTAGCCAAAGACCACTGACTGGTGAGTGACAAAATTTGAGCTCAGTTCTGTCCAACATCAAACCTCAGGGTCCCTCCATCCTCAGCACTTCCCTGTGTGCTCACAGCGGGTGAGCCGCCTGGAAATGCTGCTGATGCAGGAAACATTGCCCCGTGAGAAATAGCAAGTCTCTGTCATCAGCAGTCAACACTGCTTTCCTGTTGGACTGAGGTGAGACCTAGAGCGTTCTCTGACCTACACTGAGTGTGGTTGTTTCCTCTTCTGTTCCAGAGCCAGACAGAAATGCCTATCACTGAACGAGGCTGGTATCTGCCATCCTGATCATTGAAGAATCTAACACCACAGCCTCCATCAGGTGCACCGGGAACACGGCTGTGCCGTCAGAGCTCGGTCTGAAGGAGAAGTGTTTCACAGTCTGCATGTGTCTCCACTGGTGTACAGGGGAAGGGCCTCAGGGGTTCAGGAAAGAGGAAAGAAGCCAACTTAAAATCTCGGTTCTGTTCTTCTTTAACATTACCTGAAGAAGGTTTTTGAAACTCTAATATCACTAAAATAAAAATACAAAGATAATGAAGTAACAAGTTCATCAGTTTTATAAGTCCATTGAGGTATATAATCTATACATCATAACATTCATCCACTGAAACTGTATAATTTAAGGATTACTTTTAAATGTATACAACCAGGCACCTATCACCACAATCCAGTTTTAAACATTCTAATCGTTGCCTAAATTTTCCTCACGCCTGTTTGCAGGCCATTTCTGCACCTAATCCCCATTCCTAGGCAACCTCCCAGCCCTAGCCAAATAATGATAGTTTCTTAACAGAAACCAAGATAGGCCTAAGTCTAGGAGCTGAGCTCTTTAGCAATGTGCTTTCAAAGTTCTTCTCCCCTGCCAACCACTCTCCTCTCTTCACAACAGTCACACTCATCTCTCCTAAGAGCTGCAATGCCATGCCTACCTCAAAGGAAGGGTACTCCCTCTCCCCGCCGCCACCCCTTACGCTATGCTATCCAAGTGCTGGCCTTTCTTTACAGCTTGAATCACTGTCAGGAACTCACAGCACTGTCTGTGTAGATACTCATTTGCATTTTGCTTTTGAAGTTAAGACATTTTCTTGGCTCTCCCTAGCTGGTTTGGCTGAAGGGTCCAGGGTTCGATTCCAGTTAACCTGTTAACCAGGGAGTTCCCTTTTTAATGACGCAACCTGTAACGGGCACATACTCTTTCACTAGGATGTGTCAATACGTCACGCCCGGAGGACATAATTTCATATTATTTTTTTATTTATATTTAATGAAAATAAATGAAATATATATATATATATATATATATATACACACACACATTCATTTTATTTATATATATATAAAGCACAAAGGAAAATAGAAAATTACAACAAAAAAATAGAAAAGAATACCAACAAAAAAAAATGGACACGTCGAATTAAAAAATTATAAATTTTACAAACAATGATAAAGATTACAAAAAATAGCCGAAACCGGTTTGGCTCAGTGGATAGAGCGTCGGACCTAAAAGTCCCGGGTTTGATTCCGGTCAAGGGCATGCACCTTGGTTGCCGGCACATCCCCAGTGGGGGGTGTGCAAGAGGCAGCTGATCGATGTTTCTCTCTCATCTCATCGATATTTCTAACTCTCTATCCCTCCCCTTTCCTTCCTCTCTGTAAAAATCAATAAAATATTTTTTAAAAAAAAGATTACAAAAAATATATACCATCCCTCCTGGGACGCAACATATATAATATTTCAAGGACGTATTCATACCTCCTACCCGTTCCCGATATTGTTTACGTTTGACATATTTATAGGTCCCACTCGGTTAACAGGTTTTAATGGCACATGTCGGGTTACGGGTTTGATCCCCAGTGGGGGACGTTCAGGAGGCAGCCTATCAATAATTCTCTCTCATCATTGATGTCTCTCTCTCTCTCTCTCTCTCTCTCTCTCTCTCTCTCTCTCTCTCTCTTTCTCTCATTTCCTCTCTGAAATCAATAAAAATATATTTTAAAAAAGAAGAGCCAAGGATTCCTATTCCACATTTAAAAAAAAAAAAATCTTGCATCGTATGGATTTTATTTTTCCTCTTTATTAAGTGTATTGGGGTGACACTGGTTAACAAATTTATGGAGATTTCAGGTGCACAGTTCCAAACACATCTTTTGTCCACGGTGCTGTGTGTTCACCACCCCACGTCGAGCCTCCTCCTGTCACCATTGTCCCCTTATCCTCCTTCCTTTTCCTTCCAGGTCCCTCATTACCCCTCAGCAATCACCACACTGCTGTCCCTGTCCACGAGCTTTCTTTCTCTTTTTCTGATCACTGTGTCCATAGTTCTATTGATAAAGTGAAAATCTGAGAATTCCAGAATTGGGAGGAAGATTTTAACATTTTTTAATGCTTATTAATTACACTGTAAACCCTAAGATGGGCATTTTATACACATGATTTTATTTAAACCTGCATGTTGGATGATGTAACTTCTATTTTACACCTGAGGCCTTCCCCGGTTGAGGCACTCAGACCCGGGCTTCCCTCTGGCTGCCAGCAGGCACCCGGCTGTCTGGTCTGATTAGCAGGCTGTGCTGTTATTATAGATCTTTTCAATAGGCCCAGAGGAGTCAGACGTTTGCTTCCACCACATTATGAGGTTACAGCAAAGCCACAACCTAAATCTGGGCCCATCTGACTCCAGAGCCCACCTGCTGCCCAGGCTGCCCTGCCCTTGTCTGCATCTGCAGAGGCACCGACCAAACCCGGGTTCTGCCCTCAGACAGGGGTTCCGAAGGGTCCCTGGGTAACACGCCCAGGTCCTGCCAACCCCAGCATTCCGGAACATGCTCCCTTGTCTAGTTCTCTCACCACCAGTTCCACCAGGCCCTGTTTCCAGGGAGAACGCGGACAGCTGGCTGCTTCCTCTGCTCAGTCCTGCTCATACTGGAGTGACGCCATGGCACTCCTGCCTCTGCCATGGCAGGCTGTGCCTCCCGTGACCCAGGACAGAGGGACGGCCGGGCGGACTGACAGCCACTGTGGGTGAAGGCCTTTGAGTCAAAGGTTCACGCAGGCGCAGGCGGCCAAGAGGATGCTGAGACCTGGGAAAAGAAGAGGGTCAGGAAGCAATATGCCCTTCAAGCCCCTACTGTCCCCGTTACCTGCCATCCCCACCTGCTTCAAACAGACCTAAGTCAGGATGGAGGAGAGGGGGCAGGAGGCCACCAGGCCTGCATCTGGCGGGGAAATGAAGATGCTCAGCTGCTCAGGAAACACACACACACCCACCCACACACACACACACACACACACACAAACACACACACACACACACACACACACACACACACACACACAGCCTGCAACCCAGGGCAGCCTTCCAACAAGAATGGGCAAGGCTTGGCCATGTCCTGCCAACGGGACAGCCCCACCTCTACCTGCGGAGCCCACACTGAGGGCACAGCGGAGCCCACGCCGAGGGCACAGAGCAGCCCACGCCGAGGGCACAGAGCAGCCCACGCCGAGGGCACAGAGCAGCCCACGCCGAGGGCACAGCGGAGCCCCAACAATGAGGGCACAGCGGAGCCCCAACAATGAGGGCACAGCGGAGCCCACGCCGAGGGCACAGAGCAGCCCACGCCGAGGGCACAGCGGAGCCCACGCCGAAGGCACAGAGGAGCCCACGCCGAGGGCACAGAGCAGCCCACGCCGAGGGCACAGCGGAGCCCACGCCGAAGGCACAGAGGAGCCCACGCCGAGGGCACAGAGCAGCCCACGCCGAGGGCACAGCGGAGCCCACGCCGAGGGCACAGCGGAGCCCACGCCGAGGGCACAGCGGAGCCCACGCCGAGGGCACAGAGCAGCCCACGCCGAGGGCACAGCGGAGCCCATGCCGAGGGCACAGCGGAGCCCACGCCGAGGGCACAGAGCAGCCCACGCCGAGGGCACAGCGGAGCCCATGCCGAGGGCACAGCGGAGCCCACGCCGAGGGCACAGAGCAGCCCATGCCGAGGGCACAGCGGAGCCCATGCCGAGGGCACAGAGCAGCCCACGCCGAGGGCACAGCGGAGCCCACGCCGAGGGCACAGAGCAGCCCACGCCGAGGGCACAGAGCAGCCCACGCCGAGGGCACAGCGGAGCCCACGCCGAGGGCACAGCGGAGCCCACGCCGAGGGCACAGCGGAGCCCACGCCGAGGGCACAGCGGAGCCCACGCCGAGGGCACAGAGGAGCCCACGCCGAGGGCACAGAGGAGCCCACGCCGAGGGCACAGAGGAGCCCACGCCGAGGGCAGGGAGGAGGCCTGAGCTCTGAGCTGCCGGGGGAGCAGGAGCCACAGGCCGCACCTCCCCGCTCGCACACTGGCTCAGGGGGAGCCCTGGTGGGCCAGCTCCCTGGAAAGAATCAAAGCAAAATATCTCAGAAACAAAGCCTGAGCCTCAACCTGCAGATCACAGTTTGCTCTGAACGTGCTTAAAAGGGAGGAGAGGGGAGCATTGCCCTGCCTCCCATTAAGATGGGGTTATGGCAGCTGCCAGGTGAGCATGTGGTCTGTGAGCAGAAACTGGTCCTGGAGCTGGAGCTGTGGCCAAACAAAAGCCGGAGCAGTGTCAGGACTGCTCACTGCAGCCCGCAGGCGCCTGGCCCCTGTGTGTGCATGTGTGTGCAAGGTTCTCTGCTCAGAGGGCTCTGGCCTCACCAGCTCCCCCCACAACCAAAAGTGCAGCTCCTCATTGGCTGCCTGGTTTTGTCGAGTGACTGTGACGAGCTGGAGTCCAGCCCACCTCATTGGTTGGTGCCTTTAGCTCATTGTCAGGGGAGAGCGAATCAGACACCTGGTCAATATTTTGTTAAGCTGCACAAGACCCCTGGGTGAAGGCGCATTGCATCCCTCCCTGTCTGTGCTCTGCTCTAACTGCAGGAGAGAAGCCAGTCTCAGATGCTCCCCTCATTGGCCACTTTGGAGTATTTGTGAGTCCAGGCAAAAATACCGGGATGCCAAACATGAAGCAGAAGAGTTCATTATAAACAAGATGTCAATCCTGTGAGCAGAAACATCGCAATTAAGCCAGACCAGTGGTGCCCCTTCTGGATGCAAATTACACCTCCTTTCTTCATCTTCTTCTTTCTTTCCTTCCTCCCTTCCTCACTCTCTCCCTCCTTCCTTCATGTGGAAACACAAGGCATATTTATTGAACACCAAGTCTGAGCCAGTTGCTGGGATGGCCTCATCTCCGATGGATACATTGTTGTGTCATGCAAGACCGGTTTCCTTCGGGGGTCATTCCACAGCAAAGCAGGGCACAAAGGGGTCAGGTTCATCACATTCTAAACAAACTGGTCCTAAAGGAACTCATGTGAGCATCATCCATGAAACCAAAGTTCCCCAGAGGGACACAGATCATACATCAAAAGTTGGCCTAGTAACCAGGATTTCTACATGAATCTCTGGTAAAATGTGGCTGCATAGTAATCCTGAGGAAGAAAAAAATTGAGGTTTTAATAAATTTCCTCTATCACAGAGAAAATAGAAGCAGCCAGGAAAGAAATTCCACATGTGCTCTGCCACCTCTTAGCAGCTAATCTATGTCTGTCCTTTGTGCTCCTTCCACTTATAAGGAACAAATAGAGTGATTCTATCAAAATCAACACTTTCGTTTATATGCTAATCTCATCCCCTCATATAATTCTCACATTGTTCTTTAACATCATCAAATTTTAAAATATTCCCTCTCTTCCGGTCATTTTTATTATCATAAAAATATGCTGGGATATCCTTATCTTAAAAATTAAAGATAATAAAGGGAGGGGGGGGGGCCTCTTTATAGATCCAAGGCTGATGTTCAGTTGAAATACACTAGAACTACCATGCTGGTTTTTAAGATGTTCACTTTGTGAATCTGTTGGCAAGCATACACAGCCCTGAGCTTTCCAAGTACCCCCCTTCCACTTTTTTCTACCCCACCTCTCCCCTGAGGCCTCCTGGGCATTCCCTAATTCAGCAACCAAAGTTAAGTCTGGGTCAGTAAGACTGCTCCACACTTACATCTGGCATTCAATTTGATTTGTGGCCATATTTAGGGCACAGTCCTATATTAAAAAAGGCTAATATGCAAATCAACCGAATGGTGGAATGACCGGATGCTATGATGCTCACTGACCACCAGGGGGAAGATGCTCAGTGTAAGAGTTGCCCCCTGATGGTCAGTATGCTCCTATGGGGTGGCACTGCTCAACCAGAAGTGAGTCTCATGGCTGGCAAGTGCAGCAGCATTGGCAGGAGCCTCTCCTGTTCTGCAGGAGGGCTAAGGATGTCCTACTGATAGCTCCCCCAGGGAGCGTGCCTAAGCTGTCAGTCGGACATCCCCCAAGGGCTCCTGGACTGTGAGAGGGCTCAGGCTGGACTGAGGAACCCCCATCCCCAGCAAGTGCACAAATTTCATGCACCGGGCCACCAGTTATTAATATTAGACCCTACATTTTATTTGAATCTTCCCTCCTTCAATTACTTTTGCCCCTTTATAGCGAAACCCTTGAGAGAGTTGTCTATTCTCATTGTCTCTATTTCCTGTCCTCTTTTCTTTTGAATACATTTCAATCAGGTTATATGTCCAATTTCCAGCATCATAGCTTTTTAAAAAATATATTTTGAATGATTTCAGAGAGGAAGGGAGAGAAAGAGAAAGGGAAAGAGACACCGCTGGAGAGAGAGAATCATTGATCGACTGCCTCTTGCATGCCCCCACACTGGGGGTGAAGCCCGCAACCCAGGCATGTGCCCTCACCAGAAATCCAACCCACGACCTCCTGGTTCACAGGTCGACACTGAGCCAAACCAGCCAGTCCGGCATCATAGGTTTTTTTGTTGTTGTTGTTGTTGTTTTTGTTTTTGTTTTTGTTTTGTTTTTTGAGGGCTATCAATGAACCTTTATTTTGTCAAATTTAAAAATAAATTCTTAGTTCTCATCTTATTTTGCTTATTAGCAATGTTTGACATGGTTGACCACTTCTTTTCCTCTCCTTAAAATATATTTATTGTGTTCACTTTCTTGCTTATCTCTGAGACAAGGATCATTCTTTGCATTCTCTGCTTTTCTATCATCCTACCTTTTGTTTTCTTTATTGGTCCCTTCTCATCTCCTTGACCTCTAAACAGGGAAGTGCTCAACCTGGGCAACACATCTTCTTTTCTTTCTACTTCACTCTCTGCTGATCTCTCCCAGTCTTGTGCCATTGAGTACAAATTATACTCCAAAGGTTGTCAAAATTCTACCTCCTGCTTCAACATTTCCCCTGATTCAAATATCCAATTGTCAACTCTGCATCTTCTCTTGAGTATCTAATATATCTCTCAAATTAGGTTGTATGAAACTGTATCATTGATCTTCTCCTCAAAAAAGTTCCCACTTTCTTCCTGTCTTTTTTATTTCAGTATATAGCACATCATTATTCTATGCTCAATCCAAAATGCTTGCACTCAGGCTTGACATGTCTTATTTTCACACCACACTGCAATCCACCTGCAAATTCTGTAATTCTACCTTCAAACCAGTTATCACCACTTCCCACCCTAGTCATTTAAGACCATATCACTGTCACATTTCCTCTTTATTATTGCAATGATCATTCAAAGGTCTCCTACCTTCACCTTGCCCCTAACCATGTCTTCTCCACATACAGCCAGAATGAGTCTCTTCAGTCAATTCATGAAACTCCTAAAGCTTGGTGTTTACAAATGGCATTATGGTCTATTCCTAGACACTGAAAGGCAGAGTGAACTATGACATGGGTTTTGCTTTAAGGAGTGATTTATTATATGTCTAAATACAAACAAAAGAGCAAACAAAAGCAATTTGTGCACAATGTATGGGTCAGTTATGAAATTTCACATTTCATTTAAAGACAGAAAATTCCCTTAATAGGCATTAAAGTTATATCATGTCTCCACTGACATCACAAGCTGGCACTAAGTAGTATTAGATATTAAAATGTCATGTCCAATGTACATAGTGAACATGCACTACGGCTGCTCAGTGCATACATGGGGAAAGACTTCTATTTCTTAGTTAGGACGATGAAGACCAGGAAATGAATATTTACTGTGGAAGGTAACTTACATTTTTACCCCAACAAATTATTGTCTCCTTTTTAAAGGTGAATTCATAATTTTGTGGCTCAGAATCATTTCTCAGGGCACCGTCATAGATGACAACATGAGCTTGTGTCAGATGGACTATGAGGAGGGTAGCTCATAGTCGCAGGTTCAGTAATGTGGCCCGCCTGCCTGCTTGCCTGCCTGCCTACCCACCTGCCTGCCTGCCCACTGCCTGGCCACCAACCACTCTCCTGCCCATCAGAACCTCTCCATCCTCCATGGAAGGGACAGCCCTCCCACAGGCTGGGCCTGGACAGCCTCTCTTCTGTATGCAAATGGGAACATTTATTTCATGAGTAGCATAAAGTGATTTTATTACTGGTATAATAAACTATGAAAGTTTCTGGGGAGGTTAATAAAAAAAAAAGAAGAAATGGCAGAGTTTGAACAATGATCGGTGTGGCTTCAATGCCTTTGCTTCTGCCATAGCCAGATCATGAAGAATCCTTGTGTATTTGTAAGACTTTTAGAACTACACAATGGGGCAAAAGCAGGTTTACAGCTGAGAGTTTATTCTTGTATTATTATTTGTTAACTAGAGGCCCAGAGCAGTGGACCTAAGCCAGCAGGCAGACATCCCTCTCGCAGGCTGGGACCCCTCACCCCTTACCACCTGCCTGCTTGCTGCTCCTTACTGCTTGGTTCACTGCTCCTTAGTCCACCACAGAGGTTCCCACTGTTGTGTTCACCAGCTGTGAGCCCAGCTTCTGGCTGAGTGGCGCTCCACCTGTGGGAGCGAACTGACCACAGGGGGCATCTCCTACATTGAGCATCTGTCCTTTGGTGGTCAGTGTGCAACTGGTGGTTCTGGTCATTCCACTGTAATACAATAGTAGCTTAGGCTTTTATTATATAGACTAGAGGCCAAGTGCATGACATTCATGCATGGGTGCAGTCCCTAGGCTTGGCCGGCCATCAAAGCTCAAGTGTCTGGCATGGAAGGGCAAGTCCCAGGTGTCCTATGAGACCTTGGCAACATCTGGACCCCCAGGCCCTGTGTGCTCCCTTCCACTTGAGTCATTGGGTCCCGGTCCAGCTCCCTCCATGCCTGGGATCTAGATGGTGGCCCTGACCCCACCGCCACTGCTGGTCACCATCCACAGGGCGATCAGTGGGGCAATTGGACCCTGCTCACACCCGCCTTGGTCTGGCACTACCTGCTCACCTGATCCACCATCCCACCATGGTCTTGCTCTCATTGGGGCCCATTGTGGCTGGCAGCACCTCCACTGCAGCTTGCTGCTAGTGCCACATCCTCAACGCCCACCATGTTCCACACTGCCCCCTGGTGGTCAGCACATGTTATAGCAAGAAGTTGAACTCCTGGTTGAACTCCGGGTCAAAGGGGCAACTTGCATATTAGGCGTTTATTATATAGGAGTAGAGGCCAGTGCACGAATTCATGTACAGGTGTGGTCTCTTGGCCTGGCCAGTGATTGGGGCTGATTGGGTGGGCTGACCAGCCAGGGGGAGGAGCTATGGGAGATCAGCCTGCCAGCCACTGGAGGTTGGCTGAGAGAGCACACTTATCACCAGGAGGCAGCTCCTGTGTTTAGCATCGTCCCCCTGGTGGTCAGTGCACATCATAGCAATTGGTCAACCACTTGTTTGTTCGTTCCATTGCTTATGCTTTTATATAGAGAGATTATTGCATTATTTCCCATACAAACAACTGTACATCTACTTTTACCCCATCCTATATAACACTCCCATTATCTTTACATACCTCTGAAGATCAATGAAAAGTGAGAGGCAGATAACCCTGTTTTTAGTCTACAGGGGGTACACAAGCTCCGAAAAGTTTCAAGGTCAAGCAGGGAGATGTCAAGCCCGGTCTTCTGCTCTACCCCCCGAGTATCTTCCCCGGGCCTCCTGCTATCTGACCTGTACTCTTCTTAGCTTAATGAATTGGACCATTGGCCCTTTAAGTGCTGGGATGGACTTCCTAGAGTTATAACCCATGATATTTGTAGTTTATTAACCACCCTTCTCATAAGCATTCTTTACAATTCCCTGTCTCCTGGAGGTAGGAATAGAATGCTGTTTCCTGGAGATGCTCTCAAGCCCATGGGAAGCTGAAATCAATTAGTCAAACTCAGATTGTCAAATTTCAATCAGGTATTTGCTTATAATATGAAAAGAAACCAAAACAATGTCAAAATTTGTTTATTTGTATATTGTGACATAATCCAATAAAGAATCCGATTCAGTGTGATGCTGTTTTTCTAGATTTCATGGTCTTTTTGAGAATCAAATTTCTAGTCATAACTTAACCCTATCTACATAAAAAATGTCCCTTCTTGTCAGTAGCCTCTGTGAGGAATGACTGTCCTGTGGTTGAGGTGAAGAGCCAAAGAGGAGAATCCTATTGAGCAGGTGAACATCTGTGTTTAGTCTCTGCCAAAAGAAGACCAGTCATCGAAGCCAAGTGCATATGAAGCCCCACTGGCTGAGTCCAGTGAAAGTGTATTTATTAGGAGAAGTGTAGATTTATTTCAGTTCTCCAAAGAGGAAATCAATAATTTACACAAAGCTTTGCGATGGGGTCAGCTCCCTGGAATGAAGACACGAATGAATGGTCTTCAGCCATTCCACAAGCTGCCCGCTGTTTCTAGGGGGCTGCTGCCAGCGCCATGCAGGCCACCCTTCAGGACACGCTCTTCTGTGTGCTCAGTTTGTCTAAATGACAACCTCTGCTTGAACGTTCCCCCGGGGCACCTCAGCACTGAGTACTTGTTTATCCTGCTTTAGGAAACTGACCTGGGAAAGTTAGGATTAGAGCACATGTGTCAAACACAAGGCCCGCGGGCCAAATCCGTCCCGCCAGGCCTTGCAATGTGGCCCGCACCACGCTGTCATCACTGCACTCCGCTGCGTTTCCATCACAATGACAGTTTATGACTGTTCAGTAAACCATTCGGCCCGCGATTTAGGCTGGATTTTAGATTTTGGCCCCTTCTCTGATTGAGTTCGACACCCCTAGATTAGAGGAATAGTACAGGGACAATCCTTTTGGTACAGTCCCTAGAAAGAATTTTGACACATGTACACACACAATGGAGACAAAACCCAAAGAAACTTCCTCTAAGTGAATTGCTAGGAAAAACTTTGAGATAAAGACAACTCTAGGGTCACACAAGCTATGTAAGTCCAAATCATGGCCTTGGAACCACATTTATATATTTTTAAGTAGCTTGATTCCAGTTTGGTTTGCTAAAATTAATTCAATAGCAGATTTTTCCAAAAGCAATCAGTGTACTTAAGATGTGGCATATGCTGGAGATACAATAGTTGCCATCATATTTGTATAATTAATACACTTTCTTCTGTGTATTTTCCATATTTGCAATTCATGATCATAGGATTCCTGAAACATTGGAGTTAATTTTTAGATGTTTCATATTCTCTATCAGGGTTGAGTAGACAGTCCCAAATCCCAATCAAGGTCCTCCCAGATAGGAGTGCTCCTATGGACTCAGAAAAGGGCATGAACATATTCCGATCTGCCAACTCCCATGATCCAGAGCTGGAAAGGTCTTGGGTAGGTCCTGACTGATCCTCTTGGCACATCTGTGAAGATTATAGGGCTATGCAGAGAACAGATTGGTAACTAGGCACCTAGCCTACTCCCTCATTTCTCAGACAGAAAAATCAAGATCAAGAAGAACAAATGCTTCATCCAAAATCATAGAACTAGTCATTGCTGAGCTTGAACAGGTCTCCTGAGCCCAATCCAATCAGCATTCTCTCCATGTCAGAGCCACCGTGGCCTCCCTGCAGCCAAGTGTCCTCTCTCCGTCAGGCCCACAGAGCAAGCCAGGCTCCTGCTGGCCACTGGCCTTGGCATCAGTCCTGGTCCCCAGCACTTAGGCTCTCAGCATTAAAAAGCTGACATATGGAGCCCTGGCTGGGTGAGCTCAGTGGATGGAGAGTCAGCCTGCGGACTGAAAGGTCCCAGATTTGATTCCAGTCAAGGGCACATGCTTGGGGTGTGGGCTCAATCCTTAGTAGAGGTATGCAAGTGGCCAATCAAGGATTATCTCTCGTTGCTGATGTTTATCTCTCCCTCTGCCTTCCTCTCTGAAATCAATAAAAAATATATTTAAAAAAGAAAGCTGACATGTATAAACAAACTGTAATTTAAGCATTGTATGGTCAGTGAATAGAGGCCAAAAGGAATGAATATTGACTTATAAGGTAAGAAGGAGCCAGTTTACAATTTTCCAGTCTTGTTTATTTCTAGTGACAGGTACATAAATATTGCAATTGCTACCAAGAGCTTTTGCTAACTCTTAACTCAAAATATCCCTCAATTCCATACCAAGTTTAACAAAACTTAGTCCCCATTTGGAGCAAGTGAGCTGTTTGGGGGCCAGCGGGTGGGAGTTATTTCTAGGTTTCAGTCAGGACTTGATTACTCCCAGACACAGGCCAGAAGCCACAGCACGGGAAAACCCATGTGGCTCTTTGTGGAACACAGGACAACCCAGTGGCTCAGACTAGAGACGACTGTCTATGCCTTTTGCCCCCATGCCACGTGCCCATTGCCACCGTCCAGTCTGGCCATCCTATTACAGATCCATCTGCTCACTCCACCACTGTTCTTAAGGGGACAGCAAAAAGCAGCCATAAGGGAATTTATTTTTTACTTATCAATAGAGATTTATATAAAACCCTAATGTGCACATAGACCAAATGGCGGATCAACCGAACAACTGAACAACCAGTCGCTATGACATGCACTGACCACCAGGGGGCATGTGCAGAACATGGGGGGCATTGGCAGCCAGCGGCAGAGCATGGAACATGATGAGAATAAGCCATGGCAGGCTGGTGGAGCAGGTGAGCGGGTCGCCAGACCAAGGCAAGGCCCAGTCGCTGTTATTGTGGTGCACCTCTGGTGGTTACTGAAAATTCTTTGCTCCTGCATTCCATGGTCCCACTGGGTGCTTGCACCCACTGCCGGCACTGGCCCCACTCACACCTGCAGCCAGCACCTGGTGCTGGTCCCAATTGCTCTGCACCATCAGTGGGTTTGAGCAGCGGCTGCTGACCCTGATCACCCCAGAGGGCTTCTACACCTCCCCCTGCTTTTGAGCAGTGATCAGGACAATAGCCACTGCTCAAACCCCTGATGGTGTTGGCCCCACTCACACCTGCTGCTGGTGCCAGCCCCAATTGCTCTGTGCTGGCTGTCAGCGGGTGTGAGCGGGGCTGGCACCTTCAGCACAGGGAGTGGCAGCAGCAGGAGTGGGGCTCCTGGCAGACAGTGGACCAGGGGCCTTGGCAGGGGGAACTGGGCAGGGATGTAGAGGATGGGTTAAGATCCACCCCTGTGCCCACTGCAGCCTCACAGCCCACTGTTCCTTTTATGGGGCCCAGTGCATGAAATTCGTACTGGGGGTGTGTGTCCCTCACCCCAGCCTGCACCCTTTCCATTCTGGGACCCTTTGAGGGATGTCTGACTACCCAATAGGGTGTAAAAGAGCAGTCAGACATCCCTCTCACAATCCAAGACTTCTGGCTCCCAACCGCTCACCTGCCTGCCTGCCTGATTGCCCCTAACCACTTCTGTGTGTCAGCTTGATCACCCCTTAACCACTCCCCTGCCAACCTGATCAATGCCAAACTGCTCCCCCATTGGCCCGATTGCCCCTAACTTCCCTCCTTCCCTCCCCTGCCAGCCTGATAACCCCCAACTGCCCTCCCCTGCAGGCCTGGTCCCCTCCAACTGCCCTCCCCTGCTGGCTCGATTGCCCCTAACTGCTCTCCCCTGCAGGCCTGGGTCCCCCCCCCCCCCCCCAACTGTCCTCCCCTGTAGGCCTGATCTCCCCCAACTGCCCTTCCTTGCAGGCCTGGTTCCTCCCAACTGTCCTCCCCTGCTGGCTATCTTGTGGAAGCCATCTTGTGTCCACATGGGGGCAGCCATCTTGTGTGTTGGAGTGACTATCAATTTGCATATTAGTCTTTTATTAGATAGGATTAATTCTGATAGAAAGAATTAGACTCAGATTATTTCATCTCAATAAAACACCAAGTGGTGACAGGGATTCATTCTATATAAGAATTAAGGAAAAAGGAAAGGCAAGATATGATTTTTAAAATGCATCATTTTGAGGGGACATCCAAGATGGCAGTGGAGTAGGTAGAAGTTCATCTCACCTCCTCCCAGGACCAAACTGGAATTACAGCTAAAATATAGAGCAATCAACCTAAATAACCAACTAAAGACTAGCTTAACAGAAGTCTCATAACCAAGAAGAAGCCACATCAAAACTGGCAGAAAGGACAAAGATGAGAAGAAAGCTGCTTTCCTCCCCAGCCCCAAGGTGTGGCTGCTGAAAATTCGGAGAAATACCTCAGCTTCACTGTTCACCCCTGAGGAACCTGGAGTCTCAACTGTGGGCTGTACATCTCCATCCAGAGTGCCAGGGCTGGAAGAGCACCCACATGCATCTGGCTGTGTTAGTTAGTGTGCATTCTCACCACCAGGACAAGACAAGCATCTTCTAGGAGGCTAGGTGCTTCTTAACAGGTCGGTACACAAACCTCATTTCCAGCCACTCAGCCTGAGCTCCCACAAAGAGAGGGTGGAGTGGAACACAGTTCTGTAAGGAGAGACTGGGATGTGTAAATCCAGTGAGAGAGCTGAAAAAACACCGACCAGAGTCCCTGTACAGAGTCCCCCTCCCACACCACTGAGGCTGTCTTTCTTGGGTAGAGCACTCCCATTATAAGGCAAAAGCCTGGGGAATGCAATAGCACCACCCTCTTGATTTCCTACCACCAAGATCTGCAGAGCTCATGCGTGTGAAGGAGTCAGTTGTCTGGGCCCGAGTGTAGAGGTCTAGGGGATTAGGAAGGTGTCAGTGACTGAGTTGCATAGGTCTGGAGTGGGGGACCATTCCCCCACCTTTCTGCAAGCTTGACCAGCACTACTCATTCATAGGAAATCCACTAGCCCATCCTCCAGAGTTCTGGTGTACCCATTCAGCTGAACTCCAGCTCTCCAGGAAGTCTGAGTGGAATCCAGGACAGACTGATTTGTGTGGCTCTAGGATGGTGGCCATTGTTTCTTCATATGCCAGAACAGTGTAGTGCTGTTCACATGGCAAGATCTTGCTTGGTTTGGGCTTGGGCACCTCCCTGGCTGCCTGCCACTTAGCACTCTACTACATCCCTCAGGGGGTGTCTGACTGCCTGATCCTCACAGGCCAGCCTGCAGGAATCAATATCTTCTGAGGGGTCCTGGATTGTCAGAGGGCACAGGCAAGGCTGAGGGACACCCCTTCCCATGCATGAATCCATGCACTGGACCTCTAGTATGAAATAAAGAATACACTAAAAGTAAGAAACAGGAAGTTAGTTGAAGCAGAGAATCAAATTGGTGATTGGGAAGACAAGGCAGAATAAAACACCAAGTTCAGCAGCAAAAAGAAAACAAATTTAAGAAATAAAAATAGTTTTAGGGACCTTTACTACAACATGAAACATAGTAACATCTGCATCATAGAAATACCAAGAGCAGAAAAGAGAGAGCAAGAGATTGAGCACTTATATGCATAAATAATAACTGAAAATTTTGCTACTAGGTGAAGGAAAAAGAGGCACAAATACAAAGACCCCAGAGAGTCAAAAACAAGATCAAGCAAAAAAGGTTCAATAAGCAACATAATTTAAAAAGGCAAAAGCTAAACACAAAGAGAGAAATTTAAAAGCAGCAAGATAAGATAAGAAAGTGTCCATAAAAAATGTCAGATGAATCATTAACAGAAACATTTCAATTCAAAAGGGATTGCCATAAAAAATTCAGTGATGAAAATCAAAGACCTACATACAAACAAGACTAATCTACCCTGCAAGGTTATAATTTAAAACTGAAATAGAAGAAAAACCAAGATGGTGGCATAGGTGCCGCCTTGCACAACAATTTCAAAACTACAACTAAAAGACAAAACATCTATCACCCAAAACCACGGGAAAGCTGGCTAAAAGAGAAAGGAGCACAAGCACTGAAAGGCTGAAAAGCTGAAAAGTCTAGGTATGGAGGCACGAGAGTCGGGCTGGTGGCGGGCAACTGGGCTCGTGGCTTTTTTTCAACCGGAAGGGAAACAAGCTCCCGATCACTTTGAAATCCAGTTTCTGGGGTCATGTGGGGGACCCAGATGCCTATGGGGAGAAGCTGGTCTGTCGGCTATCAGGTCCGAAAGTAAGGGTGACTTTTGTGCAGAGGTACGCACAGCAATCATTGTTTACTGCACTGGAGCCCAGGGACATGGGGACTTGGAAACAGGGACTTGGAAACATGGAAATGCTGAGACAGTTGACAGCAGCCATTGCTATTTGCCATGTCCCAGCCTAGTGACATTCTACACATTCTACCCCGCACATTCTACAAACCCATGCAGGCTCCACACAGCTGCTTTTGTATCAGCAGCGAAAATGTTGAGAAAAGGAAGGAGATCTCAAACAAAAAAAAAATGGAGGAGAACAAAAGACTGGATATAGAGTTCAAAACCATGGTTATAAGGTTTTTCAAGGATTTCCTAGAAAAGGCCGATAAACTTAACTAGACCCTTGAGAATATGAAAAAGAAATAAACCAACTAGAAATTAAATATACACGGATTGAAATAAAAAATATTATACAGAGACCCAACAGCAGACTAGAAGAATGAAGAATCCGTCAAAGATTTGGAATACAAAAAGGCAAAGAATACTTTTCCGGAGAAGCAAGAAGAGAAAAGAATCCAGAAAGTTGAAGATAGTGTAAGAAGCCTCTGGGACATACCAACATCAGAATTCTGGGAATGCCAGAAGAAGAAAGAGAGCAAGACACTGAAAACCTATTTGAAGAAAAAAATGACAAAAAACTTCCCCCACCTGGTGAAAGAAATAGACTTACAAGTCCAGGAAGCGCACAGGACCCCAAACAAAAGGAATCCAAAGAGGACCACACCAAGACACATCATAATTAAAATGCCAAGGGCAAAAGACAAAGAGAGAATATTAAAAGCAACAAGAGAAAAACAGTTAGTTACCTACAAGGGAACACCCATACAATTATCAGCTGATTTCTTAACAGAAACTATGAAGGCCAGATGGGAGTGGCAAGAAATATTCAAAGTGATGAATAGCAAGAACCTATAACCAAGATTACTCTACCCAGCAAAGTTATCATTCAGAATTGAAGGGCAGATAAAGAGCTTCATAGATCAGAAAAAGCTAAAGGAGTACATCACCACTCAACCAATGTTATATGAAATGCTAAAATGTGTTCTTTAAAAAGAGGAAAAAGAAGAAGAAAGCAAAGATAAAAATTATGAACATCAAATACATATATATCAACAAATGAATCTAAAAATCAAGTGAATTAAAAATTTGAGGAACAGAATAAACTGGTGAATATAATAGTATATCAGGGGGCATTGAATGGGAGGGGATTGATAATTCTCAGGGGGAAAGGGGTGTATGGGAAGAGACTGGACAAAAATCATATGCCTATAGATGAGGACAGTGGGGGAGGTAGGAGAGGGGAGAGGTAAGGGCAGAGGGCGGAGTGGGGACCAGGTGAAGGGGAGCTATGGGGGGGGGGGGGGAGAAGAAACAATTGTAATAATCAGAACAATAAAGATTTATTAAAAAAAAAAAAAACACCTGAAATAGAAATAATGAGCTTTTCAGACAAATAAAAACTAAATGAGTTCATTACTACCAAACCAGTAATACAAGGAATGCTAAAGAGTCTTTTTTGAAAGAAATAAACAAAAGAGGAGCCCAGCCTTTAGCTTCAGTCTTTGCTCCATGTCTGTGTATACAAATTAATCTGCCATCTTTGTTGGGTTAATTTGCATACTCATGTCAGATTGGCTGGTGGGCGTCATGGAGGTATGGTCAATTTGCATCTTTCTCTTTCATTAGTGTAGATATGAAACCAAAATATACCCTAAATAATGACAGCAATCTTGAGAAAGCAGAATAAAGTTGACATTGTCACCCTACATGATATTAAGCTACACTAGTAAGCCACAGTAATCAAAACAGCATGATATTGGGATAAGAACAGACATATAAATGAAACAGAATAAAAAGTCCAGAAATAAGCCATGCTTATACAGCTAATTAATATTTGACAAAAGAGGCAAGAACATGCAATGGGGTAAAGACAGTCTACTTCATCAATGGTGTTGGGAAAAATTGTACAAGTACACGCAAAAAATAAATCTAGCCACTTTTACCCTATACCAGAAAAAACTTAAAATGGATCGAAGACTTAAATACAGGACTTGAAACCATAGAACTACTAAAAGAAAGCATAGACTGTAAAATCTAGGAAACTTTTTTCTGTAACATTTTTTTCTGACAATATCCTCTGGGGCAAGGGAAACAAAAGAAAAAGTAAACAAATAGGACTACAGCAAACTAAAAAGTTTTTTGTGTTTTTTTTTTTTCACAACAAAGAAAACTATCAATAAAATGAAAAGACAACCAATTAAATGGGAGAATATATTTGCCAATGATAATCTGATAAGGTGTTAATATACAAAATTTATAAATAAATCACACAACTCAACATCAAAAAAACAAACATTCCAATAAAAAAGTGGACAAAGGACCTGAATAGACTCTTTTCCAATGAGTTTATATAGGTAACCTATCAACATATGCAAAGATGCTCAGTTGTCACGGATCATCAGGAAAATTCAAATTAAAACAACGATGAGATATCATCTCACACCTGTCAGATGGGCTGTCATCAATAAATCAAGTGTTGGCAGGGATGGCAAGAAAAGGGAACCCTCATGCACTGTTGGTGGGTCCACCATGGAAAACAGTATATAGGTCCTCAAAAAAGTTAAAAATGAAACTATCATGTGACCCAGTCATTCCTCTCTTGTGTATATATCCCAAGAAACACAAACATGAATTCAAAAGAATATATGCACATCTCTGCTTATTGCTGCATTATTAATAACAGCTACTATTTGAAAGTCCAAGTGCCCATCAGTAGATGAGTGGATAATAAAAATTTACAAAATTAATACTACTCTGCTATAAAATATAATGAAATCTTGCTTTTTTTTTGACAGTGTGGAAGAACCTAGAGAATATTAAGTAAAAGTGAGAAAAAGACAATTGCCATATGATTTAGCTAATACATGGAATTTAAAGGCAATTATAAATGAGCAAACAAATCAAAAACAGATTCACATACAGAGAATAGACTGATGTTTGCTAGAGGGGATGGGGTTGGGCACTGGGTGAAAAAGGTGAAGAGACTGAGAAGTAGTAACAAAATAGTTATGGGGATGTGAAAGACAGCATAGTCAACAATATTTTAATAACTGTTAACATAAAAACATCAAATCTGCAAGGATTTTTTGTGAGTTTATTTGAGCCAAACTGTCCACAATTGCCAGGAAGCAGAATCTCAATGGATTGGGATAATGCTCCAGAGCAGCAGTCGGTAACTGGTGGTCCGTGAGATCCAAAAGGTTGGCTACCGCTGCTCCGGAGATTGGAAGGTGTGTTTTTTAACCTATTTTTATACATTACAATCAAAGGAGGAGAGGTAGGTGGGCTGCAGGAAACCCACTGGGGATAGATTAGGGAGGCTGGAACCTCTGGGATTGGATAAAGAGTAAAATGATGAACACATGCTCCCTTTACTTAGGTGGGTGCAGGGTAGTAACAGTCACTAATTAACATGATGACAGTAACAATGAAGAATCTGTGTGCTCTGTCCTGGCACCCAGCATTTGGTTGTGCCCTGAGGGGTCATGAAAAAGAGAGGTTAAAGTTACCCTGACATCTCACAGGGAGGTTACCTGAGATGCAGAGAGACAATAGGTTCAGTTAAGGTAAAGAGTGACCTTTGTCCAGGAAGATACCGGCTGTCCTAATTATGCCCCAATTAATTGATTATCTGTCTAGACTTAGTGATATAAACACAAGTGACCAGGATTCAGCAATAACGGCCTATCCCCTGGTACTTCAATGTCTAGACACTGAGCTGAACTGGAACACAAGACAGAATGAATGTGCACTCGCAAAGGGTTTATTTACCGATTCCTAGCGGGTCTTGGGCTCCAGCAAAGGCCACCTGGCGATGCATACTGAAGGGCAGACAGACAGGTAGGCGGCTGTAGTTGGTTCAGGCTCACACAGCAGAGCAGTCAGGGGCTTGTCTCTCGGAGGATGTGGAGTCCTCCTCTTATCGGGCAGGAGACCACAACTGAAGATCATCCTAGGGTTACATAGACCATGGTAAAAAACTTGTGTCCTCATCAGTGTGGGCCAGACGGTGTGCCTTATGCCAGGAGTAGGACGTTTACACTTTAAGGTGCAGAGCTTTACATCAAGATAGTGGGGTGTTCGTTAATTTTGGAAGTTACAGAGTATTGGGAGTTTCCATACAGCAAACATTTCACACAATAATTATTTCATTCATTGGAGGGTTTACATTATTATAACACCCGCCTATGACCTGACTACCCACCATCACTGCTTTTAGTTAAAATTTTAATTCCAGACCATGCTTTGTGGTGACTTTACCAACAGGTCTCTGAGTTTGCAGGACGGCCATGTGGACCCCCCCTGAGCTGGTCCGGTTAGCACGTGGCCCCCCTCATCCACATGCTGCTTACTTAGGAGAAGTATAAGTCACGCAGAAGCCAAATGTCTCACTTCCTGTTTAATAACATCAAAGAGAACTCAAAGGATCAGGTTTTCTTGATCCAAGATGATTAGGCTTCACATTTCAAGATACAACATGATGGTGCTTCCCTGCTTATGCAATAATTGTTAGGGCCATAAGAAATGGCTGACAGAAAGGCCCTGTCTGGCTCCATTCTGAGCTGTTGATCGGAGTACTGAGTTATATGGCACTTTTTTATCTTGTGACATGCTTGTCCCTGGGGCACTTCTTTGGAGGATGCACACCACCTATCCAACTACAATGACAAGTTACTTCTCAGTCAATGAATGCTAATTAAAATGCTGGGGGAAAGACAGTCTTAATTGAATAATGAGAATAATGCAGCATACTTTTGTTTAAAGCTTCTTGTAAGCTGAATTTAGGAATCAAAAATATGATCTCTAGGAGCTCACAGACAAAACTAACTCTCTTCATTACTTAGCCTGTGTATCACTAAACTAAATCTGCATCTTTTTCTTTTCTCTTGCTTTTTGATAATAGCCATCCTAACAGGTGTAAAATGACCTCCCATTACTGTTTTCCATGATTGCATTTCAACAGGTGTACATTTCTAATTGAACTTATTGGGGTGGCATTAGTTAATAGAATCATAGAGGTTTCAATCTGCATCTTGAATAGGAATTGTTTGAAAGCTTTGGGAGAGGCTAAGTGTCAGCTTCACATTTGTCTCTTGGAAAATGTTTGTGAAGCTGCTTCTTAGTCCCAGGTTTTGTGAAATGTAGGGTGGAGTGGAAGCAGTGGTGTGGAAATCTACTTTTCTTTACTCTTGGAGAGGTAGCTGTGATCTCCTTCCCACATAAAGGTCTCTAGGCAGGAATACTGAAGCTTTTATAAAGCTATAGAACTTGATAACACCAAGATGAGAAGCATGCACAAGGAAGTAAGCATGTGGTTTAGTGGAAAGAATGTTTAATTCTAATCTTAGCTTTTCCAGTAATTCAAGACAGGATGTAAATAATTTAGGCTTGATCCTGATTATTGAATTAAGCCTCTTTTTGGGGGAAAAAAGAGATATTATATTTTTAAATAACATATATATATTTTTAAGACAATCATATATATATGACTCTAATATATATGTGTGTATATATATATATACGACTCTCTCTCTCTCTCTCTATATATATATATATATATATATATATAGTAGTAAAATATAAATTATCCCAAAATACAAAATGCATCCTTCATCCCACACAAGGTCTAGTTTTCATTCTGGTCCCGTCTAGCTCCTAACATAATTGGATTGACCTCCATGCCTCTCAGTTTCCCAGTTTCCTTTGGCTCTTCCATTCCAGGAACAGTTCATTTCAAAAGCTCCAGGACTGCATTAAATCCAACCCATTCACTGTTCTTAGAGGTCTATGGGAAAAGTAAATTCTATTACCTCTTTTTCTGCCTAACCACTTTTATAAGTAAATTCTGAGCAATCTGGATTCTTTGATTGTGAAAAATGTCCCGAAAGCCACCCATTGGGAGGCCTCCCACATGCTGACTAACCCGCGGGGCGCAGAGGCCTGACAGCTCCAGCATTGAAGTTAGACGCTCCTTATGAATATGCAACAACGATCTTTCACTTACAAAAAGAAACTGATATGTCCATTATGGCCTGTGGTTAATCAAACCCCCATTCACTCCCCTCTGCTTAGAGAACCCTCATCAAGGAAATGTGCTGCTAAGCAAACTTAGCGGCAAGAACCAGGTTCTCATGAAAATGACTGCCTGGAGGCCAGCCTGCTGAGCAGAAAGGACCCAGGGCATTTCAGCCTCTGATTTGATTTCCTAGAAAATCTGAGCTCATCTTTTAGTTAAAGAAGGATTTGCAAGTTGCTTGCACGTTTTGCATTTTAACAAGTTAGAGTTTACACACACCACACACACACACACACACACACACACACACACACACACACACACACACCACACACCACACACACACACACACACACACACCACACACACACACACACACACACCACACACACACACACACACCACACACACACACACACACACACACCACACACACACACACACACACACACACACACACACACACACACACACACACACACCACACACACACCACTCCTACCAGGCCTTTCCATTTGCCTCTCTAACTGCTTCTTGGAAACCATCCAAGCTCAGGCCAATGAATGCATAATAGAGAAGCTGCTGATTTTCCCAGCATCTGGTGAATTTACAATTTTTATTGAATCTTACATAATGCATCATCAATATTCATTTTTTCATAGACATTTATCTTAGTTATTCCTACCTCCCCAAAGAAACACTGTCCAGAGAAAACAGAAAGGACATTACATGGCAAACTTTTTATGAAGAGTACACAGGAGCAGAAATTCACTTCCTAATTTTGCAACTAATTTTCAGTGTAACCTTAAAACATCATTTAAAACTACCTGTGCCATGGATTCTATAGTCCAACAATAGAGAAAAACATTTCTATTACATCAAAACGAGGCTTCAATCCTGCTCACACAATAGCTTAATATCTTTCATAACTATCTGAGTTGTCAGATTCCATCTAGGTTAGTCAAAGCCTCTGTTTTGAAGTATTTAGAATTAATTTCCTTTGATAGATAACAAGTTCAGTGATCACAGCTCCCATTCCAGGCAACACTTTCAATTTTCCTCATGAAAACATAATCCAAGGAAATGTGATAGATTTCAGGCATTTGATATTGCATTCTGGACAAAATAAAAAGAAAGATTAATCTCTGATTTATTAAGTTTATTTTTTTAAACTACTACACTAGATAGTGGATATACATTATAGATTGTCACATAATGTTCATATTTAATTGCTTTATTCCAAATAACATTGCTTTTAACCTTTCCTAGGATTATTTTCTTAATAAACTTGATTATAACATTACTAGTGGCCTGATGCATGAAATACATGCACATTAAAAGGGGATTAATTTGAAGAAGTATTTTAAAATTGAAATTTGCCCTTTCTCTATAATAGAAGTGTCAGAGATGAAAGAAAATTAGTAAAATGTATATGAAAATCTTACTCCTGTCAGAGTCTGGGGTGCACTGTGGGACCCAGAGTCAAGTCCCGGCCCACCTGCAGCTCCTAAAATCATGTGAGACCCAGCCCCAGCCAGCCCCAATCCTATTGGGTGAGATCCAGACCCAGCAGGCCCACCCTTGTCAAGCCCTGCTGGGTGTGGGGGGGAGGGATGGAGGGGGGGCGCAGCTTCAGGTGCCCTGTCAAACCCCACTGGTTGGGAGGGGTGCAGCCTCAGGGCCCCCATCAAGCCTTTCAAGTCCTGCTGGGCGGGGGCGCAGCCTGAGGTCCCTGTTAACGGCTTGTTAAGACTCCTTGCAGGAACTTGGCCTCCACTGTGGATGCAACCATCTTGTGTTACGGAAACCCTACCTCCACTGTGAGTGCTGCCATCTTTATGATGGCATAATGGTCAATTTACATATTCCCTCTTTTTTAGATAAAGTGTGTCTACCCTCAAATAGTCTGTTTTGGTATTGATAGTATCTATACATAAAACCCTAAGCAACCTTTCAACCAGTTGATTGTTGGACTGATTGTAATGATGCACACTGACCACCAGGGGGCAGACACTCAAAGCAGGAGCTGCCCCCTGGTGGTCAGTGCACTCCCACAGCAGGAGTGCCGCTCAGCTGACCAACAGACACCAGACGCCAGGCTAGTGGCTGGCAAGTGCAGCTGCGGTTTTGCGAGTCTCTCTCACCATGGCTGCATCAGGGCAGGCGCACAGGCCGGGATGAGCAGGAGCGGCGGGGAGCCTGGCTAGGGCTCGGGCTCTCCCTGGCTGCCTGCTGCCAGGCCAGCATGAGGACTCCCTCGGCGCACGGTCCATGAAGCGGGCCTCTAGTTTAACGTAAGATAATACGTAACGACAACTGTCCTGTAAGACTTTTAAACTGCACTTCCTGAGGGTGGAAACTGTGTGTTTTCCTTTGTATCGCTGGCACAGTTTTTGGCATATGCACGTTTCTAATTAATCAGTTTTGATTAAATAATAACTAGATAAATAAATTTAAAAATTTCCATTAATTTGATGGTGGCCATTTTTCAATGCTTCTCAGAATGTGGTTCTGAATCATCTGAGGATTTGTTATGGGATGAGAGTCCTATGCCCTGCCTGTACCTGAGGCCCACTGAATCTCAGTCTTTCTCAGGATCAGGAATCTGTAATTTTAACAAACTCTTGAGTGGTCCTTGGACATATTTCTGTAGCGAACCTCTGCTTTGCTTTTTTTTTTTTTTTTTTTTTTTTTTTTTTTTTTTTTTTTTTAATCTAAAAAGCATCATTTTTGGCTGTGCTGGAACTCTTCAGTCAACATGAAACAAGTGGTGATTTTAATAATGTGAGAATCTCATGTTCCAAAGCTTTCATGTTCAAACTTGGTATGAGGTCCTTTATTTTTGATATTACAAAACCTGTTGGCAATGCCAAGCCTAGGTAACTATTTTCTGCTAAGTTTATCTCTAATGTCACATGAATGAAATCAGTTTCTATTATATCTGTTTGGCCATCTGATTGTCACGGTTGATTAGTTAAGGTTTTCCAATAAAAGGCAAGTATGTGTATCTGTGTGTGTGTTCTCATGTGTGCATTTAAGTGTTTGATTTTCTTTTCTTTTATTCAAGTAGTTCCTTAGTTTGCAACTAGTCAAGTGTATCTTCTTACTAGCATGGGTCATGCCTTCTTCTTCAATCAACTGTCAGCATGTAATGCCCTTACCTTCTTTTCAGGTGTCTGTATGTGACCTCTGTCTGCTTTGTCCACCTCTCTGGGAAAGTTCTTTGTGGGGCACGTAATGATTTTTATATTCAGCCACGAGTAAAACATGTAAACAAAACAGTATTGGACATGTGGGTCTAAATTCCTGAACGATATGCTCCCGAGGGTTGCCATGGTGTAGATTAATGAAGGATCCGCCTCTAATAACTGCTGGTATGGGTCAGGGTCTCATCAAAGCCTCCAGTGAAGTTCTTCACCCACCTCCTTTTCTAGGAAGTGACATGCCTGGCACTTCTGTCAGCACTGAACTTACTGCTTCTGTAACATGACTAAATGTTAATGTTAATGTTAATGTTAATACCAAAACAGACTATTTTGGTGATGGCATATCTTTTTTAAAAAGTTTTCTTTTATTTGCCAAAACCGGTTTGGCTCAGTGGTAGAGCGTTGGTCTGCGGACTTAAGGGTCCCAGGCTTGATTCCGATCAAGAGCATGTACATCGGTTGTGGGCACATCCCTGGGAGGGTGTGTGCAAGAGGCAGCTGGTCGATGTTTCACTCTCATCGACATTTCTAGCTCTCTAGCTCTCTCTTCTTTCCTCTCTGTAAAAAATCAATAAAATATTTTTTTTTAAAGTTTTCTTTCATTTTACCCTCAATCTCTCAAAAAAAAAAAAATCAGGAAAAGTCCAATATGAGATGCTTAATTCTATGCAGGTGACAGTATAGTTATGTGAATTAGTAATTAAGTATATATAACTCCGTTTCTCAGAAGTCAAAGGTCCAGAGAATTAAAATAGATGATGGGGAGAGAGGTACACACTGGCATATTTGTTGAAACATCATCTTTTCTGGGCCCACCTCTAGCCTCTGGAGAGCTCACATATTCTCTCTGCAGGGCCTAGGGTCCATTCTTATAGTGCTGATCATTCTCTCCTCCACTTTATGGCCTGCATTCTGGGTGTCTTGGGATTTGATAATTTGAAAAAATTAAAGACAGAGAGAATCTTAAAAGCAGCAAGAGAAAAACAATTATCTACAAGGGAATAGCCATAAGAATGTCATCTGATTTCTCAAAAGAAAAATTGAAGTCTGGAATGGATTGACACAAAAATATTCAAAGTGATGAAAAGAAAGAATCTGCAATCAATACAATTCTACCTAGCAAGGCTATCATTAACAATTGAAAGGAAGACATAAAACATTTCCAAGCCAAGAAAAAGCTAAAGGAGTTCATTACCATCCAACCAGTATTACAAAAAATGTTAAAGGGACTACTTTAGGAAGAATAAAAACAGAAATATAAATATGAATTACAAAATGGCAATAAATACATACCTATCATTGGATTAAATGTTCTAATCAAAAGACACAGGTAGCTGAATGGGTAAGGAAACAAGACCCATAACATGTTTTTAAGGGATCCACCTCAGAACAAAAGACACATAGAGACTAAAAGTAAAGGAATGGAAAAAGATATTTCAGCCCTGTCTGGTTTGCTCAGTGGTTAGAGAATTGGCCCATGGGTTTGATTCCCAGTTGAAGGCATGTACCTCAGTTGCAGGTTCCCTAACCCTGATAGGAGAGCATGCAGGAGGCAACCAATCACTGTCTCTCTCTATCTTTTCCTATCTCTCTCCCTCTCTCCCTCTTCCCTCCCTTCCATGTCTCTCTCTTCCCTCTCTTTCATTCTCTCTAGAAATCAATAGGGAAAAAATATCTTCACATGAGTATTGATTTAAAAAAAGATATTTCATGCAAGTGTAAACAACAAAAAAAGCTGGTATAGCAATAGTTACATCAGACAAAATAGACTTTAAAACAAAGGTTATAATAAGAGAAAAAGGATATTTCATAATGATAAAGGGATAAATCCAACAAGACAATACAAACCTTGTAAACATTTATGCACCCAACAAAGGGGCACCTAAAAATATAAAGGACAGATCAAGGAGGATACAGTCATAGTAGTGTCGTTTATATTCCATTGACATCAATGGGTACATCTTCCAGATATAAAATTTACAATGAAACAGTGGCCTTCAATGACACATTAAGCTACATAGATTTAATTGATACTTTCAGAACATTTTGCCTTAAAAGAACAGATCATATATATTTTTCAAGTGCACAGGGAACATTTTCCTGGATAAGTACTTGTTAGGCCTCTCAACAAGTCATTAAATTTAAGAAGACTGAAATTATCCCAAGCACCTCCTCCTAATACAGTGATTAGAAACTAAGAATCAATTACAAGGAAAAACTGAAAAGCACCCAAACATATTGAAGCTAATTAGCATTTAGATCAAGGAAGACATTTTTAAAAAATACATTGAGATTAACATAAAGAAAAACACAACAACCCAAAAATCTATGGGACAAATTAAAGTAGTCAGAACAGAAAAATTGATAGGAATACAGGCTTAATTCAAGACACACACAAAATCTCAAATAAACCTGCTAATCTTAACCTAAAGGGACTAGAAATAAAACAACAAAAATACACAAAAGTGAGATGAAAGGAAATAAAGATTAGAGCAGAAATAAACATAATAGAAACTAAAAACATGAAGAAATATTAAAATCCAGAGCTGTATCTTTTAAAAGATAAACAAGACTGATAATCCTTTAACTAAACTTATCAAGAAAAAAAAGTGGACCCAAATAAATAAAATAAGAAATCAAAGAAGAGAAATAACAACTGACACTACAAAAATACAAAGGATTATAAGAAAATCCTACAAACAACCATATGTCTTCCATATTAAGCAATATGGAAGAAACTGATAAACTTCTAAAAACATACAATCATCCAAGCCCAAATAAAGAAGAAAAAAACAGAAATTCTAAGCAGACTGATAAAAACCATGGATAGAAAAGCATTAATCAAAAAGCTCCCAACAAACAAAAATCATTGACCAGATGGCTTTACAGGTAAATATTACAAATCTTTCAAAGAAGACCTAATGTCTAACTTAAAACTATTCCAAAATTCCTAGAGGAAGGAAGCCTCCCCAAGGCCAGCATTATCCTCTTTCCAAAATCAGACAAACACACTACAAATAAATTAATTATAGGCCTATCTCCCCAATAAGTATACATGCAAAAATCCTCAAAAATATTAATAAAACAAATTCATCAATGCATTCTTGGCCCCCAGTGCCTGGGCTGAAGGTCAAGCTGACAACACTCCTGCCTCTGGAAGGTGTGTTTCCAGGATATGGCCCTGCCAATGCCACTGGATTCAGCTGACAATAATTAATGCTCATGCGCCTTCTTTTGTTTTTAAGCTACTATTATAAAAGCAAAACTTAAACATCAAGAACAAAGCTCTGATATTTAAACAATTGCAAACAATGCCAATGCAAAAACCCACATGTTATTATTTTAAAACTTGAATGTCAAGAGCAAAACTTTAGCTATTAAAATAATAACAAAATGATGCCAATCCAACACAGCAATGTGAGAGAAATCAAACTACAGACATGTTAACAGTTTTAGTTACTAAATGAAAGTTTCTTTTGCTGCTGGTGTATATTAACTCAGAGTCCTCGGACTTGTCTAAGCAAGACTTTGCAGAACACTGGCAGCTAACCAATGCTAGCATAGCCAGAAAATGGTTGAGGGAGTAGCTTCCTCTTCTTGCTTTTCTACTTTCTGCTGGGCTGCAGTTGTTAACTTCTTCAGCTGACTCCATGATGGCACCTCTGTCCCTTGTGTATGGTTTATATTCTTCTTCCACTTTACCATCATTGGGACAACTCTCAGTCTTTTTGAGTGAAGAGACAAGGAGTTTCTCTGGGTCAATTGTGATGATGCACATAATGCTCTGGAACCCAGATTGGCTACACTGCTCCTTTCGGAAAGATACAAACACAACCTCTTCCCCACATCATTACTGAATCTGGGAAAACTCTTGTCTGGTTTGTGCATCCTTCCACCAGGCTAATCCGGTGAAGGCTGTTGTACAGGAGACCTGATGTTTTTCCCTCTGCACTGCAATTCTAAAAATTTAAAGTATAAAGAGCATGACTGAGTTTGTTTGAGGTGACACATAACATCCATCTCCTCCTTTTTGTTTTAGTAACTGCATTTTAAAAGTATGATTGGCTCTTTCCACTATTGCTTGACCTTGAGGATTGTAAGGGACACCAGTTTTAGGAAAGCTTTGATATTGCTGACAAAAGTGCTGAAAAACAGAACTAGCAGATGCGGGCCCATTGTCTGTTTTTATCTCTAAGGAAGATCCTATGACTGGAAAAACTGTTAGGCAGTGGTTAGTTACATGATTTGCACTACAGGGAGTAGTGAAAATGAAGTATGAATATGTATCTATGGAGACATGGACCCACTGAAATATGCCAAATTCAGGTAAATCATTTGCCAGATTTGATTAGGTTTAAGTTCTCAAGGATTTACCCCTAATGATGGCTCAGGGAGGTGGATAACACACTGAGGGCATTGCTTGACACTTGGCGAGCCTGCTCTCGGGAAATATGGAGTTGCTTGAGCAAGGCAGATGCGTTTTGATGATGTAGGGCATGTGAGGCCTGTGCCATGGGAAATGGAGTGACCTCCTCTACTGAGGCAACAAGGCTCTCTGCTTCCTTATTACTTACAGCCAAGGGACCCGGAAGGCCAGAATGGGATCTAATGTGGCCAATAAAATATGGACATTGTCGTTTTCAAACAACCTTTCAAAGGCTGAAAAATAAATGAACGAGTTTCTCCAAATTAGTGTGCTCTATAGTAGCTGTTTCAATAATTTTGGCCATACTTACCACATAAGCACTATCACTATAGGTTGACGGGTTCTGTAGCAAAATCTTTCAAGGCATAAATAAGAGCTTGTATTTCTACCTGTTGTGTTGAAATATAAGGGGTTTGAAGGACCTTTGCTTCCTGCTATAGTAGATCCAGCCTTTCCAGACCTGGATCCATCTATCAAAATTGTGAATGCCTGAGGTATAATATCTCTTTTAATGCAGCAGTTAATACCATTCCCCTAAACATAGGCTGGTCCAATGTCAGCACAAACATAGATAAAATACTTCCATAATGAGTAATCTCCAGGTGAAAGACAAGTTTCTATGACAATATTAAGCCTCAGGTAACCTTCCACTATTAGTTCCCCTGAACTTTATTTGACCCAGAGTATGGACAGTAAATGACACTAATTAGATTTCTGTTATAAGTCTTTTTGAGTACTTTGGCATAAGGTTTATGCCATAAGCTATTTAACCTCTATTTGGGAGGCAAAATATAAATCACTGACTTTTAAGTGTCTTTGATTTAGGGAAGACAGGGTTTACTAGATGGCCCCTAGCTGCTTGGCATTTATATTTATTAGATGGTTGCAAACTGCTGTTACATGCAAGTCACAAAATTAGAAAATTGACTCTGTAGGTCTTTGCAAACACTTAATAAAACTTTCTTAGGGTCCCTAAGTATATTGAATAAATTTGTCATTTCTTCCTTAGAGAGTTTTAGATAAGGTCTTAACTAATTAATGTCCTCTAATAACCTTTAAAAATCATTTAAGGTCTTGAGGCAATTTTTTTCATATTTCTACCTTCTGAGGCCTAATTTAGTTCAAAAATATTTCTTTTAAGAGGGTCGTGTAAGTCCTGGAATCATGCCAGGGCCTTTGAAATGTTCTAAAGGTATCTCTCAATTACAGTCTTGAAATTTAACTTGGAAAAACTATTAAATATACTTAACCCAAAGATTATATTATACACCTTTTGTAATTATTTTTAAAAGACATTTATTAAATTCAAACTGGTTAACATTAAAAATTTAGTTCAGACCACAGAATTAATCCTTATCCTCTAATTAGGCCAACAAAATACTATTTCTTAGGTTGAAATTTCTCCACACACAAAACACATAAGGCCCACAATACACTCCGAACCAACAATCTCTCCAGAGAAAACACAAGAACCATTTCTCTCACAGATAAACCTTCACACACTCCATCCACTCTGCCATTGCAACCATACAGTTTCAACCTAACTTGAATTCCAAACTTCCAGAAGCCTCAAACTCTAGTTGGCAAGCCAAACACCTAGCGTTTTTCAGATTAGCAAAATCCACATTTCTAAGGATATATTTCAAATAAAAAACAAAACACACTCAATTAATAGATTCAATTCTATTCTATAGATTCTTCACAGGAGGCAAATTCACACTGACATTTCAGTACTTTGTCATTTAAAAATGCCTATATATTTAACAATGTTCCAAAGTCCTTAAGTTACTAAGAACTTTGGAAAACTATGTTTAGTCATATATAATTACCACTGAAAAATATTTACCATCTACCTTTCATTTTAGTTATGTATATTTTGACTTAACATCAACTATTATTACTTAAGGCATTTTCTTTGGCAAATTCTATAGCAGAGATAACATATTGATTGTTGATGGTGTTAATGTTAAAGTATCATTTTATTTTACTTTCCTTTATAAAAACAGGAGTGCCCTGGGACCTGGGAGGCAATCCTGGAATGCGGTCATTATAATTTAAGAACTACACTTTTTTATGGAAGCAGTAATCTTGTTGCCCAAATACAGTCTTGTGTCGTTTTTGTCTTCTTTTAAAGATAACCATGTTTGGGTTTTATTCCATAGAATCAGTGAAGAGATATGGGGCTCAGGTCAAGAGCCACCCAGTATTGAGTGGGGTGTGCCATTTCTCTTAATCTAGTCTTTATCTTTTCAAGAGTGCAAAAATTCTGGACATTTTCCAAAAACTGTGAGGAATGTCTCACTTATCCAAAATTCAAATAACCTACTGAGAAATAAAAACATGGAAAAATGAGTTTTAATAACACTCCTGGCATCCATTTTACAGGATCACCAAAAAAACTAGTCAATGGGCTAGGACCATGATCAGCAACTGTGGCTCGTGAGCCACATGTGGCTCTTTGGCTCCTTGAATGTGGCTCTGCCACAAGATACCACGGCCTGGGTGAGTCTGTTTTGAAGAAGTGGCATTAGGAGAAGTTTAAGTTTAAAAAATTTGGCTCTCAAAAGAAATTTCAATCATTGTACTGTTGATATTGGCTCTGTTGACTAATGAGTTTGCTGACTACTGGGGTAGGGCATTTTTAGTTACTTCCTTCTGACGAGGGATTTTTCTTAAACCCTGTGTTATGGCTCAGGTTTATGCATCACAGGCGTGCTTGGAATTAACTGGCCTTTGTTTAAACTTCCCTGGGTTGCAATTTTTACAGATTTTACACTTTCAAATTAATCTTAAAATCTAAAAATTTTAACATAGCACAATAAAATCATAAATCAGAGAAAAGAATATTAAAGTTATAATTCAGACACATAGAAGGAAATTTAACTAGCTAAGAGTTTCTGGTGGTCTGAGAGGGAAAGAAAAATATTTTTTAAGATAAAAAATTATTGGCAGCTGTTGAGAAATTTCTTTAATCCTTTCTACTTGGTTCAGCCCAGTACAAGTAGTTTGAGCCTCCAGGAAAATGAAATAGGAAGTTGCTTTCACTTTTGGCTGAGAGCCTGCATCCAGCCATAAAGGCTGGGCAGCTGCAAGCAAAACCTTTCTTATCATCTGAGTCATCCCACTTACAGTGATTCTTGTTCTGCTCTGCCTCAAACTCTATATAGCTCCTGCTGAATATTATGAGGCAAATCTCTCATCAGGTGGGCTCTTGATTGTGGTCACAGGCAGAGGCAGAGGAGGCACAGAGGGGAGAAGTGGTAATTTTAGAGATTTGCACTCCTCCACTGTAGGCTTTAAAGCTATGGCCACACTCTGCTTGGACATTCTTAAATTCTCCTGTGCAGGATCAAGGCAATCATGAATTGAAGACCATAATATAGGAATAGGAATCTTCTCTGGACCTTCTGCTGTGTATAAGTGACACAACAGCTTTCTGACCTTTCCCCATGTTTGAAAGTTAACGGTTCCCTCTTCAGAAAAACATGGACAAGTTTCATTAACAAAACCTAAGAAATTAAGAATCTGACTATGCTTAACAGAACATCCTCTACCTTTAAGCATAGTTTTAAGCATTTGAGAATAAAGGTCTCTTTCCTGAAACCCTGAATATTCGTATTTTACACCCAGTTTTGACAACAATCCACACCTTACCTTACTTCTTTAATTTGTTGCATGGTGCACTTCTCAGAGCAACTCCCTTGCCTGACTTTTGAGAATGCTCCAGTATTCAGGTCCTAGGATCCAGGAGCCAGATATAAATATTTCTCTCTTTTCTGCACCCAGCACATCTAGAGAGTGGCCAGTCCCTGAGTAGGAGTGACAGGGCATTGAGAAAACCAAAGAGACAGACACAAATACAGTAGGGAAAGCTGGGACTTGGTGGGACCACTGTCCTCTGATGGACTTTGAGGGACACAAAGCCAATACAGCATGTTTATTTTATACAGCAAAAACCAGGAAGTTTTACTAAAGGTCAAGACAAAGGTGATTATGTGCATTCTTGGGTGGGCCAGAGTGGTATTCATTCCTGGTGCTTGACTGGATTTAAATAGCAAAACCCACGCCTGGCACCTGAAGGTCAGGCTGACAACACTCCTGCCTCTGCCAAGGTGTGTTTACAAGATGTGGCTCTGCTAACACCACTGGATTCAGCTGACAATAGTTTTAAAAAATGCTCATGCGCCTTCTCAGGTGCTCTTTACAATTTATGACAAACCTAGAGCTAACATCATAATCAATGCGAGGGCAAGGGAGGGATTTCATTAAGAACTAGAGGCCGGTGCATGAAATTTGTGCACAGGAGTAGGAGGGGTGTCCCTCATCCCAGCCTGTACCCTCTCCAATCTGGGATCTCTCTCACAATCCAGAACTGCTGGCTCCCAACTGCTTACCTGCCTGCCTTCCTGATTGCCCCTAACTGCTTCTGCCTGCCAGGCTGATCACCCCCTAACCACTCCCCTGACAGCCTGATTGATGTCTAACTGCTTCCATTCCAGCCTGTTTGCCCCCAATTTCCCTTCTTTGCCGGCCTGGTCACCCCTAACTGCCCTCCCCTGCAGTGTTGATTGCCTATAACTGCCCTCCCTTGCAGGCCTGGTCCCTCTCAACTGCCCTCCCCTGCTGACCATCTTGTGGTGGCCGTCTTGTGTCCACATGGGGGCAGGATCTTTGACCACATGGGGGCAGCCATCTTGTGTGTTGGAGTGATGGTCAATTACTCTTTTATTAGATAGGATAGAGGCCTGGTACACGAGTGGGGCCAGCTGGTTTGCCCTGAAGGGTGTTCCAGACCAGGGTAGGGGTTCCTTTGGGGCATGGGGTGGCCTGAGTGAGGGCCTGTGGTGGTTTGCAGGCCAGCCACACCCCCTGGCCACCCAAGTATCTGGAATTTATTTATCTTCTACAATTGAAACTTTGTAGCCTGGAGCAGAGCCAAGCCTTCTGCTCACTCTGTGGCCAGCAGTAATTTCTGTTTGGATTTGTTTACCTTCTATAATTGAAACTTTGTAGCCTTGAGTGGAGGCCTGGGCAGGCCAGGGTATGCAGAAAGCTTTGCTTCTTCCATTCCCAGGGGCAACCCTAGCCTCCCACTCTTTTCAGCTCCGTGGCTACAGCCATTTCTGTTTGGATTTATGTACTTTCTATAATTGAAACTTTCTAGCCTTGAGTGTAGCCATCTTGTTTGGGTTTATTTGCATATTCACTCCTCATTGGCTGGTGGGTTTGGCTTGTGGGCATGGCTTATGGGTGTAGTGGGGTGATGGTTAATTTGCATGTTACTTTTTTATCAGGTAGGATAATCTCAGATTGCTATATGGAACTAGGCTAGTAACATTTTCTTTAATCTTATAGCCATCTCTTCAAATTTATAGATACAGACTTAAATTGTGTTACTGTGACAGAATGTCTGGGGAATATGTTAAGCAATGCAGAATATATGATGTATTGGTATTACAAGTGCCACCCAGGCCAGCAAAATCTTCAAATGATCCTATCATGCAGAGAAAACTATAGGGAGGGTTAGGGTATAATAGTCAACTAATTGTCTTTCACCTTGTAAGAAACATATTTTGTTGTTGTTAATCCTCACCCGAGGATATTTTTTCATTGACTTTCAGAGTGAGTGGAAGGGAGGGAGAGGGAAACAAAGACTGATTGCACCCAACCATGCACCCCAACCATGGCGGGGATCAAGCATGAAACTGAGGTGCATACCATTGACCAGAATTGAACCCAGGACCTTTCAGTCTATAGGCCAATGTTCTATCTACTGAGCCAAACTAGCTAAGGCAAGAACCATAATATTTTTATAATATTGCAACTTCTGTATTGAAATAAATTTTAGAATAAAGATGAGATTATTGGTTGAGGATTATCACACAATAGAGAGAAAGAGAGAGAGAGAGAGAGAGAAAGAGAGAGAGAGAGAGAGAAAGAGAGAGAGAGAGAGAGAGAGAGGAAGAGAAATTGACTGATATAGATAGATGGTAGGTAGATGATTGATAGGTGATAGAAAGATAGATAGATAGATAGATAGATAGATAGATAGATAGATAGATGATAGATATTGGGCCTACACAAGTAAAATCTGACAAAGTTGGTGAATTGAATGGACAATACATTTAAAGGGAGCAATCAGATTGAGCTCCTCTTGTGCAGAGGTTTTGGGGCGAATGGTTCAAGGAATGATCACACTCCTCGATTCACTTCATCATAAGTCAGTGCCTTACTGATTGCTTTCTGTGGACTAGGAGCTGAATGCTCTGCAGTGTAATTGCTATCACCGAGCTTCAAAGTGCAGAAGCAGTAATGGTGAACAGAATAGGGCAGGTGAGTGGGCTGACATGAAGCCTCAAAGACTAAGGGAAACAAGTGGCTCACATCCTGAGGCGTGGCAGCTTAGCAGAGATTTTTGACAGGAAGAATGATTCCAAGTGATGACTACTCTCTGATGTCTTGGAATGGGCAATAGAAAAGGGTGAAGAAAGAACTCTCCTGACTTTTCTCACTAAAGACCTGGAGGTGACTTTAAATCCAAAAAGAAGGTGAAATCACTACTTTAAGTCCTTTTTTTTAGATTCATGTTCTCCTTTTTTTTTTTTTCCAGTTTTTTTATTTCAAGAAAAATATTTTGTTACATGCAATAAACCTTAATATTTCAAGAAAAATTATCTTAAATATGATAATATTACATGTAATGAACACCAGTTATTCAAAAAAAATGATCTTACATCTAATAACATTATAAGCAATAAACATTAATATTTTAAGAATAAAAGGATTTTAAGTATAATAATATTACACAAAGTGTACTAATATAGTATGATCTTACAAAAATTATAGAAAATATTAAAAATCTGCAAATAACAGGATTACTTCTATTATATTCTAGAATATTTTCCCCCTCTGGCTCTATTTTTGTTCATTAGTTTATGTTGTTCATTATATTCCACAAATGAGTGAGATCATATGATATTTATCTTTCTCTGACTGGGTTATTCCACATAGCATGATATTTTTAACATCTATTTTGTCAGATATGACTATGGCTACTCCTGCTTTTTTTTCTTTTACATTTGCATGGAAAATATTTTTCTATCTCTTCACTCTCATCCTGTATGTGTCTTTTGTTTTGAGATGGGTCTCTTGTAGACAGCATACAGTTGGATCATTTTTTTTTTTTTTTATCAATTCAGCTACCCTACACCTTTTGATTGGAGCATTTAATCCGTTTACACTTAGGGTTATTATTAAGAGGTGGTTATTTATAGCCATTTTAATTCTGTATGGCTAGGTTTCTCTCTTTGTGTTTCTTCTTCTCAGCAATCCATCACAGCAATCCCTTTAGCATTTCTTGTAATGTTGGCTTGGTGGTTATAAACACCTTTAGCCTTTTTTTTTTTTTTTTTTTTTTTTTGTCTGGGAAGCTCTTTATTTGACCATCTATTTGAATGATAGCCTTGCTCGATATGGTAATCTTGGTCTCAGATCCTTGCTTTCCATTACCTTGAGTACTTTATGCCATTCCCTTCTGGCCTGTAGCATTTCTGATGAGAAATTAAGTGTCAGCCTTACGGGAACTCCTTTGCAGGTAGCAGTTTTCTTTTCTTTTGCTGCCTTTAAGATTATCTCTTTGCCTTTAATTTTTTGCATTTTAATTATGATGTGTCTGGGCACATCAGTTTGTTTGTTCTTCTTGTTTGGTGTTTTCTGTGCTTCCTGAGCTTGTGTGACTTTTTCCTTTACCAGATTAGGAACTTTTCTACCATTATTTTTTTCAAACACCTTCTCTATGCCTTTCTCCCTTTCTGCCTCTTTTGGCACACCTGTTATTCCAATATTTCACATTTTACATTGTCCCATAGCTCCCTCAAGCTGTCCTCCTGTTCTTTTCTTTTTTTTTCCTTTTTGGTTGTCTAATTGAGTGATATTTTCAACTCTGTCTTCTAATTCACTTATTGGATCCTCAGCTTCCCCTAATCTGCTGTGTATTCCTTCCAATGTGTTCTTTATTTGTGTTATGTCATTCTTGATCTCAGACTGTTCTTTTTTCATAGTTACTATATTTTTTTTATACTGTTGAGCATCTTTACCATCATTACTCTGAACTCTGTTTCAGATAAATGTCTTATCTCTGCTTCATTTATCTCTTCTTCTGGAGAATTCACTAGTTCTTTCACTTGGTGATTGTTTCTTTATTTCTTCATTTTGGTTGTATGTTTGGGTCTGTTACTATGTTTTTGGTATATCCTCTACACCTCTCAATTTCTAATGCAAGATAGTTTTAAAGGCTGTTTCTGACTAATTAGATTAGGCAAAGACTCAAAGCCTCCTCTGTCTATAGACTAATAGGATTCCAACCTGAATTGCCCCAAGGCAATTGTCCTCAGGTGTGACAAGAGTTTTGTTGTTGTTGTTGTTGTTGTTGTTGTTGTGTGTGTGTGTTTAACAGGGTGGGGCAGTTACTTCTGCCTGGAGGCTAATTGTTACTTTTAATATCTTAAGTGGACTCCAGACAAGGTGTTTTCCAATATCTATTCCAAGGTGTTCACTGTATTCCTACGCCCCTCCCTCCCCCACCAGGCAAGGCAATGTCTATGTGGGAAAGATGCCTTCCATCATGTGAGGAAATGGCTCAGTCCAGGAAACTTGGGATGTCTGCCTTCTGAGCTCTATCCTCTGAGTCCCCAGTTTTGGGTTCTGCTCTCACAGCTCCTGTCCACTTCACCCTCCCTCTGCCAGATCACGAGGTGGGTGAGTCTACAGGGAATTTTTGTGCATTGGTCCTTTAAGAGGGTTCCTGAACTTTCTGCTGGCAGACAGCACTCCACTGTCTTTCACAGCTAGATGTTATGTGGGTACCCTTCTCAGTTTGGTGTTCTCTGCTGGGGGGTCCAGCTTCTGGATTAGATCCCAGAGTTCTCAGTGGCACCCTCCTATAGCTAACTCAACTCTCTGGGTCTTCAGTTGCCATCTGTGGGTGATGGGCCAGCTCTTTTGTGCCTCCACCCCTCCTACCAGTCCCTAAGTGGTCTCTGCCTTCCATCCTTGGATATCACGGTTCTCTCCTGGGAGGTTTCCACTGCTTGTTCAGGAAGCCTTTCCATATCTCAGTTGTAATTCCAGTTTATTCCTGGGAGCATGTCCGTGCTGCATTCTCTTACTCTTCTGCCATTTTAAAACTCTCAGTACTTTGTCTTGATTCCCCTTTTCCCTTCATCTTACCCTGTCATTTCTGTTCATATGCCCTGAGTGAATAATCACTTCTCCAGCCCCCTCCTTATTTAATTTAGAAACTGTCCTAGCCTACTTCCTGGAGAAGAACTCCCAGGAACTGAGAGCCTCCCCTCCCTGAGCAGCAGGTGCCACCACAGAAGGGACTCCCACCATAGGAGGAGCCCTTGCCATCACTGGGTTGAGAAGAATGACACCAAGGGCACAGACTTGTGACCCACCTGCAATGGCACTGACTAGTTTAAGCAGAACAAAAAAGGCATATGAAACAGAAAGAGGAATTTAATTTAATTACCGTACCAGATGGTCTAGGTGGCCTCTCGGCTGCTCCTGGTGCAAACCAAGTTCAAAGCCATCAGATGTGGCTCTGTAGACAGAGATCAATAAAGCTATTTCTGCAGTAAGACAAAAATCATTGCAAATGTAGATAAAATGATCATGCTCAGGGCTCCTAGTGGAAGCCTACATTTGCTATGTCAACATTATCATTGAGACCTCCCTCCAAGGAGGGGAGCATGAGGAAGACTATCGGAGAGAAATAGCGGGAGCCACTGGTACCCAGTTCTGTGCTGTCCTCATCTGAGAACCGTTAGCAGCTTCAGTGCCATCTGCCCGACTACATGCACTGCTTTAGAACACATGTGTTAAACACAAGGCCCGCGGGCCAAATCCGTCCCGCCAGGCCTTGCAATGTGGCCCGCACCGCGCTGTCATCACTGCACTCCGCTGCGTTTCCATCACAATGACAGTTTATGACTGTTCAGTAAACCATTCGGCCCGCGATTTAGGCTGGATTTTAGATTTTGGACCCTTCTCTGATTGAGTTCGACACCCCTACTTTAGAACAATGTGGATAATGTTTACCCCAGTCTTAGAGAAGTTGCTGGGAGCAAAATAAAGTTATCAACACTAGGCTAAACAGAGAGCAAACTTTACTTAGTAACTTAACTTTATTGAGAACTTACTAGGTGAGCCAGGTATATTTTACTGGAAACTAAGGCTTAGAGATGTGAAGTCACTTTTCCAATGTCACAAGATTGTGAGCAGTAAATCCAGAACTCAAACCAAGGTCTGCCTTGAAACTTTCAAAATCAGTTCTATGTAGCCCCATAAAAGGCTCATTTGAATATTTTTCTCAAAGCCTTTGTCTTCCACATGGTCTTCATCATGTTGGGGTCATTGGTGTGCACTTGACCCATATAGACATTGAATTTCTACCAGGCGCTAGGGGCAAAACATGCAACACCTGACTATGTAGTCAGGGGCAATGACATATTTTCCCTTAGATTGTCAGAAAAAAAATGGCCAAAGCCAACACAGTAGCTGTTCTGTGTGAATTCCCTGTCTTGAACCATAAATATAGAAGTCATAAGAGTTGCATCTTATTGCTCAGGTTGCATAATAAGGTTGTGTCTGATTGGTTAATTTTTTTAAATATATTTTATTGATTTTATACAGAGAGGAAGGGAGAGAGATAGAGAGTCAGAAACATCGAAGAGAATCATTGATCAGCTGCCTCTTGCACAACCCCCACTGGGGATATGCCCGCAACCAAGGTACATGCCCTTAACCAGAATCGAACCCGGGACCCTTCAGTCCCCAAGCCGATGCTCTATCCATTGAGCCAAACCGGTCCCGGCTGATTGGTTAATTCTTTTTTTTTAATTTAATAAATTTTTATTTTTCAGATTATTACAATTGTTCCTCTTTCCCCACTCACCCATAGTTCCCCTCTACCAGGTTCCTACCCCACCCTCTGCTCTTACCTCCCCCCACACTGTCCTGATCCACAGGTGTACGCTTTTTGTCCAGTCTCTTCCAGCACCCCCCCACACCCCTTTTACACCAAGAATTGTCAGTCCACACTCCCTTTCTATGCCCCTGATTCTACTATATTCACCAGTTTATTATGTTCATAAGATTTTTATTCCCTTGGTTTTTAGATTCACTTGTTGATAGATTGTTCATAATTTTTATCTTTTTCTTCTTCTTCTTCTTCTTCTTCTTCTTCTTCTTCTTCTTCTTCTTCTTCTTCTTCTTAAGAATACTTTTAAGCATTTCATATAATTCTGGTTTGATGGTGATGAACTCCTTTAGCTTGTTAATGGGCCCTTTAGCCATTGCAAAGATGGTGGTGCCCACAGCCAATACGAGGCGAATAAACTAATTGACTGACATGCCCTCAAAGATGATGATGCCCAGAGCCACAAGATGGAAGCACCAAGTCCCCTCAGTCCTGGGCACACAGCAAGGCCTGGCCCACCTGCAGGAGGGCCCAACTACTCCACATATTTCCTCCAGAGTCTCCCAGTTCCCTCAGCCCCCAGCTGCCCAGGGCCAGCCCAAGGTGCAGGCAAGCCTCAAATGGTGGCTACTCAGCCACTCAGGGCAAGCTAGAGGCACACACAAGCTTTGGATGGTGGCTGCCCAGCTGCCCAGGACAGGCCCAAGGGATGCCCAAATGACTGAACAAGCAGGCTGTGTGGGGCGACCAGGCTGGCAGGAAGGCAGTTAGGGGTGATCAGGTTGGCAACAGAGGCAATGAGGGGCAATCAGGCTGGTGGGGAGGTGGGTAGTTAGGGGCAACCAGGCAGGCAGCCAGGAAGGTGAGTGATTAGAAGCAGCGGTCCCAGGATGTACTGACTTCTGATCTAGATGGGCAGTTGGACATCCCCTGAAGAGTCCCAGATTGGAGAGGATTGAGGCTGAGCTGAGGGGACAGCCCCTCATGCATGAATTTTGTGCACCAGGCCTCTAGTAATTCTATATATTAGCAATAGGTGTGCCAACTCCTCCTAGGCAAGATGTAAATAAAGGTCAGTTTCACAGGTTCCTCAATTGCCAGCTTCAGAGTCATTGGAGTAGTGAGAAGCACGCCTCAAGGTCCTGTCCATTTTCCCTCTGGTTGGCCATCGTCCTTGCTCTGCTCATGTCTGTCTACATGCCTACCACACTCCCCTCAAGGCTCTTGGCTTTGAACTCTTTCAGAATAAAAGAGCACAGAGTCACTTCTGTGACTGCTTCATGCTAAAGAGGGACAAAGTGTTTCCTTCAGAACCATTGTCAGAGGGATGATGAAGCTTGAGCACAGAAGGAGGTGGTAATGGTATTTAGAGGTGATATTCCCTGAGTGCAATTAGGGCTTGTAACCTGGTGGAGACAAACTGTGTTATAAATTTTAGTAATATTAGGGTAAAAGCTACAGATAAATTCAAGATCCAGTTCAATTCATAGGTTTAAAAAATAGTTTTAAGTCTAATATTCACAGCTGTGTGTTACAGAGTCTACTGAAACATAATCCCCACCCCTAAAATCACCCTCATTTTTATTAAGGAGCCACATTAAGACCAGTTTACTTATTGTGTTAAGTCTAGTTTCAATTTGACCTGATCATTTGCATGAACACAATAAGAAAGCAATTGATCATATAGACTTTTAAAAAATCTGCTTTGCTGGAATCTTATGATTGAGCTTTAATCAGCCCCTCAGGGCAAAGAAACCTGAGCCACCTAGCTGCCATCAGATATTCCTGCAATACCTGTAGGCTTGGGTGAGTTCCTCACGCTCTTGAGCACATGTGTCAAACACAAGGCCCGCGGGCCAAATCCGTCCCGCCAGGCCTTGCAATGTGGCCCGCACCGCGCTGTCATCACTGCACTCCGCTGCGTTTCCATCACAATGACAGTTTATGACTGTTCAGTAAACCATTCGGCCCGCGATTTAGGCTGGATTTTAGATTTTGGCCCCTTCTCTGATTGAGTTCGACACCCCTACTCTATAGAGTTCTAGTAATTTTCATCCAGTTCAAAGGGGATGATCTGAAAATGTCAGAGTTCTCTCCCTGGATCCCTCAGAAGATGTACATTTTTCCAAATGTATTATAACAAAATAGCAACTGACTCTAAATGATTAAGAAGAAATTTAAAATGATATGATTATGAATTTGATTATAATGCAAATGACATGGAATCTTGTCCTTTCTGCAAAACAAAATATTCAGAATAACAATTAGAGTTATAAATGAAAGCATATCAGAGTTATTTCTTCTTTATTTGACAAAGCTTCCCCTGTACCTTAACAATTTTTTTTCCTTCATAAGGAGAGAAAACTAATTCTTGAGGCATTCCAGGGCCTATTGGAGTGACCTAAAGCCAAATCTAAAAATTGAAAAACAAAGAAGTTTCTTAAAATTCAAATACTGGGAAGGTTGTCAAACATATTTTACCAAAAGATTACATATAATCATTATTATTATGTAGCAGTATTAGATTATTTATTAATTTAAAGTGACAAAAATGTATTAAATGCAAACATAGGCTAACAAAACTTCAGTTCCCATAATTAAGAAGATTGCCTTTTTTTTAAAAAATATATTTTATTGATTTTGTACAGAGAGGAAGGGAGAGAGATAGAGAGTTAGAAACATCGATGAGAGAGAGTCATCGATCAGTTGCCTCTTGCACACCCCCTACTGGGGATATGCCCGCAACCAAGGTACATGCCCTTGACCGGAATCGAACCCGGGTCCCTTCAGTCCCCAAGCTGACGCTCTATCCACTGAGCTAAACCGGTCCCGGCAGAAGATTGCCTTTTTAAAAAGTAATTAAGTGTCTGATTAATATAATATACTAACGGCCTGATGTATGAAATTTGTGCATGGGGAGGTGTCCCTCAGCCTGGTCTCACCCTCTCCAATCTGGGACCCCACAGGGGATATCCGACTGACTGTTTAGGCCCCATTCCACAAGGCAGCAGCAACTGGACATCCCTCTCACAATCTGGGACCACTGTCTTGCCTGCCTGCCTGTCTGCTGATTGCCACCTAACTGCTCCCCTGCTGGCCTGATGGCCCCCAAATGCCCTCCTCTGCTGGCCTGATGGCCCCAAACTGCTATCCCCTGCCTGCCTGATCCCCCCTAACCACCTCTGCCTTGTCCCCCACCACTGTGGCTTTGTCTAGAAGGAAGTCAGATGTCCAGAAGATGTCCGGTCACTCGGTCTAATTAGCATATTACACTTTTATTAGTATAGATGGTTACTGAGCAGTGCATTCTGGAGAACATGAGGAAGCGGCCTTATGACTCAGAGACCAGGGACTCGACAAGAAGCTAGGAGGTCTGGTCTCACTCAGCAGAGGATGGGCAGGATGGAGAGGCCTGATGGCCAATCCACAGTCCCGCTTTCTGCCACCCAGCCTGGACCCATGGCTCTCCTTGACCATCCAGCCTGATGGAGTCTGCAGGCTAGAGGTAGAAGGGGAGGGGAGGGACCAAGAGGTGCTCCAAGCACTTCCTGGTTTTGAAAGGGCATGGCAGGGCTAACTCCTTGGAATGAGTGGGCAGGGCAGAACTCCTGATCCTCCATTTTGTAATTGGACCCTAGCCCTCACCCAACCAATCAGGGTCAGCCAAAGCAATGACATCACCACCCCTATAGAACCCTTTGATCTGTTGAAGCTCATGCTCTTCCTCCACGCCAATGTCAGTATAAGTGGGACAGAGCCCATGCTGGCATGGAACAGGCTTTCTGCTATTGCATTGGACTCGGCTCCCTGGTGGTCCTTGGGGATCACGAAATCTGGGCACAGCAGTTACCAGTCTTCCCATCCTCATGATGACCCTAGGCTATTATTACAATAATATAGACTAGAGGCCTGGTGCATGAAATTCATGCATGGGGCAGGGGAGGAGTCTCTCAGCCCAGCCTGCACCCTCTCCAATCTGGGATCCCTCTCATAATCCAGGACTGCTGGCTCCCAACTGCTTGTCTGCCTGCCTTCCTGTTTGCCCCTAAACGCTTCTGCCTGCCGGCCTGATCACCCCCTAACCACTCCCATGCCAGCCTGATTGATGTCTAACTGCTCCCCTGCCAGCCTGTTTGTCCCCAATTCCCTCCTCTGCCTGCCTGGTCATCCCTAACTGCCCTTCCCTACAGGGCTAATCACCTCCAACTGCCCTCCCTTGCAGGCCTGATTCCTCCCAACTGCCCTTCCCTGCTGGTCATCTTGTGACCACATGGGGGCAGAATCTTTGACCACATGGGGGCAGCTATTGTGCGTTGGAGTAATGGTCAATCTGCAAATTATTCTTTTATTAAATAGGATTGAGGCCTGGGGCACAGGTGGGGACCAGCTGGTTTGCCCTGAAGGGTGTTCTGGATCAGGGTGGGGTTTCCCTTCAGGTGTGTAGCGGCCTGAGCGAGGGGCCTGTGGTGGTTTGCAGGCCGGCCATGCCCCCTGGTGACCCAAGTGGAGGGCCTGGAATCTGAAATTTATTTACCTTCTACAATTAAAACTTTGTAGCCTTGAGTGGAGGCCTAGGCCAGCAAGGGCAGGCAGAAAGCTTGACTTCCATTGCCTGGGAAACCCAAGCCTCCCTCCTGCTCTCTGTGGCTATAGCCATCTTGGTTGGGTTTATTTGCATACTTGCTCTGATTGGCTGGTGAGTGTGGCTGGTGAGCGTGGCTGTGGGTGCAGAGGAGTGATGGTTAATTTGCATATTACTCTTTTATTAGGTAGGATAACCGTTTGAATAATTTATAGAACTTCTGTTTTCTGGGCAAAAAACAGGAAAGACTTTTTCCCTTTTAACAGACTATAGAAGCCTAGCTGACTTTGGATTCATTTATCTGATTAAGTTTATTGTTTAGATTACCTATAATTAACTTTTGAGATTTCTCTCCACAAACCCTCCATAACTATCACAAAGTGTTCTATAATGTTCACAAATCTCTTACCCACTCAGAAATAACCAGCTTTAAACTCAGGTATTCCCTCCCGCTTCAAAATACATCTCCATGCCTCATGCCTTCTATTTACAAAACTATACAATTTCTTTCCAGTTGGTTAGATTCTTAGAAACCTTAATTTTTAGATGAACACCAAAAAGTAAGCAGTTAGAACTCTTTAGATTGGCAAATACATTCACACTTTTAAGAGACATATTTCTAATAAAAACATTCACTAACAAATTCAAGTGTATCTTCAAACTTTTCTGTAATAAAAAGTCAAAAGTAGGCAAACTCAGGCTAATTAATGTTTCAGTTTCCACTTATTTCAAAATGCCCAGGTATTTAATAATTTCTACTATTTAAACCAGCAGGACTCCAAAGTTTTAAGTTACTGAGGACTTATTTTTTTCTCTCTCTTTACAGCATGGGAGTGGCCCCGCCCGAGGACACTTCTATAGCTCAGGCCCTCCTAGGCGGAAAACATGAGGGGTTTAGGAAGGTTATTCCTTCCCCCAACTGGTGGGTGGAGTCTGACATAACCTGCAGCCCAGAAATACCTGAGTGCCTAACCATGTACTGTACATGGATTATACATTGAACCACCAATCAGAACCTGCCAAATACCCTAAGCCCTGTCCCTAAGTACCTGAAAGCCGACCTTATATGGACCATCAATCAGCGAGCCGAGTACCCTAAGCCCCATCCCTCCCTCACAAGGTGTCCTCACCTCTTCATGGGTTGCTGTTCTCCCCTTGCAAGACAGCCCGGCAGGTCTCTTTCCCAGAGAAAGCCTGTAGTCCTGGTTTTTGGATCCTGGCTGGTTTTTCAACTTCCCACAATTTTTCTTTCTGAGTAGATGGCAACAACGTAAAATCTTGCATGTAAGAAGAAATCTTAATAAATGAGTACTCCCAAAAGGTGAGAAAGCAAGCAAAGAACATCTTTAACCAAAGTTACACTACAAATAGACAAAACTCTCCCAGCAGCATGGGCTCTGCCCCATCTTTAAACAATTAAACCAAACAACAAAGAGACACAAACAACAATCAAGAGACACTCTTATCCTATATAATAAAAGCCTAATAGGCTAAGTGTCCGACCGTTTGTTTGACCAGTTGGTATCATGTGCACTGACCACCAGGGGGCAAATGTTCCAACGAGTAGGTTAGCTTGCTGCTGGGGTCCAGCCAATCAGAACTGGCCAGACATGCCCTGGAGCCCTCCCACGGTCCCTCCCTGGCCCTGGTGGGGTCCCTCGGCCTGGCCTGTGGGGATCTGCCTGAAACCAGCTTTCTGATATCCCCCAAGGGGGTCCCGGGTTGCTAGAGGGAGCAGGCCAGGCCAAGGGACCCCACCAGTGCATGAATGTGCAGTGGTGTACGGGCCTCTAGTATATGATATTTACAGGCGTGCACTATGTACAGACAAGAACTTCACACCATGCTCCTTATTTGTCCAACCACAGAAACCTCAGAATGCCTGCATTTAAAATCCACAGAAGCAGAGCAATGTCTCCAGTCCCAGAGGGGATCAGTCTAAGGGCCGGAGACCAGCAAGGACCGCTGGAGGCCTCTTGCCACCCAGCAAATGCATGCCTTACACAGTATATGCTTCCTTACTGAGAAGCCAGACGAGAGCAGCCAGTGCTTCCTGTGCCATGCAAACACGCTCCATTCCTCCTCCTGTCATACAAACATGATCCTGTCATACAAACATGCTCCATTCCTCCTCCTATCATACAAACATGCTCTGTTCCTCCTCCTGTCATAAAAACATGCTCCATCCCTCCTCCTGTCATACAAACATGCTCCATTCTTCCTCCGGTCATACAAACATGCTCCTGTCATACAAACATGCTCCATCCCTCCTCCTGTCATACAAACACGTTCCATTCCTTCTCCTGTCATACAAACACATTCCATTCCTCCTCCTGTCATACAAACATGATCCTGTCATACAAACATGCTCCTGTCATACAAACATGCTCCATCCATCCTCCTGTCATACAAATACGTTCCATTCCTTCTCCTGTCATACAAACATGCTCCATCCCTCCTCCTGTCATACAAACATGTTCCATTCCTCCTCCTGTCATACAAACATGATCCTGTCATACAAACATGCTCCATCCCTCCTCCTGTCATACAAACACGTTCCATTCCTCCTCCTGTCATACAAACATGCTCCATCCCTCCTCCTGTCATACAAACACGTTCCATTCCTCCTCCTGTCATACAAACATGATACTGTCATACAAACATGCTCAGTTCCTCCTCCTGTCATACAAACATACTCCATTCCTTCTCCTGTCATACAAACACACTCTGTTCCTCCTCCTGTCATACAAACAAGCTCTGTTCCTCCTCCTGTCATACAAACATGCTCCATCCCTCCTCCTGTCATACAAACATGCTCTGTTCCTCCTCCTGTCATACAAACATGCTCCATCCCTCCTCCTGTCATACAAACACTCTCTGTTCCTCCTCCTGTCATACAAACACTCTCTGTTCCTCCTCCTGTCATACAAACACTCTCTCTTCCTCCTCCTGTCATACAAACATGCGCCATTCCTCCTCCTGTCATACAAACATGCTCCATTCCTCCTCCTGTCATACAAACACTCTCCATTCCTCCTCCTGTCATACAAGAAGGCTTGATTTAACTTATATTTTAGGTGAGGTGATGGAGATTGCCAAGGCTGTGGTTGGAACTCAGAATAGAAAAATTTCTGGCCTCAGCTCTGGGAACCCACAGTCCTGGCAACAAGTGGGATCCCAGGTACTCACCCAAGGACACTTCCCACCCGAGTCCCACCAGAGTGGCCAAACTATATGGACAACCAAGGGGACTGCCTGTCACTCCTTCAGCTAATGAGCAGAGGCAGGGGTGAAGCTATGAGCGTTTATTCCAGTCCTGCCGGCAGTGGGGAGAGCAGCAGGTGGTCCACAAAACTCTGCTCTGCCCCCCGAAGCCGGCTGTGTGCATTGGTAGGAGGACAGGATTACGTGGGGAAGTAGGGGTTAGAGGCAGGGGAAGTGGGATGGGATAATCATTATGGTTACAAGTCATGTGGGCTGTGGGGGGTCACAGACACGGGCCCTGGGAGCCCCAGGACTAGGTGCCACGAGGGTGTGAACTGTCCATGATGACAGGAGGCCTTGGAAGGACGGGCGAACATTAGCTCCCAGGCCCAGGGCATGCAGCTGCCAGCAGGTGAGCATGTGCTTCTCTAATCAGAGCAGAACCATCACGGTAACCGAGCAGGATAAGTATTTCTTACGGTTGTAGCTGGTCCCCAACGCTTTCTATTTCTGCCCCTGATAGAGTCCGTTTTAACCGCTTTTATTTATTTGGAGAATGTAGGTTATGCAAAGTTAAAGTTGCTGGAAAAAATTCCCAGTATTTTCAAACTTATGTCAAATGCCCATTTAAAATATTTTTCTTAAAAAATCTATTTTGAAAGTGTGGCTCTGTAACCTTTGAAAACTTTGAGATTTGTCAGAGGAGCAGGTCTGTTCAAGGAAGATAGTCACTGGTGCATTGATGCTGCCCCAGGAACAGACTCAGAGCCATCGAACAATGGCCAAGCCACCACGGGCAACATGCACTGGAGTCACCGCACACATGACCGACAAATTTAAATAATCTGAAGACGACATCACGACTCAGACTGACGTGCGTTCAAAGTTTGAGCAAATCACAGACAGTGGACTGGCCGTGCTTAAAATCCCATCTGGTTGTTCATCAGCTGAACAAAAATAAACAAACCGGAAGCTTAGCAGATGAGCAAGACTTTTCTCAAGATTTTTTAAAACTGAAATTGCAGCAGAAAAACGTGTCATCACAGAAGTCCTTGCAAGGAACTGCCTTTGGCCTCTAATCTGAAGTGACCGCCGAACCCCCTCACTCCCTCCCCCCACCCCCACTGCGTCTCCACAGGAGGCCCCACTCTGGGCATTTCCAGGTCCAGGGCTGCATTGCTGAGCTGTTTATCAAATCAGTGTGAGTGCTTACACCGCCCGCCTGCTTCTCTATGCGCCTCCTCCTGGACAGAGGCCGCCAGTAAGAAAAGAAAAGAAAAAAAAGAAAAAAGAAAAAAAAAGCAGAGCAGTGAAAGCAAGAAACAATAGCCAGCCTGGGCTCTGATGGTGCCTTCCCTCCACACCCTCTCTGCTCCTGGTGAAACTTGCTTTTGGGAGCCATGGAGACTGCAAGGATGCAAGGATGCAGGGATGCAGGGATGCAGGGATGCAGGGATGCAGGGATGCAGGGATGCAGGGAAGAGGATTGAGGAAATAAGGGGAGGAGGGGAGGGCAGAAGGGAGGGATCAGAGGAATTCTAAGCTAAGATGGCAGAGCTCTCACCAGTTCTGTTCCCAGTGGTGTATGTGTGTGTGTGTGGACTGGATGAAGGCATCCTGCAGAGTAGAAATAAAAAGATGCCTGAATTGTTGGATGGTCCTGAAGGCTTCTGCATTTGCAAGCATCTATTAGAACTCTCTGCAGGGGCTGCAGGGGCATACCTGCTGTCTGTCTCTCTCTCTCTCTCTCTCTCTCTCTCTCTCTCTCTCTCTCCCTCCCTCCCTCCCTCCCTCCCTCCCTCCCTCCCTTCCTTTTCCCTTCATCTTCCTCTCTCAGTCTCCCTCTCCCCTTCCCTCTCTGTGTTGTGTCCTGCTATCTCCATCACACCTCTATTTGTATGAAGACTGCCTGTCTGTGTAAATAAGTTTGAGTGTGTGTTCCTCAGAGTTTGCATTCCTGTCTGGCCTAAGGAGCACACAGCAGTCACTACAACTGTCAATTCGTCAGCAGTAGCTGACTCCCGCAAGCTCTGAGGAACAAAGGTAGGAAGACAATGTGCAAATACCTAGCACCTGCATCACCAAGCTTGCGGCCGGATGAGGGCACTTCCCCTGTGTGTCTCTGTTTATCTCTGAAGTCTGTGATATTGCAGGTTATTAATATATCCAACTGCAAGTGTTAATAGACATACATGTTTCTTTGATATCACTGGGAATTAAATGCAACGCATTATGCTGAACTAAAAGGACATGTCTGGTGACAATAAGAGTTTACGACACATTTGATCCATTTGATTCAAGTGCCACTAGAACTTAAATTAACTATAGGGCATAGTTCTTTGACCATTTCACTGGCTTTTTATGGAACAAACTAACAAAACAATGGTGAAAAACAGGGAAGCACTCAGCTATAGAAAAGCATATGGGAGAATAATTCTCCTCTGTAGGAGATGAGATTATTTTGGTTCAAATCCAATTCTGGATTTGGTTACCAGTGGGCGGGTTTGTTGTGGACCCTGTGGTGTGTGTGTATGTGTGTGTGTGTGTGTGTGTGTGTGTGTGTGTGTGTGTGAATGTGTGTATGTGTGTTTGTGTGTTTGCATGTATGTGTGTATGTGTGTGTGTGTGTGTGTGTGAATGTGTGCTTTAATTGGACGTGGGCATGCAGCTCACATTGGTTATACCTGTGGTAACTTGCAATGGGTATATTTTTGGATAACCCACTGAAACAATACAAATAAACTTTAATCTACTTTGCAAAAACTTCAAAAAAGTCAACCCTTTTGAAAAATAATGTTTGCCTTTCAGTTTTCTAGGATATCAAAATATTGTCAACTTGGACAGCAAGGAGAAAAGGGAATTTTTAACTTTGGAAATTTAAAAGAGAATGACATCTTCTATGACTTTTGTCCTTTTCTGGGGCATGAAAACTGCCTCCTTCCTGTTCGAGTTGAAATAATTTTCAAGCAAGGCCTGGACATGGCCTATAGGCTGCCGTCTTCTCAAACCCGAAGTGAGGCCGCCCCTGGTTAGTTCTGGGGACTGTCTCTCTGAAGAGCCATTTCCTTTCTTCCTAACAAGGTGGCTCAGAGGGCCTGCGGTTCCACCAGCTCTGACCTGTGAGGTGACTGTTCGGAGATGGCACTCAAGGAGAAAACCCAGCAGCAGCCTGAGCCCTGAGTGACAGGGACCAGGTGAGCTGAGGCTCCCTAAGGAAGGGGGCGAGGACTGGGTACAGCCCCCTCTCTGGGTGAGGCAGGGCCAGGGAAGGAGCCCCCCAAACCTGTCTGTTAACAAATAAAAAGCCCTGAGGCTGCTGAGAGGGAGGGAGGGAGGACTCTGTGAGGGGCTGCCAGGGGGCATAGACCTGCGGCTCTAGCGCAGGCCAAAGGGAGTGACCGCCCCGCAGGGACCAGGGTCCTGCCCCTCCCAGCCCAGTGCGGGCCCCCCCCCCACCCCCCCCCCCCCCCCCCCCCCCCCCGCGCTGGCCTCCGGGGCCAGAGGCGCAGGGTTAGCACCATCAGCACCCTCTGTGCCTGTGAAAACCTCCGGGCAGGGGCTCCGGGCAGCAGGGGGCAGAGGGGATGGTGAGCCCAGGCCGTTGCCCCCTCCCGCCCCGGATTCAGATGGACTGCAGCCCCTCCACACCAGGCGCACGGCCCCTCCCTGCGGTCTGTTAGACATAATGTCAGGGCCAGGCCATCCCCTTCTCACCCGGGGCAGACGGTTCAGAGGGAGTCCAGGTGACGGGAAACCTTCCTCCAGGCAGAGGGCGGCAGGGGAACCGTCCCCACCCACGTGCTGCAGGCTGGACGCAGCGGGCCTTCAGGGGTCTGTCCCCAGGCTGTGCTGCAGGCCAGCTGCTCACTCCCACCCTCCGCAGGTGACTCCTTCCCATCGCCCTCAGCACCACAGGCCCGCCTGTGTGCTCAGGGGCTGAGAGGCGACCTATGAACCAGGCGGTCAAAGGTTCCAGGCCCCGGTTGCCAGCTCTGTCCCCAGTGGGGGGCTTGCAGGAGGCAGCCTATCAATAATTCTTTCTCATCTCTCTCTCCCTCTTTCTTCCTCTCTGAAATCAATAAAAATATACTTAAAAATAAAACAAAACAAAACTAGAAGCATGACCTGGAGAAAAAAATCATACCTTGAGAAAGATAATTCACTCAAGATAAAAATTATTAGTAACAATTTTTAAACATCTACACTTCACCAAACAAAAATCTTTACTAAAAGCAAGAAATAAATGGTGTTTGATGTCATTTAGATGTGCTTTAAATTTGAGTATTCCTTCCATTCACTTCAATCTTCAACTATTTGGAATATAACAGAAAAATACTCTCCTCATTAAAGTCTATCTAGAAAGTAGAAAAAAAAACAAAAAAAACACAATACAAGTTCACTCAGCCTTTGCCAACAAATTAAACATAATCTACTATGTTCTTGTCTGAGCCCAGAAATTGTCCCTTTATATAGACTCTATTATAGTGTTAGAATATTTTAAAAGATCCTTCTCCATTTTTCATCTTAGAAGACATTTATTAAAGGTGTATGTGGGCATACCTGTACACACAAAATTTCCAAGTTAATTTAAATGTATGGGGGAAATTCAAGAGATAGTAGGTCAGGTGATCCCAGAAGAAAATAACTAACCATAACCATAGAGCAGTTTCTGTGAAGTTTCACACGCCCTTGAGATGAGATGGACATACTGGTGATGAGACAACATGCTTTAACCACTCCGTTTCCGAGGCAATCACGTACAATGTACAGCCAAACGCCCACTTCTCTATTTTTGAGTCAGAATTTGTTTCTGTCAGAATTGTGTGTTTCTATTTATATCATATATTGTATATGTAACCCATAGAAGAGAGTAACAAAGTAAATTACTCCAGACCTTCCATACGCATTCTCAGTGTTGATTTTAGCTGTAAATCCCCCTGGGTCCGGGCGCTCTGACAACCACTGACAAGACAAGTATTCATGTCGGACCTCGGCCTCTTGCAGTCTGGTTCACGCAGCTTCTTCCAATGACCTGGCTGAAGGGAACGCAGACTCTTGCATTGAGCTATCCATCACATTTTCCTAGTCTTCCAGTTAATGACACTGCAAGGAGACACTGCAAGAGAAGAGCTTGCATTTCTAACCTATTAATTCACCGAGTAATTCCAGCAATAAGATGTGACTTGAAAGGCAAAATGCTTGAGTCAAGTGGATTCTCTCAGCATATTGCGTGGTGATTCCCGGAGCCAGACGTGAGCACTGGAGCGTCTGCCTCCTGACCAAGGTCGTCAGGACCCAAGGACAGGTTGCTCTCTCAGGAGCAAGCGTCTTTTTTCACAAGATTCTCCATAGTGAACTCACACCATTACGGGGCTACTCAAATTGGTCACTGAAATTTGGTAGCAAACATCCTTGGAATGAAAGTGGGAGTATCAGCTCCAGCAGCCATCGCTCTGGGCTCCTAAGCTAGCCAAACCGCCAAACTTGTCATGTTTTTGAGAGCCTCTGCAGGGAGGAGAGGGTCAGGAAGAGCAGGACTGGGGAGGAATGAGAATGCCAATGTGCTTGGCCCATCCCAAACCATTGCCTTGGTCTGACTCAGTGCCAACAGGGAAGGCTTCTTCGTGTCTGCCCCACCGAAGACACACAGAAATGGATAACTGCTGCTTTTTAGGGAATAAAAAAAATTCCCTACCACCTCTGTGGCACTTACACTGTGACGGGCAATGTGCTAAGCTTTTTGTGTTTGATAAACACTCAATCCTCACAGAACTCTAGGAGATACACACTGCTGCTCTCACCACTGAGCAATAAAGAAACTAAAGCAAAAAGAAGTCAAGTTACCTTCCCAAGATCAAAGAGACATCACATTGAAAAGCCAATTTTCACATCCAGGAAATTTAGTGCCTGAGCACATCCTCTTGACCACTGTACTCAATTGCCTTTCATCTACCTTCTTTTTCCTTAGATTCTCATCAATTGTGATTTTCAGTACGAGTGGGACTGAATGGCCAACTAGCTAATTCTATTATGAATGAACTAGATGCCCAGTGCAAGAAACTCGTGCACTCAGAGTGGTGGTGGGGGCGGGGGGAGATCCTTTAGTCCGAACTGCACCCCCTCGCAGTCTGGGAACCCTCAGGGGATGTCTGACTGATGGCTTAGGCCCAGTACCCAGTGGTCACTGCATGTCATAGTGACCAGTCATTCTGCTGTTGGGTCAATTTGCATATTAGCCTTTTATTATATAGGATAATTTGTTATGGGCAAGGCCTCTAATTCTTTTTTTTTTTTTTTTTTTTTTTTTTAGGTAGGTAAAGGGAAGGGCAGAATTTTCACTTGAGCCTGAAGCTAAAATTACCCTTAGCTCAAAAATCTGCATACCATTGAGACACATCTTGGTGAGGCTCCTTCTGACCCCCCACACTATTCTATTATGTGTATAAGTATTGGGAACCATCTTATCTCTTTAGTGAAAGGAACCTTTTGTTTTGTTACAATGACTAACTTTATCTCATGAGTTGTGTTTTGGCTTCAAGCCTGTATCCAGTATTCATGCAGCAACTTCAGCTTTTCTGTTCAATATTTACCTGGCATATCTTTTATTTTATTTTCTCTAAATCTTTCTAGATATTTTATGTATTAGATAGGAATAGTTGGCAAGCCCAGATGTTGCAGGGGAGGAGAGACCATCCTCTCTTCTTCCTTAATGCTTAGCAGATACTCAAAACAACACAAGTGATGCATAGGCACGTGTGTGTGTGTGTGTGTGTGTGTGTGTGTGTGTGTTTTAAAATTTTTAATTGATTTCAGAGAGGAAGGGAGAGAAAGAGAGATAGAAACATCAATGATGAGAGAGAATTATTGATCAGCTGCCTCCTGCATGCCCCACACTGGGGATTGAACCCTCAACCCAGGCACATGCTCTTGCCTGGAATCAAACCTGGGACCTTTCAGCCTGCAGGCTGATGCTCTATCCACTGAGAAAACCAGCTAGGGCAAGTAATGTGTATTTTATTGTTTATCACTTTTTCTGATTATAGCAATAACACATTTGCTACCAAACTTAAAAAAAGATTTAAAGATGACAAAATTATTTAATAATAATTAAATACAATCATGTTAGGTATTTTTATATATTACCCTCTAATTGTTTACATATGTGGGTGTTTAGATATTAATATATTTATGTATCTTTACAACATTTGGACCATAATGTAAATAATTTTTCATTCTACCCTCTTAATTTAACATCATATCAGGAATATTTTTGGTGTTTAAATATCCTTCAAGAATACTTAAGACATTGTATAACATACTATTCAATAGATATGGTATTGCACTATTTTCCCAAATAGCCACTTGCCATGTACTTAGAATTTATCCTGTATAATAAAAGCCTAATATGCTAAGTGTCTGGTCATCCAGTCAGACGTTCAACCAATCAAAGTATAATATGCTAATGATATGCAAAGGCTGCTCAGCAGCTCACCATGATGTGCACTGATCACTGACCACCAGGGGACAGACACTTCAACAAGTATTATAGGTTAGCTTGCTGCTGGGGTCTGACCAATCCAGACTGAGAGAGATGGGCCAGACACTCCCTGGAGTCCTCCTGCAGTCCCTCCCCAGCTGGCCAACTTCCGGCACCCCTCCGCCACCCTGATCATGCATGGTGGGGTCCCTCTGCCTGGCCTGTGCCTTCCACAATCTGGAACTCCTCAGGGGATGTTGAAGAGATGCTTTGGACCTGATCCCACAGGCCATGCCGAGGAACCGCCTAGTGCATGAATTAGTGCAGCGGCCTCTAGTATTATATAAGAGGTTATAATAGATATGCTTTTTACATAACTAGCTGACTACTTAGTACAGATTAGGAGTAAAATTATTTTATCAAAATGTTTTCATTTTTTTAATGTCTTATTAAATTACTTTCTAGAAAATTTTGGCTAATTTACACTTTGGCTTTTGGAGGAAATTCTGATTTTTGCAGAATTGTTAGTTTGGAGTTTTGTTTTATTTATTTTAATATATACTACTGACTTACCAGTGCTGCTTATTTTGTTATTCTTTGAATTCTAGTGAGATTAAACTGATAATTTATTCTCTTCATTTCATTAATTACCCATTTGTATTCTTTTTCATTTTCTCTACTGTTGCTACAATTTTTTTTTATTCATTTATAAGATGCATATGTAAATAAGTATAACTCCCCTTGTCAACTACTAAAAATGTGTTTCCTAAGTTGTTTATTTTTTTGTTTACATAACTTTTATATTCTAAAAATACAAATGTATTGATATTTTCTTTTATGATGTCATCAGATGCTTTTATATTTTGAAGTACTTTTCACTCAAAATTAAATATTTATTATGTTACCTTAAAGTTATTTTATGTGAGGAAATTTTGCATGTAATCAAACTGCATTTATGTTGGTGCATTTTGTGAAATAAGGCTATAACTTAAGGGTTTTGTTTCCCATTCATTTGGCAATACTCCTAGCATCCATCTATATTTTAATTATAATAAAGTATACATATCACAGCCTGTACCAGGGCCACAGATTCCATTCATATGTTTGTAATTTAAATTCTTTCTAGTAAACGAAACTGTCAAAGTGTTTCCTCATCTCTAAAACTAAATGACTTCTACTATCAGAGTGAGAGACAAAAATGTCCTACTAAGGATTGGGCCACAGAGTGTTGTTGATTTGAGATGATAAACAGCTGATAAGAATGGCTGGGTTTTCCCTGGCCGGTGTGGCTCAGTAGGTTGGTGGCATCCCATGCACTGAAAGGTTGCCGGTTTGACTCCCAGTCAGGGAACCTGTCGGGGTTGCAGGCTCAATCCCCAGTGTGAAGGAGGCAGCCAATCGATGTTTCACTCTCAAGTCAATCTTTCTCTGTGTGTCCCTCTCCCTTTCTCTCTCTCTAAAATAATCAATAAAAAATATATTTTTAAAAACTGTCTAGGCCCTGACCCATGTGGCTCAGTTGGTTGAAAGTTATTCCATGAACCTAAAGGTCTATGGTTCAATTCTTGGTCAGGGTACATGCCTAGATTTCAGGTTCGATCTTTGGTAGGGGAGTGTATGAGAGGCAACAGATCAATATTTCTCTCTCATATTGATGTATCTCTCTCTCTGTCTTTCTCTCTCTCTCTCTCTCTCTCTCTCTCTCTCTCTGTCTGTCTTTCCCCCCCCACCCCCATCTTTCACTGCCCCTTTCTCCCTAAAAATCAATAAAAACATATATATTTTTTTAAATCTTAGAAAAAATAAGAACTTCTCAGGTCTCGGTTTTCTGGTCATGATGGTGGCATATGTAAGTACGGCACTTGAACCCTTCCTCAACCACATCAAAATTCAACTAAACTGCAGAACAACTATCATTCAGAACCACTGGAAATCTAGCTGAAGAAAAAACCTACAAGTAAGGATATAAAGAAGAAGCCACATTTAGACTGGTAGGAGGGACAGATACACTGGTTCCACACCATGTATGGAGGAAAAAAATCAGAAGGCATATCTCAACTGTGGAAGCATTCCCTAAAGAGCCAAAGGTCCCAGCCTCACACCAGGCCCCCAAGCTCAGGGTTCCAGTGCCAGGAAGAGAAGTCTCCATAACTTCTTGCTGTAAAAATCAGCAGGGATTGAGGTTGAGGGAGACTGAGGGCTGTGGGAGTCCCATGTGTTCCTCTTAAAGGGCCCATACAGACTTACTCAGATTCACTTCCTCTGAACTCCAGTGTTGGGCAGTAGCTTGAAAGGCACCAAGGACATACAGGAAACAAATGAATTGTCTGGCATTGGCGAGAGCTAGAGGGGCAGCTTTCTTGTGAACAAAAGTGCTGGCAGTGGCCATTGTCCTCTCCCTGAGCCCTCTACCCAGCAGGCATGCTCCATATATGAGTCTTCATAAACCTGGACATCCCAGATTGCCCCACTGGTGATTCCTTGAGAACCTTTCTCACCCAACTTGCTGGCCCACCCAAGCTGTTTTCAGTGGTTTTCCCATATAAAAGACCTCTCTTGATCCAAGCTTTGGAATTTCCTAAGGTCTCTCAAACAATCTGTGTCTGGCCTCTGCCTATACTGTACAGCTTGCTAAGTGGCCCAGGCCTGGCACAAGTAACAGCCAGCCTTAGTTTGCAGCTTGGTCCCTTAAAGGTGCCTCCAAGCCCAGCATAGTAGCAGTCATCTTCAGATCGCTCTGTAGCTCATGACAGCTTAACTTGGAGAAAGGCTCAGGGGGTGACTGACCTTGGCCTGCACCTCTAGGGAGACTCCAGAGCCAGTACATCTGGTAGACAGCTTCAGACTATGCTGAATTGCAACCCAGCCATCTTTATGAGAGACACATTCAAGAAGTGGACAGCAGGCATCAAAGACCCACTAAAGTAAATCCCTCCAACTAGTGTCACAATAACAATCAAGGATCAACTACAACAGGAGGGTGTACATGTGGGTGAGGGGAGCATCTGGTGGCTCAGGTGGCTGGAGATGTTGCACCACTAGGTCCCTCAGGACACCTACTGCATAAGGCCACTCCTCACTGTACATAAGGCAGATGATACATAGAAACAAACACAGGGAAACAACCAAAATAATAACACTAAGAAAGAAATCCCAAATGAAAGAGTGGGAGAAATTACCAGAAAATGACTAACAAAATGGAGGTAAGCAAACTACCTAATGAAGAGTTCAAAACAATGGCTCTAGGATGTGCAATGAACTAGGTGAGAACTTGGACCACATAATAAAGGAGATGGATCCCTGATTGGACTGGTGTGGCTCAGTTGGCTGGGTATCATCCTTTGCGCCTGGAGGTTGCTGGATGGATTCTCAGTAAAGGGCACATGCCCTTTGGGTTTTGGGCTTAATCCCTAGTAGGGGGAGTGCAAGAGGTAGCCAATCAATGTTGTGCTCTCCCATCAATGATTCTCTCTCTTCCTCTCTCTTTTTCTAAAAATCAACAAACTGTTTTTAAAAAAATAAAAGGATGGAAGCCATAAAAAAGTCAGAAGTGAAGAGTTACAAATAAAAAGTACAGTACAGTAGATGAAGCAGATGATTAAGGCAATGATTTAAAAGATAAGGAAGTAGAAACCCCAATTAGAACAGCAGAAAGAAAATAGAATCTAATAAATGAATAAATAAATAAAATGGGATACTGCCAGGAGTCTCTGGGACAAATTCAAGCACACCAACATTCATATCATGTGGATGCTGGAAAGAGAAGAGAGAGAGTGAGAGAGTAAGAAATTGAAAACCTGTTAGAAAAAATGATGACTGTAAACTTCCCCTACCTAGTGGAAGAAACAGACATACAAATCCAGGAAGTGCAGAGAGTACAAAACAGTAAGAACCCAAAGAGGCCCACACTAAGACACATAATTAAAATGCCAAGAGTTAAAGACAAAGAGAAAATTTTAAAGTCAGTAAGAGAAAAACAGTTAGTTACCTACAAGGGAGTGCCCACATGACTGTCGGCTGATTTCTCAACAGAAACTTTGCAAGCCAGAAGGGATTGGCAAGAAATATTAAAAGTGATGAAAAGCAAGGACCTGCAACCAAGATGACTCTACCCAGAAAAACAATCATTTAGAATTGAAGGTCAGATAAAGAGCTTCTAAGACAATAAAAAGCTAAAGGAGTTCATTGCCAAAACCAATAATACATGAAATGTTAAAAGATCTTCTTTTAAAACCAAAAGATTAAAAAAAAAAAAATCCTATATAATAAAAGGGTATATGCAAATTGACCATCACTCCAACACAAAAGATGGCCACCCCCATGTGAACACAAGATGGCCACCACAAGATGGTCAGCAGGGGAGAGCAGTTGTGGATAACAGGCCAGCAGGGAAGAGCAGTTGGGGGAGGAGGGGGACTGGGCCAGCAGGGAAAGGCAGTTGGGGGGAACCAGCCCTGTAGGAGAGGACAGTTGTGGGGGACCGGGCCATCAGGGGAGGGCAGTTGGAAGCAACCAGCCTTGCAGGGGAGGACAGTTGGGGTGACCAGGCCAGTAGGGGAGGGCAGTTAGGAGCTGTTGGGCCAGCAGGGGAGCATTTAGGCATCAATCAGACTGGCAGGGGAATGGTTAGGGAGTTATCAGGCTGGCAGACAGAAGCAATTAGGAGCAATCAGGCAGGCAGGTAGGCAAGCATTTGGGAGCCAGCAGGTGGGGGGAACCTCCAAGGCAGCACTAAGGAGTAGCAAGCCATTTGGTAGACAGCAGCAAGCAGGTGGGCGGTAAGGAGTGAGGGTCCTGGACTGTGAGAGGGCACAGGCCGGGCTGAGGGACCCCTAACCCCAGTGCACAAATTTAGAGCACCAGGCCTCTAGTGCTCTAAGATAGATGGGATATTCCTTACAACTTGCATAATTGCAGCTTTTGAGAAAAACAAAGTAAATTAAATCTTAAATTCCTATAATGTCCTGCAGAAAGTTAAGATGTTTCTCCTCAACTCAATTATTTCTACCAATTTACTCCCAGTACATCCCTCAAAAGTCAATTCAACACAGAGAGAGATCTAATATTGCAGTTGAGTACGTGAAAGTTACGTTTAACTCCTCCCAAGACCAAACTGGAATTACAAGGAAACTATAATCACCCTGAATAGCCATCTAAAAACTAGCTGAACACAAGTCTTATAACTAAGGATTTACAGAAGAAGCCATATGGAGACTGGAAGGAATGGTAGAGATGTAAAGAGAGCTGGTCCCCAACCCAGGTCTAGTGGGTAGATTCTCAGAAATATTTAACTACAAAGGTTCCCTCTGAGGAGCATGGGTGTCAACTCTGTTGGGATTCACAGCCCAGAACACCAGAGCCAAGAAAAGGAGCACACATAGTATCTGTCTGTGAAGGTCAGAGATAATTCTGTCTGCCAGAAAGAGCTGGGAGTCTGCTTTAAATCTAGGTGCCCCTTAAAAGGACCAGTGCACAAAATCTCATTCACAGCAACTCAACATGGGCCCCAGCAAACATGGCTTGGAGCAGAATGGAGTCCAGTGAGGACAGACGCAGTTGTGTGCTCCTAGTTCTTTTGAGAGCCAAGTTTTTAAACTTAAACTTCTTCTAATGCCACTTCTTCAAAATAGGCTCACCCAGGCCATGGTATTTTGTGGAACAGCCACACTCAAGGGTCCAAAGAGCCGCATTTGGCTCACAAGCTGCAGTTTTCGGACCATGGAACTAGGAGGTCAATTCCCTGTCAGGGCACATGCCCATGTTATGGGCTTAATCCCCAGTTGGGGGCATTCAGGAGGCAGCCAATCATTGATGTTTCTATCTTTCTCTCCTTCTCCCTTCCTTTCTGAAATCATTAAAATATTTTCTTTTTAAAAAGACATCATATGGACTTCACAGCAAGCTTTGACAGAAGAATCACAACACTGATTTTTCTTAGGAACCTGGAGTAAGACTGATATCTATAATTTATTGCATTATGCTCCTTGCATTGTTACTGGACCCTAGTAGAGATACAGAATTTGACCATTGGATGTTAAATAACCATTTGGCCAGGTCTTCCCATTATAGGCTGGATTCTATCAACCTAGTGTAAGAAAGGAGAAATAGTTTTGTATGGTCAGGAGGGCCCCACAGCAGTTCAAAGTAAGGTAAAGGTGGGACACCAGAGTCAGCAGGGCACATGCAGGCTGTGTGAGCAGATGCCCAGACCCTTTGTTGTCCCCCATTGTCACCCCATATCTGTCTGTGGCCTCACGTCGGCAACTGCCTGGGGAAGAGTATGAACCCCAGTGTGGCCCTGCTGGTTCACTCCATGGGTTGCTGCTGTACAACAGCCACTCTCAAAAATGGCCCCAAAGGACACTGGTGAGTGGAAGTACTCCCAGGAACCAGACTTCAGGTGAACAACTTGTGTGACTACTTTGTGTGAAAAGAGGTGAATCCGTTAGTTGCTCTGACCTTTGTGTTCCAAATGCATATTATATTTAACCCCTTCTACTATACTTAAAATGTGGCTTTGGGATTTTCAGTATTAAATTTTCCCACAAGGTAATATGTTTCTGCAATAAAGAATAATTACTTAATTTTTTTATCAGCCCTGGTGCCTGGTCCATAGTAAATTTAATAGAAGTGTCAAATGAATCACTAAACATCCTCTTTCCATTCCCTCCCTCCCTTTTCACCACTTCTTACCACTGCCCACAATGCCAGCTAATTTGTCGGCTCCCACATTACCCACCAACCCCATTTCAGCCAGACCTTACAGACAGTTCCTGTTTTCTTATTCCAAAAATCTCTTCCTATATTCTTCTACCCGATCAGGAGGTCATTTTCTCAGGGTTTTGTAAGTAAGATAATATGACAAATTAATTTGTGTCAAGGTTCCAGTAATATTTAATGAATTGATTATTGAATATTATATTTTAAAATTACTACATATTTTTAATCCAGGCAACTAAGCAACATGGTGCTCAAGGAAGGGGGCAGGCTGCTCTTGGTGGCTGCCTGGCTGCTGTGCTTTTGAGGGTTTTGAGGAAAGACATATGTTGAGCATTAGTAATCATTTAACTCTAGACTATTTAACTTATCAGATTATTTCCTGAAAACAGAGATTTATTTCTTGAGAAGACAGTAGAGAAGAAGAGCAGGGATGTAATGGGCATGTGAAGAGAAGAGAGGGAGCTCCAGGAGGGATGAAACGGAGCATTTGGTGGTGGTTCCTCTGCAGCCATTGCACTCTGCCTCACAGGAGGACCAATCCCGGGTGCTGACCCTGGCTGGTCCAGAAGTCCAGCTCAGGAATGGCTCAGTGAAAAATAGAGGTCACCAATGCAAATTATGTGAATGCTCTGGAAACAAGAAGTTACATTAATTTATCACTGAGCCCAGAAAAGTAAAAGCATATTCAAATATACATCAGATACTGAGTGCTAGCTCTGTGAAAGAATTAAGCCCAAGGACTATAAAGATGAGTAAAACAAATGTGTTGTCTAAAAACAACTAAAATCTAGCAAGGAAAAATGTATTGCAAGCTAATAGGATAAGTACTGGGTGGCAGATGTTTAAAGACATTATATAGAAAGGCAGCATTCAGTTCCGGGTAGGTAGCCCTGGCTAATGAGAAGCTCTCATATAGTAAGTAATATTTGAAGCAGGTCTTCTAGGGTGCGTAGATGTCTCCTGGGAAAACAGAGAAAGTGGAAGAAGGAATCCTAATAATAAAAACCCAGGGCTGAACTTGTAAGGACTAATCACCACCAAAGGCTGACCAAGGGGAAGTCAGTGCTAGGTTGCCTTGGCGACGTTCACAGCCGCTGCCACATACTGTGGGCTCCACTGATCTGCTCTCCCCAGCCCATGGAGCCTAGCCTAGCGAGCTGCAGCTGGTGAAAAGCAGTGAGCCCAGGCTGAGCCTCCCCCTCCCCACTCTCCAATCACAGGGTGAAGAGCCCTGGCCAAGCTGCCCGGAAATCACGGGGCGAACAGGCCAGGCCTACCTGGCCAAGCTGCTCCGCAATCCCAGGTGAAGAAGCTACTCCACTGACGAGCCTGCACTGGGGACCTGTTCTGGCGCGTGGCGCGGAGTACGTGGCCTCTAGCCTGCAAACCTGGGAAGTCTCTCTCCCCAGAGTTATTATAGAAGCACCAGCCCAGGTCCACCCAGCGGCCTGGTCCTGACTGCGGGGGTGAGTTCCAGCAGCCTGGGGTTTGATCCCCACGCATTAGCAGTAGGAGACAGTGCCTTTGTTATTGCTGTGTGTCCGTGTTTTAATTGGACAAATGCCTGGCATCCGGGGCGCCAGCTTGACAAAATCTTTTAGGAGAATTCTGTCTGGGTTTCCTCAAATTCCCTCAGCCCCTACTCACCGCTCTGTAAAGGCCCAGAACAAGGGAGGCCCTTAAATAATAATCAGAGGTCTCCAGCAACTGTGGGCCTCTCTCATCAGAGTCATTTAGACTGGATGGCATTTGAGTATTTATCTAGGCACCATGGCAGAGAAACACAAGCTCAAGTCATCATCTCTGCACTTAAATGATTCACAATCTTATTAGAGCAAGTGGATGATAAAAGCTCAGTAATAACATCAGAATGTAAGGCAACAATACAGAGAGGAACACAGGCAATTGCTAGGATAATTTTTCAATAATTAGTGTAAAGAGTATGTGCTCTGAATTAAATTAAAAAAATATGTGTGTGGAAGTAGCTGCTTCATGAGTACGGCAACGCTTCCTATTTTAAAGGAACCAGAGTTCCATGTGAACTGTGCACGATGCTATGATATCTGAGGCACAGGACAAGAAAGGCCCTACTGTACAATGCTTTGACATTTGAGTCATTCTTTATTGTTCAATGTGATTTATTTCTGTACGCCTCAGTTTTGTAATAGTTAAATTACTAAAATAACACATCTTGTTATAAAATATTACTAGAAGATAAAATGATCAGGTGACATTTATTGTTATTTTCTATAAATGAACACAATCTCTGGTATGCTAAAGTGATAGGGAGACCTACAGGCTTGATTACAAGTGAGGCTTACTATCACAACCCAAATTTATTGCTTAAAAAAATCAGAGAGCCAGCTAGAAACTGAGCCAAATATAAGCCCTTGAAAGACAAATGAAAACTGGATAAGCTTTGCTATTACAAGAGCAAGAAGAAAAAATTTAGATGCAAGAATGAAAACTACATTGCATCCACTCTAAGTTGCTGCTAAAGAAAAAGAATGATATACTATGAAAATACTTAATATAGATTGTAAAGACATTTATTCAAAGAGGATTTCCTAGAGTAGGTGATATTTCAGTTTGTTTGTTTTTTAAATGTGAAGAGGTTAGCTAGATAAGAAAAAGGTGTAGGGTTCCCGAATTGCAGAGGGTACAGATGGGGCTGAGGGACCCCCCACCTCCTTTGTGCACGAATTTTGTGTACCGGACCTCTTGTCTATAATAATTAAAGTATAATATGCTAATTAGACCAGATGTCCTTCTGGACGAAGCTGGGCTATGAGGGAAGCCCCGGTTCTAGGTGCCAGAGGGAAACCAGTGCTGGCAGCCAAGGGAAGGAAGGCCTACTCTTGGGCAAATTTTGTGCATCAGGCCTCTAGTAGCATATAAAAGGCATAAAGCCATGGAAAAGCCTGTCTTGGGGGCAAAGCATTACTAATAAGATGGATGGATCTTGGGCTTTGAGAAAGTGTGTAGTGATAGATGAAATTCAGACATAATAAGGGACCAGGTTATGACAGATCTTGAATGCCATTCTAAAAATTTTTGTAATTTAATATTTTTAGATAATAATAAACCACTTAAGATTTTTAAACAAGGGACTCACATGTTCAGAATTTCATTTTTGGAAGATGACACTGGCTGCAGTATAGAAAGTGAGGAGGAAAGGACTCAGAGACTGATCTGTTGACAACAAATTAAGGTGTAAGAGAATCTGAGTCAGGCAATCATAGTAAGGGCAGACAAGAATGGTCAGATACAAGACATACGTAGAAAATGGTCCAAAACTTCATGCCCTATTGGCTATTAAGGCAAGGAGACATGATCAGTTGCTTTGAATGATCTTGTAAATTGGCTGATATGTGTAATACAGATGCAGAAAATGTCCATGGGCAATTCTATATTTGTGCTGAGGCATATTGACCTTGATGTTCCTATGAAACATCAAGGTAGAGGTTCAGAAAGCAATGGGGATCAGGATAGTCAGTAAAGAGAAGATCTAATTTGATTTTGTTAACTTTTAAATCATATCAACATTATTAGATTGAAATTTTGGATACAAAAAAGAAAAAATAAATTTTTGGATACAGATGAATTGGTGTAAGAAAGTATGTTGAGACACAACCAAATATAGTATGCCCAAATGTGAAGATTGGTTGAAAAGGGGGAGCCACAAAAAGACTAAGATTATCAGGAGAGAAGAGAAAAATATAGTGTACACACACACACACACACACACACACACACACACACAAAAAAAAAAAAAAAAAAGGAAGAAAGTTTCCATGAAAGAATATCAGATGCATAGAGAGGCAAAGAAAGAGATTTTAAAAACCTGAAAATGTTGATTGAATATAACAGTATATAGATCTTTGTTTCCTTGGTGACAACACATTTAGTGAAGGGGTGGGGACCAGGTAAGACAAGTGAGGCACCCAGGAAATAAAATTTAAGATGGCACTCACTCTCAAAGTTATGCAAATCAAGATGATCAGCCCCTGAGAGTCAGGGCCGCCTTAAATTTTTCACCTCATATGCCTTATTTGCCCCACCTGTCCATGCTGAAAGTAAGTGAGAAGGAAGGTAGTGAAGTCAGGTAATTTTACTGCGGGGTATCAGGGTCTCCATCTCTTTCCTAGAAACCACCCTGGAAAGGCAGGCTTCAGCCACTGGCCCATGGATAGACATCTGATTTAAGAGAAGCTAATTATAAACTCTCAGTATGCTGGGCCACACATTTTCCTCCTTCAGAGACTTTGAATAAGGAAATACCATGAAGATTTATTAGTTGATAATAGAAAAACAGCTGAAGAAAGATTATCTTTTAGAAGTCAAAATAGCCATAATGGGCAACATGTATGCTATATTTATGCTATATTTATAGAAAGTCTTAGTTCAGAATAAGCTAAGGACTCAGTTAAAAACGGAATCCAATAATCAGGAAAAGTAAAGTTCCTCCAAGAGGCAGAAAGGACCCCAAAGGTCCACAACCCCCTCAGCTCCAAGGAGCTTGTTTCCTGCGCAAACACTTAGATTACAGTCATTTTGTCCCTCAAATCTATTTGAGTTTCTCTCCTCCTTGCATCCAGTAGAACCTAACTAAAGTTATTTTTAAAGGTGCTATTGGAACTATATATAATGGAATGAACTGGAAAAAAAATGTTAATGAGCTACTCTGGTTAACTTGAGCAGCTTGTTTAACTTCCTTATTTATTCCTAAAACGTTCTATATTAGGACAAAAAGGATCTAATGTTTGCCCAGCTCCTTCAGTTATTCAATAAGTTAAGCCTTAGTTTTCTTACCTATAAAGTGGGACTGTACACATCTACCTACTTATCTCATTGGATAAATGGATGTATTGAAATGTAAAGTATAGGGCAGCAATAGTAATTGTGAGTCATATAAATTATAGGAGCAAGGACTTACGTTTTCTCTTTAGTAAGATCAGCCTAAGATTTACCGAGTAGGACTGTACTCACCCGACCTACCTCTCTGCCACATTTTTCTCTCTCTCACATAGTGCTTGAACCTTTTTGCTTTCTCTACCCATACCATCTTTTACTTCCTACTTTTACATCTTATCCAATAACTAAATACTTCACAAATCTCACCTAAAATGCTCTAACATGTTTGTTCCCTGCAAAAGGGTATTCCAGCTGAAATGGGCAAGAAGGCACTTTAGAGGCAGTAAATGTGAGGTGCTAACAGTCATGGTGGAATAATCATGGTGGGGTTCCCATCATGCCTAATTACTCACACTAAGCATGGCAGTCATATAGTTGTTGTTCTTGCCATGTGTACACCATAAAAACAATATTTACTCATCTGAAATTAAGCTTAACACTTTCATGTCACACCTTACAAAGAACTCTATATTGGCCCTTTTCCTTATTTTTTTAAAAACCAGAATATTTTGGTGCCATCACACCACTTTTAATATGATTTCGGAGTCTCCTAAACCTTTTTTGACAGCCTACAAGTGAAAACAGCCATTTTCCAGCACAGCCTCCCCTGTGCACAGCCTGACCCCTCTGTGGAGCCACGAGCTGGCTCAGACCAGGCGCCGTGCTGTGGAAATTTCTGTAGCAGCGGCAGCATTTGGATGCTACGAGAAGGTGGGCACATTTCCAGTTCTTATGACAAAGCACTGCATTATTCAAAAGCTGAGAACCTTTTTTGGAACTTGCTTCTTGCGCAGCACTGAGAGTCAATCCGAAGCTTCCTACTACAATACTTGGTAATATAGTCTGACAAGCTGGTCTCTGCAAACCAGGGAGCTGTCGCACAGATGACAGCAGAGGCCTGGGGAATCAGCAAGGCTGGTCTCGGATTGGCTGGCTGTGGAGGCACTCTCTGAATTCCCAGGTCTCCTGACTGGTTGAAGGTGGAGAGAGGACAGCAGGAAGACCCAGCACTTCCTCATCCAAAACTCTGAGAGCTTCCGCGCTGCACTCAGCCCTGGCTCCTCTGTGTCCTGTGAAGGAAAGCTGTCACGCCGTTGTCATGCAGCCCTCCCTGCAGAGGCTGAGGTGGAAAGAGAAGAGACAAGGCTCCTCTCCGCCCTGTATTTACCCATCAAGCACAGCGAACGTCTGTAAAGAAGGCAGCTGGATGGTGGGTTCATGAAGGTGCAGGTTATTATTTTTTCTACTGTTGTCATTATTTGAAATCTCCCATAATAAGAAGTTAAACTAGCCCTAGCTGGTTTGGCTCAGTTGACAGAGCATCAGGCTGCGGACTGAAAGGTCCTGGATTCTTTTGGGGTCAAGGGCACATGCCTGGGTATGGGGCTCAATCCCCAGTAGGGGACCTGTAGGAGGCAGCCTATCAGTGATTCTCTCTCACCCCTGATGTTTCTATCTCTCTCTCTCTCTCCCTTCCTCTCTGAAATCAATAAAAATATATTTTTTAAAAATAAGTTAAACTATTGATAGAAAGTAAAAGGCATAATCTTCACTGTGAAACGTTAGGCTTTGAGGAAAAGGGATTTTTCTCTCCCAATTACTTTCTACCACTATGTGGTCAGTGTTTTCTGTTTCACAGTTGGAAATATGACTGGAAATACAAATAAAAACAGAAGTAAACTGTGACAAATTCACATTCAGGTGGAAGCCACCAAACCCTGTTCCTGTCCCCATCCCAGGGGGGGAGCAGCAGGGTCCCAGGTGCCCGGAGGGAGAGGGAGCCATGGAGAGAGGGATTAGGAGAGGAGACTGGGAGCCGCAGAGACAGATCCTGTTGATGTTGCCACCTTCCCATCTCTCTGTCTCAAAGGGTTCTTTGGGGGACAGCCTGATGCTTACTGGGGTTCCCATTTCCCCCACGAGCTTCCCATCCTGCTCCATCTTGACAGTTATCTGGGCTTTGGAAGCAAAGTCCTTCACTGGCTTTTGACCCCTGTCTCCTTAGTAATATTAGACCATAAAGTTGCACAGCACAGAGGAGTTGCCATGACAACACATCCATATTTCTGTAAAATGCCAGCACTGAGACCCACGGGCTCAGGCACATGGCAGGAAGACAGCTTGGGGAACCTGGAGGGGGCTGACTGCTGATTCTCTTCATGCCTAATTACCCAGACACATGGCACAATGGCTCATTTCACTCTGCCTTGGCTAGAAATGGAGACAGGTTCTCATTCCAGTTGGAAAGAATTCCAGCCCTGGCCCTTGCTTCCATTTCAGGGATGAACAGGAGAAGGAAAGTGAGTTATTGAAATGCTCAGACGTGTCTTCTTAATTGTTTTGCAATCACCACAGTTCTTCATCCTTATCCCAAGTCAGGAGCATTGTTCACCAAAGGCTCGGCTGTGGGCTAAATGCTGCACCAGGGTTGGGAGCAACTGATTCCCACACCTCATGAGGCAATAGGGAGCATTCTTTCCCAGGACAGATCTGGCAACCAAGGGTGGAATGACTTATTCATCCTCAGGCTGCATAGGTAACCCTCCTGGCTTCCTCGCACAGTCCTGAGAACCCCAGGGTGCATTCAGGCTCACCCTGTGGGATTTCACAGGCTGAGCAGCAGTCCTGCCAGGACCGGCTGTAAGGTGAGCCCGGGAAGAAGAGAGGACGGAGATGGAGGCAAAGGAGGTTATGTCCTCTGAGCAGGGGGCAATCTCAGGACTAAGCCATTCCTCCACAGGGTGAGCTCACAGCTCACCAAAAGTCCTTTTCAGTCATCAAAGGCCATGGCAGAACAAGTGAGGCTACTGCCTTCTCGGAATTAGGAGAATGAGTGCTTTTCAGAGATTTGTGCCACAGATTTTCTGCTGGATTTTCTGCCATGGAAGCCACTTACATGGGCCAATTGATTACCAAGACAGCATCCAAGTCAGACACATTTGGATATGGTAACAGTGCCTTTACCATCTGTCCTGTCCCTCTCCAGCTCTGATCCTGATCATTTTTCTTTCTCTGTGGTTTACTGTTTACTTTCCAATTCAGATCACCACAGAGGGTCAAAGGCTTTCCCACCTGGCTCAGCAAAACCTAGGGTGCCTGTTGTGCTCCCTCCACTTCGGTCCACCTCAGCACTGAGCACAGTAGAAAATGGGGTTTGGAACCCATCGCTCTGGGAGGGCCCAGGGCACAGTCTCCTTAATGAGTTAGCAAGAAACTCTCTGGTGAAGGCCCCTAGCATCTCTGAGAAGGTCAGAGAGCCCTGTCCTCTGGATAAGATGACTGATGGAGCACTTAGCCATGGAATCAAACTCTTCATCCAAGTGGAGTATTAAATGGGGTCAAGAGGAAGATGAGACTCTGCTGTGGCTCCAGCCTGCCTTGTACCCCAGCCCAGGCCCAGGGGTAAGATTGCCCACCAGGATGGTTAGAGCACCGCTCTGTGAACAGGGAGGAAAAATGTGTCTTCTGTAGCAGAAAATCACTGTTATTTGAAAAGAAGCGCATGGGCAAAGGGATGACAATGAGATACTGTTGGGAAGGACAAGGGACACAGGTCTGGGCCATTCTTACTAAATGCTATTCCTACTAAATGTTAAAGTTAGCCCAGTATTTTGTAGACCAGCTGTAAATAGTATGGCTTGACAGCAACCAAAGGGATAAATGTAGCCATCTGCAAAGGAGAAATCCATGTGTGATCAGCCATATAGTGTCTTCAGAACCTTGAATATGGATCCCATCCCCTTCACTTGCTGCAAGTAAATAAAATGGCCTTGTGACAACCACATCTTATTCATGGTAGAGCACCTCAAGTGGAAGCTTCTTGACTTGGGTGATAGTAGCTATTGACTAGGTGACAGGGGCTGCACTTCAAAAGCTGGGTGTTATTGACCTCCTGCTTCATAAGACCAGGGAGCTGAGGACTACTTCCTGGGCATGGAAGTTCTGCATCAAGTCTGGAGCTCCAGGAGGCACAAGTGGATGACATGAGAAGTAGCCAAACACCCTGCACCACCGCCTGTACTCCCTCAGCTCACACCTACGAAGGAGGAGGAATGGCTCTCTCTGAGCTTTCAGATGGGGTTGCACAAATCTGGTGCTCACAGTCATGGGTGCTGACTCATTACCGCCTCTCATGAGTGACAATATGTGTGACAGAAAGTGCTTGAGAGGTTCAGAACTTGAAGCAACATATGGGACCAGTTACTTCATGAGGAGGAAGATCTGAGGTCTAGATTTATACAGAAACTTTTGAGAAGTGGCAAATTACTTGACTGAAAAAATTAAGTCTGAATATGTGTATATACATTTGTTGAAGCAGCCATACCTGAAAAAAACAGACGTTTATTCTTTCACAGCTCTAGAGGCCAGAAATCTAAAAATCAGAATCACCAGGTTGAAAGCAAGGTGTCAGAGGCTTGGAGAGACAATCCATTCCTTGCCTCTTCCAGTTTCTGATGGATGCTGGCAATTCTAGGCTTGTGGCTACGTGACTTCAATCTCTGTCTCCATTTTCATGCTGCATTCTCCTCAGGTTTTGTCAAATGTCCCTCTGCCTCTCTCTCATAAAAACACCTGTGGTTTTATTTAGGGCGTACCCAGGCAATCCTGGATAATCTCCTAATCTCAAAATTTCTGATTTAATCATATCCACAAAGATCACTTTTTCCAAATAAAATGTAAAGATTTCAGGAATTGCAATGGATACCTTTAGAGTCCTTTATCAGTCTGCCACAGGTTGGACTAGTAGAACTTGGAAAGGGATTTCTGGGTGAACCTACTGAAATGAGCACAAAAAGTGTGAGGATTTTTGTATCCCATGTTCCTACCAAACAAAGTGCATTCACCTCAGGGGCCTCAGTTCTCAGGGAGACTGACTTCCTGTAGATGTCAGTGAGTGTTCATTTGGCCTATTCCTGGCTGAGTCCCTGAGTTGAGTGGCTATGTGGCAGAGATGGAATATCCTGTGGTCATAGCAAAACGGGTTCCCTCTGACAAGCTCTTAGTGTTGCCCAACCTGCCAGCAGCAGAGACTGACTCTAACCAATGGATATGCTACCACATTTTTAGGACAGTGCTTCCCCACCCATTGGTTCTGAGTCACCAGGTTTATTTGTTTTTAACTTCTAAATACTGTAGAAAATATTTTTAAATAATACGATAAATTGCTAGAAAATTAGCACACGATTGGATGCTAAAACAATGTCAAATTGTTAAAATATTTTTAGACCTCTACTCTCAATTTCTGTATTTATCACAAATTTGTGATAAATTTATCACAGGTCCAAGGACCATGTTCTGCATCACTTTGCATATTTCATGTCTATCCTTTCTGGTCTGTAAAGTTTCTGTTGAGAAATCAGCTATCACAGGAGAGCTCCTTTGTAGACAAATTACCTTCTTTGTCTTGCTGCTTTTAAGAATCGCTCTTTGACTTTAACCTTTCCCATTTTAATTATGATGCATCTTGGTGTGTGCCTTGGGGGGTTCGTCTTATTTGGGACTCTGTACTTAATGAACTTGTGTGTCTTTTCTTTCACCTAGTTAGGGAATTTTTGGTCATTATTTCCTCAAATAGTTTCTCAATCACTTACTCTCTTCTCCTACTGGCACCCCCATGATATGGATATTGTTATACTTCAGGTTGTCCCAAAAGTCCCTTAGACTGTTCTCATGAGTTTGTTTATTTGTTTTAATTCATTTTTCTTTTTGCTGCTCTGATTGTGTTGTTTTTTCCTACCTTGTCTTCTCCCAAATCAATGATTTGATCCTCTGCTTTCAACCTACTGTTGATTCCTTCCAGTCTATTCTTTATTTCAGCTATTATATTCTTCATTTTTGGACATCCTCCCAGGGCTCCCAGACTATGAGAGGGCACAGGCCAGGTTGAGGGACCACTCATCCTCCATCCCTGAGTGCATGAATTTCATGCACCAGGCCTCTAGTAATTAATGATTAGTTAATTATAATGGTATCACAATCACATATCTACTTGTAATCAAAAAGCTGCTAACCAATCTAACTTTGAGGATAGAAAAAAACCTTTTAATATATATATTTTTTAATGACTGGAAGGAACTTTATTGATCATGTTGACCTTTCAAAAGACCACATGAAAAATCTACAAATCAGGCATAGTTATGTTTGTGGGAATTACTGCAGTAAAAGAAACAAAAATGTCTCAATGGAGTTATTAGTGGGAAATATTTCTGAAGTTTAAGAGCCTGTTTTTTAGAAGGCATGAAATTTTTTGAGACTGGGCAAATTTTATGACAGTAGCTTTGAGTGGTAGACACAGCAAGTCAAGGGTCTGATAGCAAGCCTTGAGCAATAACCTGTTAGTTATATTTTGTGGAGTTTTTAAGTGAATTTCACATGAAATAAAATTGACCATTTTAAATAAGTAATTCAGTGGATATAGTCATATTTTGTATAGTCACCATTTCTATTAATTCCAAAATAATAATAATAAGAAAAACCTATGCTCCCAGCAGTTGGTGTTTCTGATTCTGGATTTACCTATTCTATATGTTTCTTCTAAATGAGATAATATTTATGGGCTTAAAATATTAATATTTTTCCTCTCACCTTCTAGGTTTTTCTAGCTAGGTCAATACCAAAACTGACAGATTAACAGGAGAAAATCAAAGGTTAATACATGCATATGGGGAATTCACATGGACATGACAAATCCATGAAAATTCCCCAAACATTGAAGCAACACTGAGTTGCTTTTTGGACGAGGAGGAAAAGGGATCGTGAGGTATTCGATTTTAGAAGTAAGAATGGGTAACTGACAGGTGTTTGAGGAGCAGTGGAACACACATGGCAGGAAAGTCCTTGCCAGGTGACTCAGACACTCTGGGACATGGTGAGTACCAAGCTAATAGCACCTACCTATAATCAAGATTTCCTTCCTGAAGCAGGTTCCTCCATTTGAATCTATTAGGCAGGACATAGGGAGGGTCAAAATTTCTTTCTGAGTCTTTAGTTTCTTATGACAGCTTCTAATTAACTGTCTTTCAATGTGCACAAATTTGTGCACCAGGCCTCTAGTATTATATAGTTCATATAAAACCAAGTACCATGTGAGACTATAGGAAGACCCAATAGAATAGAGATGTAACATAAATAATCAGCATAATGAATGGCATATGGAAGGTGCTCAGGAACATGAGTTGCTCTGTGGCGGGTGAGAAAGAACCTGGCCGAGGATCTCATCACAGATGACAGCAGGGCCCTCACATGGTGATTCTCAAGGCCAGGGTTTTGGCACTCATCTGTTCCAGAGTGCTGTTAACATGAAAACATTCAAACCATTTACAACAACATGGATAGACCTAGAGAGCATTATGCTAAGCAAAATAAGCCAATCAGAGGAAGATAAATATCCCATGATCTCACTCATTTGTGGAATATAATGAACAACAAAAACAGATCCAGAGACACAGACTGTCAAACCTCAGAAGGAAGGTAGAGGAAGATGGGGGTAAGGGGGAGAGATCAACCAAAGGACTTGTATACATGCATATAAGCCTAACCAATGGATACAGACACGGGGGTGGGGTGGGGGGTGGGGCAAAGTGGGGGTAAGGATGCATATGTAATAACTTACTCAATAAAGAAATAAAGAAAAAAAAGCTAGTGGCCCTTAAAAAAAAAAAAAAAAAAAAAAAAAAAAAAAAAAAAAGAAACATTCAAATCTGTAAATAATTTTTGTGAGTTTATTTGAACCAAACTGTGGACAGTTGCCAGGAAGCAAAATCTCAACAGATTAGGACAATGCTTCAGAGAATGGCAGTTTTTCACCTTGTTTTATATATTATAGACAGAGGAGAAGACCTAAGTGGGTTATATAAAATCAATTGGTGAGAGATTAGGGAGACAGAAGAGAGCAAAGCATGGAAACCTCTGGGATTGGATAAAGAGTAAAATGATAGACAAATACTTCTTTTACTTAGGTGGGTGCAGAATAGTTAACTCAACAATTAACATGATAACAAAAACAATGAAGAAATTTAAGATCTTTGATTGTGCCCTGAGGGGTCTGGAAAAAGGGAGGTTAAAGTTACCCTGACTTCTCCCAGGGAGGTTACCTGAGATGCAGAGAGACAATAGGCTCAGCTAAGGTAAAGAGTGACCTTTTACTGGGAAGATACTGGCCTAGGACCTGACTACCCACCATCACTGCTTTTAGTTAAAGTTTTAATTTCAAACTATCCTTTGTGGTTGCTTTAGGTTTCTGAGTTTGCAAGACGACCATGCCAGCCTCCCCTGAGCTGGTCAGGTTAGCATGTGGCCTTTCTTTTCATCCACAGTGGCAATTCTTTTCAGAGAAGGCACTTTTGAAGACTGGAAGGATATTGATTGGTGGAAAGAGGGAAAAGCATCCCATGGGCATTTCACAGAAGCTCTCTCCTTTAACGAAGAGCATGTGCAGGTCACACTGGTGGCTTACAGGAGCAGCTGCCAGTGACTGCTCCGAATGTGTTTACCATTTCTCTACATGTCTGTGTGAAAGGTTCTGGGGAGAGTGGGCTAGGTGTTTTTGCTAGTGTTTTTTTTTTGTTTTTTTTTTTTTTTTTGTGTGTGTGTGTGTGTGTGTGTGTGTGTGGTTTTTTGTTTTTGTTTTTTTTTTGGTGAAGGGAGTTATTTGTTTGTTTTGTAACTTTATATCAATAGTGCTTAACACAGAGGTATCTGTGATAAATTAATGAATTTATGAAGGAAAGCCAGATTATGAAACTGTAGGGCAAACCCTGTGCCTTTCATAGAAACTTCACCTGCAGCATTTTTATAATCCATTGATGTTGTTTATTTGTTTTTAATCTTCACCCAAGGATATTTTTTTCCATTGACTTTTAGAAAGAGTGGGAGGGAGGGAGGGAAGGAGAAAAAGACAGAGAAACATCAATGTGAGAGAAACACAGGGATCAGGTGCCTCCCGCATGCACCCAAACCAGGCCAGGGATTGAACCTGCAACCCAGGACGTGCCCTTGACCAGGAACTGAACCCATGACCCTTTGGCGCTCAGCTGGACACTCTAACCAATGAGCAACACTGACCAGGGCTTAGTCTATTGATTTTTTTAGGAAGAGGAAGGGAGAGTGAGAGAGAGATTTGTTGTTCCACTTATTGATGCATTCATTGGTTGATTCCTGAATGTGCAGACTAGGATCAAACTTGCAAATGTGATGCATCAGAGGGATGTTCTAACCAACTGAGCTGCCTGCCAGGAGTGCTCTGAGGACTTAGGAAGAGGAAGTCTTCCCAGATCCCCCAGGATGAGGGACTGGCAGTCTGAGCTGCGGCCACCTCATGTCTAAGTTTCCCTTTGCAGGAGAGAGGAAGGGTCACAGAGTGGCTGCTGACAGCCGGATTACATGCCAGCTGTGCACAAGCCCAGACAGGCCCATTTCCGCACCTTCACTTACATTACTCTGTCCTTACAAGATGGCCTGAAATGGGACAGGGCACCTTCACACATGTTCTACCATTTCACAAGCTTGGGGCAAGGTTTCTGACCTCAGGTCCCTAGTGGCTTCCTAAGTCCACTTTTCTCTTTTCCTATCTCATTTAGTCAAGCGTGGCTAAAAATATCCTAACAAACCACCTGGGTAAACCTGTCTTTGTCTCTCCAAATGGTGTCCCTGATACATCCATGGGACTCACACAGGCGAACCTGCAGGCACACAAACACACACACACACACACACTCTGAAATGATGTCACTACTTGGAGGTGTCTCTGAAGGGGAGGGAGGGCCTGCAGGAGGAGGCCCTCCACAATAAGAGTCTTTTCAGGAAAAGGCTCAAAGTTGCTGCCATAGCAACCCTTGCAACCTGGCTGAGATCCAAATAGGTTGTTCAGACAGAGAGAGAGAGAGAGAGAGAGAGAGAAATGAATATCTGCTATCAATTACTTTGGCTGTGGCTTCTGTTTGGAGTTATGAAGCAGTGAAAAATCAATTTCCTAAAATAACAAAGAAATTAAGCCCCTGGGAAAATCCCACCCTCCAGGAAGAGAGACCAAATGGAAGAGAGCTGCGCAAACCGGGGCAGAGGCAGAGGCGGCTGGGAGGGGAGCTTCGGGCAGAGAGAGAGCTGCAGGGGTGCCGACCCACATCCCGCAGAGCGCCTCCCTGGGGTGCGAGCCTCCTGTTAACATAGAAAAACACTGAAAGAATTTTTGAGTTTATTTGAGCCTAATTGTCGACATATGCCAGAAAGCAGAACCTCAAGGAACAGAGATGATGCTCCAGAGAATGGCGTGTTATACCTGTATTTATACATCGCAGTCAAAGGAAGGAACGTAGGTGGGTTACATGAAATTCATTGATGATAGATTAAGTAGGTGGGAGAAATCAAAGCGGGGAAACCCCTGGGATTGGATAAAAAGTAAAATGATGGACACATACGTAGGTGGGTGCAGGAACAATTAACATGATAATGAAGGACTTTGTGGTATCTGTCCTGGCACTCAGTACCTTAGGTTGTGCCCCAGGGGCTCCATAAAAAGGGAAATTACAAGTTATTCAGACATTTCAAGGGTATCCTATCTAATAAAGAGGGAATATGCAAATTGACCATCATGCCGCTACAAGATGGCCATGCCCACAGGTTGGGGGACCTGATACCACATCTCCTGCCTGATGGGGCTTGACAGGGGACCTGAGGCCAGGCCCCCTGCCTGGTGGGGCTTGACAGGGTTGGGGCCAGCACATCTAGATCTAGCCCAATGTGGGTAGGGCTGACCAGGTCTGGGTCTCACACAATTTTGAGGTATACATGTTCCACTCTCACATTGATGTTTCTCTCTCTCCCAGTTCGTCTCTCTAAAAACCAATAAACATCCTTGGGTGAAGATTTTTAAAAAGAAAAGGAAAATGTGAAAACCCACAAGTAATCAACGAGAGCTCTCAGGGCATTAGTCATTTTCAACTCGTTAAATGCACCATAATGAGAGACTTCTCTGAGGCACAGCTGAGAACAGCAGCTGGGGCATGTATATGCCACAGAAAGAAGATGGCAAGTTTCCTCAAACAACCTTGCCTTGAGCAGCATTGAATCATTCAAATGAGTAAAGCAATAATATTTCTCCATATTCATATCTTCCTATGTCTCCCATAGTCTAAAAAGAGCCTTCAGCCGAAACCAGTTTGACTCAGTGGTAGAGCGTCGGTCTGCGTACTGAAAGGTCCCAGGTTCGATTCTGGTCAAGGGCATGTATGTTGGTTGCGGGCACATCCCCGGTGGGGGTTGTGCAGGAGGCGGCTGGTCAATGTTTCACATCGACGTTTCTGGCTCTCTATCTCTCTCCCTTCCTCTCTGTAAAAAATCAGTAAAATATATTTTAAAAAAAGAAAGAGCCTTCAGGTTGACTAGATGTTCTAACAGACTCAAAATCAGTTAGTCATTTCCCAGTGCCTTATTGGGAAGGATGAAAAGAATGAATCTAATATTTCTTAAGTAATTATTCACTTCACGTGAATATGACTAATTTAGTCCACACAAAAACCTTGTGGATAAGTATTAATTAATTCCCTGATGAGGAAACAGACCAAAATAAGTATCTGAAAAAATAATATTCATCAAAAAAAAGAGGGGATGTTCACATTCATTGAGACCTTCCTGTTTCAAGGACCATAATAAGCTTACTATACACAACTTTCATATAACCCTACATTATGCTTAACACTGTCTCCTTTTATAAATGAAGAAACCTGAGATTTGAGGAACTTAAGTAGCTTGTTGAAAGACACAAAGCTAGTGAATAAAGGAGTCAGAACTCCAGCTTTTGTCAGTCGTCTGACTCTCAGAGCCCCTGCTCTTTCATTGCAATTGATGCCTCTAATATTAGGCCTGAGAGGGGAGATAGAAAAATTAGTTCTGAGCATCATTCCAACATAATAACATACAAAATCTCTCCAATCTCTAAAAGACAGAAAATGTTATGTTGGCACTTATAGAGAGAGACTGTCCATGAGAGGGCATCACTACAAAGTCCCCCAGGCCCAGAGAAGAAATGTTTCCGTCTTGTGAAGGATGACAAATAATTCCCCACTTGGTCTAATGATAAACTAAGACCTCAGGAGTGACGTTGGTTTGTTGGGTGTTCCAAAGACACCAAATGTGAAAGATGAGAAATTCCCAGAACCAACTCTCATTCTATCTTTTTACTATTGAGTCTAAGACCATTTCTAAATGCAACCACCAAATGTATCCTTTTCAATTGATTTGACCATATTAAGTAAAGGACATTTGTTTATTACACAAATATTAATTGAGTACCTTCTAGGTGCTAGGCAATATGTTGTATGTTGGGGATACTGTGACAGTCGGCCCCGTCTGCCCAAGAGATAAGGACTCTGGAGACAGACCAGGCTAGGGGGAAAAAGTTTAAAAAAATAAAGTCAGTCGTAACTCAGTGCCGGGAGTTCCTTTGGGTGGGACATGCAGGCCTCCCTCCAGATTAGGCTGGGAAATTGGGGTCATAAAACACCGCAGCATCCTGCACTCCCGTTGGGAGTCAGGACAAACATTCTGTTTGAAGCAAAACAGGCCAGGTTGTGCAAATCACCTAAGGAACAGCTAAAGAGAGCCAGTTCTTTGTCCTGAGGGGCCAATCAGAGAGTGAGAGACCAACAGTGGGATGGGATGGGAAAAAGAGGTATAAGAGGAGGGACTGCCCCTCCATCGGGGCTCTTGCCTGGGTGTTTGCCGGCTGCTGTGTCAGCCAAGGTTTGAGCCCAGATTCAAATCTTGTAATAAACTCTTGCATGCTTGATCAAATTGGCTCCGGTGGTTTATCTCTTGGGTACTCACTTCGTAACAGATACATCATGTTGTTCAGTTGTCCAGATAATGCTACTATCCACTAGTTAGGGAACATCAGATGAGGAGAAGGAAAAGAAGGAAGAGAAGGAGGTTTGAATGGAGTTGGTGAAAAAGTTAATGAAGAAAGATATGGAAGACTAAACTGAGTCTAAAGTGCCTGAATGTGGGAAAGCATGAGATTTGGTTGGAAAGCTTGTAAGGAGGATATTCCAAGAAAAGGAAAGTATGTGGAAGGCCGCCTGCCCAGTTTATCAGAATTCCAACTTAGGGGAGTGTCGAAAATGGCACCCCTGATTATGCCTTGATCTTTTCAAATACGTATCTGCATGTGCAGACCCCCAGTTGTTTACTGGCATCCTTATGCTTAATCCCTGGATACCTTTGCCTAGAAGACAATGTAAACGCATGTGTCTTCCCACGATTACTTACCCTGCTGATTGTGTCTAAAGATACTTTGTCTCAAAGTGCTGCTACAATAAAAGGTTAATGAAGCAGGCAATGGAAGCTGCCTGGTTGCTATTGCCAGGCTCTCCCTTAGCCCTCTCTTTCACAGCAAACATGTCAGAGTAATCCATTCATCTGTCACTCAGGGTCTACTGGTCAATCCAGCCACCTGAAGGAATACCCAGTGGAAAGCCTAGTAAAGTAGTTGAAATTAAGGTTTGCTCTAAGGAGACAGCTCCAGACTAAAAACTATATACTTGAGAGGGACTGACATATGGCAGATGATATCTGAAGTCCTGGTGGTAACCAGATCATCCAGAGAAACAGGGTAATGTGAGAAGAAAGGGACTTAGATAAACAGAACACTGATGAGCCTTATGTTTAAGAGACATTTGTGATCATTAGGCACTTTTTCTAATTTCATATGTAGCAAATAGGCACACTCTTATTCATTCAGTCATTCATTCAACAAGCATTTACTGACTGCTTACTATAGGTTAGGTACAAATGAATGAGGTATGATCCCTTGCCTTGAGGAATGTTATAATGGATTTATATACCAAAAGCTACCTATATTCTTTTTGGAGGAGAAGGAAAGAAATGGATGTGGCAGAGGTTCATAGTGGAAATGAAGTTTAACCTGGATCTTGCATAATAAATAGAGTGGAAAATATCAGAAGAAATCCAACTTCTGTACCTTTGTGCAATATAGCTACTTAAATACTAGTATTAGGATAGAACAAAAATATGCTAAGAAGAATATAATAGAAAAGTAAACTTGGGGACAATGGAATGCAGTGGGTGTGGGGATATCAAGAAAATGCATTAAAAAAGGGGGGGAGCTATAGGGGGGAAGGAGACTCCGCATTAGTGGGGAAAGTGTTTCCTAAACCAATGACAGAACTGGGAAGAGAAGCTTGAAGACGTCCTCTCGGTATACTGTGGGGGTAAAACATCCAATTTGGGAAACTAAAAAAAAAAAAACACATTCGCCAAGGCTCTTCAATTGCAACTAATGAAAAGAAATTGGAGGTACCTTAAGGAAAAGGTAGGGTCAGCAGTTTTTGTTAAATGAACAGCGCAATATTAATAGAATTAAACAAACAGGACAGAGCTGGGCCTTAGGAAGGGATTGGAAATGTGAACTGGAAACCTGTTAAGGAACTCGGTCAGATGACATGTCTCTAGCCCCCCATTGCCTGCCTGCATGCTGCAGACTTCTTCCTTGGCTAACCACTTTCTCTGCGTTGCAGGCCACTTGCTAGGATGTGAGTGCACAGCAGCTGACACTCTGGGCTGTGTACTCATTGTTTGTTAAACTGGATCCAAACTAGAAGGTGAGGAAATGGTGCAGAATCGCTGAAGCAGCTGTCCACCAGGGGCCCAATCACCCCAGTGGGAGTCATGGCTCAGGGAGACATGGGACAGGGCATAGCTTATTAACTGGACATATAACCTGAGTCCAGAGGACTCTGTATTTGAGGCTTTGACCTGAAACCTATCATGACAGACACCGTTTCCCTTAAGAACAGAAAGCTAGGAAGCAATGGGACTACACCACTTGGTCAGAAGAGAGGAGAAAGAGAAAAAAATTCAGCAAAGTCGGCCCTGAAATCATGGTAGTCACCTGGAACTGTCCGCCCACGGCTGCTCACCCTGGGAAGACTTGCTCATTGTGATCTAAGCAGCAGTGCCAGGATGAGGGCTCAGTGAGCAAGGCAGGCCATGCAAGAGCATGATCATATCCCATTTTTATTTAAAATCTAGGTATTTTGTTCACTGTTGATATTTATGTTAATATTTATTTTAAATATTACATCAAGATAGTTTTTATCATGATCACTGATAGTTGGGTACTTCTTGAACTTTGCACCTCAGGCAGGGGCCACATTCACCTCACCCTAGATCCCATTTCTGCTGAACAGCTGGAAAAGCACATGAGGATTTGAATGACACCTTGTGTGAAGAGAATCTTGAAAAAACTTAGAAAAGTCAACTTCACGGCTATTGGTCAACATTAGAACCAACTGAAACAATTCAAAGGGGGGGAAACCCTTTAATCCCATGGCCAATGCACAAGAGCAGTGGTTAGTGTAATGGAATTTTGCTTGGTGTTTTGTCAAAAGTAAATGGTTTTAGCACCTTATACAGAAAACACAAAAATAATCTACAAAAAATACAGTAGAATTAATAGGTAAATTTAGTAAGATTTCAGGATACAAAGTGTCTCCTAAAAATATATGTTCTGTACCTGGGAGCATGATCTTATTTGGAAATAGGATCTTTGCAGGTGTAATAGAGCTCAGACGAGGCTGTCCAGCTTAGGATGAGCGGTAAGTGCAGTGACTGGTGTCCTTACAAGAAGGGCAATTTGAACACAGAAACTCACAGAGGAATAATCAATGCCACATTATGAGCAGAATTGAAATGATGCAGCTACAGGCCAAGGAATGCCAAGGATTGCAGGCAGCCACTATAAACTAGGAGAGGTGTGGAGCACATTCTCTCTGTTTCTAAGAATGCAGTGGGTGTGGGACTTGAAAGCACACATTTCTGTTGTTTTAAGTCACTCAACTTGTGGTAGTTTGTTACTGAAGCTCTAGAAAACTAATGGACAAAAATAATATACAAAAATTATTTGCATTTCTAAAGAATAGCAATAATCAGCTGTAAATTGAAATAATTTTAAACCATTTAAAATAGCTACAAACATACTAAATATTCAAGAATAAATATAACAAATTATATGCAAAATCTATACACTAAAAACCATAAAGCTTTGCTAAGAGATCTTAAAGAAAACTGGGTGTGGCTCAGTGGCTGAGCATTGACCCAGGAACCAGTAGATTACAGTTAGAGGTTAGATCCAGGTCAGAGCACATGCCTGGATTGTATGTGGGGTTCCCAGTAGTGGGTGTGCAGGAGGCAGCTAGTCAATGATTCTCTCTCATCATTGATACTTATATCTCTCTTCATTTTTCCTTCCTCTCTGAAATCAATAAAAACTATATTGTACAAAAAGGAAAACTGAAATCAATGAAGAGATAAGCTGTGTACATGGATAAGAAGGCCCAATTTTGTTAAAATGGTAATCCTCTCTAAATTGATCTACAGATTTAACTCAGTCTGAAAAAGATTCCAGAAAGCATTTAGAAATTTACCAGTTGACTTTTAAAATGTATGTGCAAAGGCGAAGAGACTAAGATAGACTAAACAATTTTTTAAAATAAAAATAATTTGGAGTAATTACACTATCTGATTTCAAAATTTCTAAAGTTACAGTAATCAGTCAGTGTGGCATTGGAGTAAGGATAGTTACATAGATCAATAGAACAGAATCAGACTCACACATATACACTGATGTTCACTGACAAGACCTTTCTATAGGTAACAGCCTTTAAAATGGGAATGGCCTTTAAAATCAAATAGTGATAGAAAAATTAGATAGCCATGTGCGTAATAAATAAATAAAAACAACTACTTGCACTATATACAAATATTAGCTTTAAATGTATCTGAGACAGCCGGGACCGGTTTGGCTCAGTGGATAGAGCATCAGCTTGGGGACTGAAGGGACCCGGGTTCGATTCCAGTCAAAGGCAAGTACCTTGGTTGCGGGCATATCCCCGGTGGGGGGTGTGCAAGAGGCAACTGATCGATGACTCTCTCTCATCGATGTTTCTGACTCTCTATCTCTCTCCCTTCCTTTCTGTACAAAATCAATAAAATATATTTTAAATAAATAAATAAATAAATAAACAAATAAATAAATAAATAAATAAATAAATAAATGTATCTGAAACAAAAATGTAAAAGCTAAGCCGAAACCGGTTTGGCTCAGTGGATAGAGCATTGGCTTGGGGACTGAAAGGTCCCGGGTTCGATTCCGGTCAAGGGTACCTTGGTTGTGGGCATATCCCTAGTGGGGGTTGTGCAAGAGGCAGCTGATTAATGACTCTCTCTCATAGATGTTTCTAACTCTCTCCCTTCCTCTCTGTATAAAATCAATAAAATATATTTTTAAAAAATGTAAGAGCTAAAACTAATATGTCTAAAATAAAATGAGACAAAATCTTTGTGATTTTAAGTTAGATGACAATTTTTCATATATGACCAAAAAAAAGCATGGACCATAAAAAAGAAAAACTTACAATAAAATTTATTTTTTAAAAAAACCTTCTGCTTTTAAAAAATATACTAAAAAATAACAAACATGTTACATACTGGGAGAAATGTTTACAATACTTATATGTGATAAAAGAATTATACTCAGAATATATAAAGAAGTCTTAAAATTCAATATTAAAAAGACAAAGATCCATTAATAAAAAGGGAAAAATAGTGGAATGCATATTTCACCAAAGAAAATATGTATGTCAAATAAGCACATGAAAGGAACCCAATGGCATTTGGAGTCACTAGGGAAATGCAAATTAAAGTCATAATGAAATAACACTAGACACCACAAAATGGATACAATTTAAAAGACTGACAATATCAAGTAGTTGCAAGGATGCAGAACAAATGGAATTCTTATACTTTGCAGATGGGAATACAATATGGTACAACCACTTTGGTAAACAGTTGGCAGTTTCTTATAAAATTAAGTACACACTTACCATCTAATCCAGCAATCTCACCCTAAAGAATGAAAATACATACCCATTTATAAAGATTTTCATGCCAATGGTTATAGCAATTTTGTTCTTAATTGGCAACTCTGGAAACAATCCACATGCTCATCAACCAGTGAATTGATAAACAAATTATTTTACTTCCATTCACAAAAAAAGACAAATAACTGATATATGAAAAAAACATGAAGAAATATCAAAAGCATTAGCTGAAGTGAAAGATGCCAGAGTTGATTGTTACAACATTCTGGAAACAATAAAACTAAAGTTGTAGAGGTCAGTTCACTGACAGAATAGAAATAGAGGCAGGAGGTTACTGCAAAGGAGAAAAGGGGAGTTTTTGTGGGTTGTGAGAATGTCTAAGTATTCTTTGTAAGAGTGGTTGCATGACTACTCATTTGTCAAAACTCATTGAACTGTGTATGAATCTCTTTTATAATCATCGCTTAAGGATATGTTTTTTATTTGAGAGCGAGAGAGGGAAACATCAATGTGAGAAACATCGAGCTGTTGCCTCCTGTATGGGGCCTTACATACCCTCCACCTGCGTATGTGCCCTGACTGTGAATTGAACCCACAACTTTTTTGTGTTTGGAATGACTCTCCAACCAAATGAGCCACCAGCCAGGGCATTGGAATGACTAAAGTTCTATGAATCATTCACCCTGACAGTGACGCTGGACTACATTGCTATGTTCTTCAACTGTTTTATGTGTTCACACTGTGTCCACAAATCTGAAAGAAGCTCTTTCAGGACAAGAACGATGTTGAAATTTTGAATGTTTATGAGATAAATTTGAGGATATTTTTCAAGGGGATGATTCAGATGTGACACTTCAACTATGAAATGGCAGAATGGCTGGTGAAATAATTTGTGCAGACTCAGAAAAGCTTGATTCATATATTGTATCTCTAACCTGCATTTCTAAAGCTATTATGTCTGTTCCTTTAATCTTAGGATATGAAGACTTTATATTGTCACTTTTCAGAGGAATTCAGGGTATTTTGACTCAAACTGGCTGTGAAATGTTAAGTCAGTCTACTCAATATCTTCTTCTACTCCAGCATAAAGAGAAATTGGGATTAAATGAGTTCAAACCCTTCTCTAATTCTAAAATTACTTTGGTATTTATTTTCTACTGATGTAAATTTCCTATTACTCTCACTCCAGTGAGAATTAGATTGGGCAAAGAAGCTTACATTTATTGAGCACCTGTATCTTCTTAATTAATTCTTGTCACAGTCCTCTGAAGTAGCTATTGTAATACAGACTTTGAGGGTCTGAGGAATTTGTACAAGTTCCTACAGCTTTCAAAAGACAGAATTTCCAAACGACTAACTCTAAAGCCAAGTCTTTTTCTACTACTCAAATGTGCAATTAAGGTCCGTTTTAAACGTGAATAAATGAAAATCAGAAACATTTATTAATAATAAATTTTGATATATATTCACATTACACTTAAATAATAGTTGTGTTATATACTAGAGGCCCAGTGCATGAAAAATTCATGCACTGGAGGGGGTGGTCCCTCAGGCTGGCTTGCCCTCTCTCAAAGTCTGGGAGCCCTCAGCGGCAGGAGGCCATTCAGCAATCAGGCGAAGGTTGCTGCCTCTGATGGCAGTGCAAGCCTCGGCCTGCCCTGGTTACCTAGCCTTGGGCAGCCCTGTGACCCTGGGCAGCTAAGGGGCTGAGCACCACCATCTTGTGGCTGTGGGAATCACCATCTTTGAGGGCTTGGCAGTCAATTAGCATACTCTCTCCTTTTTGGCTGTGGGCACCACCATATTCCTGGGCGAGGCAGTCAATTAGCATATTCCCTCCTTATAGGCTGTGGGTGCCACCATTTTTGTGATGGTGTGAAGGTCAATTATTATATCCCCACTTTATTAGATAAGATTTTTAATGATGCTTGCCAATATTAAAATTGTAATACTTTACATTTGTATAACCTTTTATGATCCGTCTACATTATCTCATGACTGCCCACCCTTCCAAGGGGAAACATCAGGCATTATTGTCAACATTACAAAAGGGGTGATATGACTCCAAGATCAGGAGAGGTTAACTTGTTATCTAGGAAATAAGGTTATAGAAGTATGTACCTCACAGGATTTTTAAGAAGATTAAATTAGAAAATGTAAGTTAGTTACATTTATGTCTATTATATACACCACTAGAGGCCTAGTGTATGAAATTTGTGCATGGGGGGGGAGGCCTCAGCCCAGCCTGCACTCTATCAAACCTGGGACCCCTCAGAGGACATCCCTCTCACAATCTGGGACCACTGGCTCCTAACCACTCAGCTGCCTGCTGGCCTGATCATGTCTAACTTCCCCCCTGCTGGCCTGATTGCCCCTAACTGCCCCTATCTCTCCCTCCTCCCCCCCCTGCTGGCCTGCTCATACCTTACTGCCCACCCTGCCATCCTGGTCACCCCCAACTGTCCCCCATGAGTCTGGTCACCCCATGAATCCTGCTGTTCAGTCATTTGGTTGCCCCTCACCTCACTAATCCCCGGTTACCCCATGCAGCCTGCTCAGCCGTCCGTTTGCTCAGTTGCGGTGGTGGCTTAGGCTTTTATATATATAAACTAGAGGCCCAGTGCACAAAATTCATGCACCTATTGGGGGGTGTCCATCAGCCCAGCCTGCATCCTCTCCAATCTGGAACCCCCTTAAGGGATGTCCAACCACCTGTTTAGGGCCAATCTCATTGCATTGGACATCTCTCTCACAATCCAGGATTGCTGGCTCCCAACTGCTCACCTGCCTCTGCCTGATTGTCCCTAACTGTTTCTGCCTGCCAGCCTGATCACCCCTAACCACTCTCCTGCCAGCCTGATTGATGCCTAACTGGTCCCCGGCTGGCCCGATTGTCCCTAACTGCCCTTCCCTGCCAGTCTGATTGCCCCTAACTGTCCTCCTCTACAGGCCTTCCCCTCCTGCCCCCCTTGCAGGTCTGGTCACCCTTAACTGCCTACAACTGCCCTCCCCTGCAGGCCATTTTGTGGTGGCCATCTTGTGTCCACATGGCAGCAGCCATCTTTGACCATTTGGGGGCAGCCATCTTGTGTCTTGGAGTGACAGTCAATTTGCAATTACTCTTTTTTAGATAGGATACTATAACAAATATTAACTCATCAGTGGCAGAACTCCCACATCTAAATCTAAGTTGTATGTTATTTCTACTTCCAAACGTCCCTGCATGTCCTACTATATCTCATGAACATTTGATAACAATCTCCTCCAGATAAGACTTAACACACAGCTTTATGCTGAATGTGGTGCTGTAATAGGGGATATTATATCTCACCCACGGGGTTTCAATGGCCTGCCCTCAACAAAAGGTATTTTTTTGAGTTATTTTCCAGGTTGGTGCTGGGTGTGTTGCCAGTGGGGACCATGCCTGGGAGGTGAGGTGCAGCAGTAAGATTTATGAAAGCCAGAGCAAGCGCAGAGAGCTATCCCAGGTCCCACCAGGGAAGAAGACCCACCTTGTCTTCATCCAGGCCAGGGGGGTGGGGGGGGAAGGCCCTAAGATCCTGCCCTCCTTCAATCCAGCCAGTGCTTCCTCCACATCAGCCTCTGTCCCATCCTGCGACCTGACCTCGTGTTGGTTCCCTCTGAGCTCTAGCCAGCTCTGGCTGCCCTGCCCTTCCCAGGCCCACACCCGCTCACCCTGGGCCCACACTCGGGCTTGCAGGTTGCTAAGCCATGTGGCTGCCACAGAGAGAGACGCACAGCTAAAGGGCTCACAAATGTGTGTTACCCAAAGCGAGCCCTTCCTTAAGCTTTGATGATATTCCCTCAGGCTTGGGAAAGCCAGCTAGCTCTCCTTCAAACTCATCAATCCATATCTGGCTCCTTTTGGCCTGTGCTGGCCCTCCCCTAACCAATCCATGTCCTAGGCCTTTCAGGATCTGTGCCTCTTATCCAAGTGGAGTCTTTAGCCATTGTGATCGATGATCCCATGGAGGAATTCCTCTTCCATTCTCCCCATAGTCTGGGTGAGGTGACAGGCTACGCCCAGTCCTGGGAGATTGGAAACCTGGTCTTTCCTGCCTGCACAGGAGCTGTAAAGAGCGTTAATCCCATGGGCTACCGGCCATGCTGTGATCCCATGGCGGTGTGTGTGTGTAGGGGGTGGGGGGGTGGGGGAAGCTGTAGCTTCTGACCTCATTACACACAGCTAGCTGTGCTCCTTCTATTTTACTGCTATCCAGTTTTCTATGCTCATAGTTGATGGGTCTTGAACCATTTGTAAACTCATGTGCAGTCCCAGTGACCAACTGCTGCACCTGCAGGAGGAGCCTTCAATGGGGATGCTTCTCTGTGGGTCAGAGGTCCCTTAGAAGACAACTGGCCAGAACCAGGTGTGCAGCCAGCCTCCGTGGTGCCCAGTGAGGCAGCCACTTCAGCATTCCAGGTTCATCTCTGTGTTTATTCACAGACAACATTTACTTTTTTTTTTTTAGGACACAGTTTTCTTCATTATTTTGGGGGGGAAGAGAAGCCATACTTCTACTCAATGAAGAGAAACATTTTTATCAGAACAGAGGGGGGTCTTTCCACTCATCGCACCATGGATTTACAGGCATGGGTTCCAGCAGTGCAGGCTCTTTCCCCTTCTTACAGTGCCGCTGGGCGCAGCAGGCTGAAGCTCTGCTGAACCCCGTTCCTTTCTCTCTGGCTTCCTTCTTTTCTGATCATTTTCCTTCTTGTCTCAGGAAGCTATCTTGGCTCTTAGAGTGCCTAACATGCTCAATACGTACATTGGTTCTCTTGCCCACTGCATGCTGGTGACACTGCAGGCAGTTTGGCCAGAGGAGCGTCTCATGGGACGTTCCATTTTGAAGTCGCCATTCCCTGGTGTCCACAGTGTCATCTTTCTTGTAGATCCGCATGTTTGTCTCCTAAAGGCTGAGCAGGCAGCAGTGCCCACCACTCCCTGGGTGTCAGTCATTGTGGCCAATGACTGGAGGATGCAGCCTGGCAGAAAGGCCCAGCTTCCCTCTTCACTGTTCATGGAGTATCCTGGGTCTCACAGGAATCAGTCCGGCTCGTTCTTGTTCTGCTCCATACAAACAGGCCAGGAAAATTTAGAATGAGGGTACCATTTCCTCTTTTTTCTTCCTCTTTGTTTTTTTTTTACATCAAGTGACTTTTAAAAATGGGAGTGTTTATATAGTAACTCCATGTTTGTGGGCATGTTGGCAGTGGATCAAAACTCCAACCAAAATAGTTTTATTTTTATTTTAATTAGTATCAATTAGAAGCAAAAAAAAAATAGTCTGGATAAACAATATGAGGTTGACTTTAACAAGTAAGTTAAATGTTTTTCAGGGAAGTAGGGGGAAGATCTAAAGAAGACTCCACTTTCTCCCTCTGGCCTCCGGCTTCTCTATTGTAGCTGCTGCAGTGGCAGCTCACCTGTTCAGAGCGGTACCAATGGTAACGTCTCAGGGAGCCTCCATCTGTCGAGGGTGTCACAGGTGGGAAATGCACACCTCACATTGCCTGACTACACAGTAATAGCATCTTACATTTTCAGCATTGGGTCCCTGCCTCACATATGAAGGTCCTTTTCTTCTGAGTTCTTCAAGATTTGTAATTCAGAAGCCACTGTGAAGTTCTTCTCTTCCTGTACCTATAGGCCCCGTTATCTTGTTCACCAGAAACCCATAATGAAAGGCATTTAATGGGACAATGAGCTCTTTAACAAATCTTTTATTAAAAGTATGTAAAAGTATTGTGTGCTTATTAAAATGTTATTGACACAAATGATGTGTCGTATACAAACAAAGAATGACATAAAATTCAATGCCCTTTCTCATAAATCCAGTGCAACCAATTGGTTCCTAGTACACGTTCATTCATGAACTTTGGCTGAACTTCCATGCCCATAGCTGCCCAGAGAAGCAGGCCATTCTCAGCTCTAAATGCCCCTGCTTGTCCTCCCTGTCCAGACCAATATGCATGACCTAATCATCTACACCAACCCATTTCTGTAACTAGTCACAAAGGCAACTAACTGATAAAGATGACTGTGGTGTGACAAGGGGAGGACTGGCTGCCTGATGGTCCAGAGTGACAATTCCAAGCTATCATTATGAAGTCACTGATGCAGGTTTAGGAAAAGATGAGTATCATGCCGTTATATACTACTTCCATAATGCATATAAAATAGACATAAATAACCTTATGGGAGTAGATAATAACAAAATATAGTAAAATAATTAGGAAATAATGAGTTATAGTATGCATTAGTTTTATATTTAATATAATCAATGTAATTTAATTAATGTTATTAATTGTGTGTAAAACACCTCTTAAAATAACTGAAGAAAAACATAATATGTATATGTAGAACAGTCCACATCCCATAATGATGGTGTGAAGAAGTTGGGGGATTCCCTTAGAGGAAAACTAGCATAAAACTAGACAAAATTAGAAAATCAACTATTCCAATTCATTGAAAACATCACAAGGCAGGCAACAAGTTGAGGAGTATTTACTCATGAAAAATTATTAAGCAACTAGCAAGGATGGCATGTCCTTGGCCTGTGGCCAATGAATGCTCCTATTGTCCCAGCCGAGGCAGACCAGCTAGATAGATAAGCAGCAGAAAGATTTCAGGAGCCAGAGAGCCATAGGAGAGCTGACATAACCAACTCACCATTCATGCCTGCTGACTTCTAAACTACACAGGTTACTGAAACCCCAAAGAACTCAGCAAAAAGTGTAAGCAAAGCTTTAAATGGGCTGTGCCTTCTAATGTTCTGCTCAAACCACAAACAGCTCCTGCAGCAACGAACTTACTGTTTTTCTGTCTCACTGGCTCACCTGAAACTACACAGGTTCAGGAGGAATGAAATATCAAGAACATCATGCTAAAAACATATGAGCAGACAACAACACACCACAGAAGAGAGAGCATAGGCAGTTTGAGTCCAAGCAGGTTGATTATTAAGTACTTAACACAAGTAGAAGCATCTTTCTTTTCCCTCAGTCAACCAGTAGAGAGAGAGAGAGACCAGAAAAGGTTCCAAGGTCGTCACCCCAAGACCTTTCCTATGGAGTAGAGCAGAGTTTCCCAGCCAGGTACCTGGGCTTTCATAGAACGCAGGATGTGTAGCATAGTAGACAGGAAAACTCTGAGGCCAGTCCAGGTCAAGGGAATGATGCTGAGGAGGGGGACTGTAGGGAAAGTCCCTGAAGCCTACTGGTGAGAAAGCGACAAGATCCCCACGTGTCCTGGTACGACAGGGTTTAAGAGGTGTCCAGAGCAGGCCAATCAACTCAGAACCATGCCACCAAGCAGAACCAGATCAGGAGTCAGAAGCTCAGGGCTAGGTTTGAGGATTGTCCACATACCCGTGCACCCCTCCCGGGTTTTGGCACCAAATGAAAAAATGAGAGGCTGAAAAACCAGGACGATGGGCTTTATTAGAGGAGGAGGACTCTGCTGGGCTGTCTCGCAAAAGGAGAACAGCAACACGTGCAGAGGTGAACACGTCTTTTGAGGGGAGGAAAGGGAAGGGATGGGGCTTAGGGTACTCGGCAGGCGCTGATTGGTGGTTTCATGTGAGGTACGTGATTAGGCACTTAGATACTTAGGAATAGAGGGCTTAGGGTATTTGGCAGATGCTGATTGGTGGTTCAATATACAGTCCATATGAGGTGTCTGGTTAGGTGCTCAGGAATGTCCAGGCTGCAGGTGCAGGTTACGTCATACTCCATCCACCAGTTGGGGGAAGGGAGAATCTATTTGTTTGGTTGCTCTGTAACTGAGCTGAAAACCCTTCCAGAACCGGGAGCAAGTGGCATTACTCGCAGCTCCTCTGCAGCCACTGCGGAGTCTCTGTGGCATGTTGTGGCCCCTTTGTGGCAAGTCAGCTGCTCATGGTGTGGGTTCATTTCTGTGCGCCCAATGCTTTGCCCCTGGTCTGTTGTTTATTTTTCTGCCAATACCCGGCTGTTTTGATTACTGTATCTTTACAGCATAATTTTAAGTGAGGGAGTGTGATACTTCTGGCTTTGTGTGTTTTTCTAGGTTTGCTTTTGTTGTTTGGACTCTTTTGAGGTTCCACACAAATTTGAGGAATTTTTTGTTCTATTTCTTTCAAAAATGACCCTCGGATTTTGGTGGGAATTACATTAAATATGTATATTGCTTTACATATTTCAACAATGCTAATTCTCCCAGTCCATGAACAGGCAATATCTTTTGCTTATTTGTGTCTTTAATTTCTTTCAACAACATCTTACAGTTTTCAATGAAAGGTCTTTCTCTTCCTTTGGTGAGTTTATTCCTATTCATCTCTTTTGTTGTCATTGCAATAGGATTGTTTTCTTCCTTTCCTTGTCCCATATATTATTGTTAATTTATAGGAACACAATAGATTTTTTTATATCCTGGAATTTTATTTGTTTACTAGAGGCCTGGTATACGAAATTCATGCATGGGTGGGGGCGGGGGGAGTGTGTCCATCAGCCCAAACCTGTACTCTTTCCATTCTGGGACCCCTTGAGGGATGTTGACTGCACATTTATGCCCACCAGGATCAGGCCTAAATGGGTAGTCAACATCCCTCTCACAATCCAGGACTGTTGGCTCCCAACCACTTGCCTGCCTGCCTGATTGCCCCTAACCACTTCTGCCTGCCAGCCTGATCACCCCCTAACCACGCCCCCTGCCAGCCTGATTGATGCCTAACTGCTCCCCCTCCAGCCCAATTGCCCTCAACTGCCCTCTCCTGCAGGTCTGGTCCCCTCCAGCAGCCCTCCTTTGCAGGCCTGGTCCCCCCCAAATGCCCTCCCTGGCTGGCCTGATCACTCACAACTGCCCTCCCCTGCAGGCTTGGGTTCCCTCCTCAACTGTCCTCCCTTGCAGGCCTGGTCTATCTCAATTGCCCTCCCCTGCTGGCCTGCCCCTTGCCCCCCCTACTGCCTTCCTCTGCCAGCCCAGTCGCCCCCAACTGCTCTCCCATCCTGGTGTGGGTCCCCCACAACTGTCCTGGATTACAGTCCTGGTACCCCCCACCAACTGCTTTCCCCTGTTGGCCTGATCACCCACAACTGCCCTCCTTTACAGGCCTGAGTCCCCCCACAAACTGTTATTCCTTGCATGCCTGGTCCCTCCAAAATGCCCTCCCCTGCTGGCCTAGTCTCTCCCATCTGCCCTCCTCTGCTGGCCCGGTCACACCCAACTGCACTGCCCTGCAGGCCTGGATCCCCCTTAACTGCTCTCCCCTGCTGGCTTGGGTCCCCTCCAACTGTCCTCCCTTGCAGGCCTGATCCCCCCAACTGTCCTCTCCTGCTGCCCTTCTCTGCCAATGTAATCACCCCTGAACTGCCCTTCCCTGCAGGTGCCTGGTGTCCCCATTCTCAGCAACATTTGACATGGTTAATCTTTTAGTCATTCTACTGGGAGTTTTGATTTATACATAGAAATCAGGTTGTGTTGGTTGATTGGATGGTTCACAGTTACATATGCCTGTTGATTTTCTATTTAGTTAGTCTATGAATTTTTCAGAAAAAAATCATAGAATAAAAACAGACTCAGAAATGACAGACATAATAGAATTAACAGAAAGGTACTTCAAAACAACTACCGTGTTTCCCCGAAAATAAAACATCCCCCGAAAATAAGACCTACTTGCAGGTTTCCTTCTGAGTGAAATATAAGGTATCCCCCCGAAAATAACCCCCCCCCCAGGCTCTGTCTCAGAATGAAAATTAATTTACCGTGACGAAGGTGGTGAGTGCTGGTCTGTCTCTGGTGACACTACCTGATGCTCTCAGCCACCCTCATGATGACTGAAGGTTCTCAGTCAGTGGCAGACCTTGCTCCAGCCCAGATCCGGGTCCCAGCAAGCCCAGTGACAGTCCCCAGGCAGGCCCCAGGGGGTAAATTCTGATAAAGGGGTAGGGGGGGTGTCTGGTGAAGGTGTTTAGTGGCACAGGGGTGGGGGGAGGAGGATAACTTAAAATGACACAGGAGGATCAGAGGGGGCAATCAAAATGATACAGGAGAATCAAAAGGGGTTACTAAAATGGTAATCCCCTCTCTGATTCTCCTGTGCCATTTTGATTCCCCCCGTGTCATTTTAAGTGTTCCCCCTCCCCTCACCTTGATATCCCAATTACTTTTTTTTACCCCTAGAAATGAGCGCAGAAAGAAAAAGCTACTCCATGGAGTACAAGAAAGGAATTGTGGAAGGCTCTTGGGGCCAAAATTTTACTGCTTTTTGCAAAGAGAAGATGTTGAGTATCCGATTGGCCCAAAAATGGCGAGCAGAGTATGGTAACCTCATTGAACAAGTGGACAAGGGAAATGCTAAAAAGCGCAAGTGTGGGTCAGGTGGGCAATCATTATTTTCTGAGCTGGAAGACCTGATCTGTGAATGGGTTGTTGACAGGAGAGCAAAGGCTTTGGTTGTGAATAGGGCTCAGATTCAAGAATTTGCCCTTGCAATGGCACCATAGTTTGACATAGCCCCTGAAGACTTCAAAGCATCACAACACTGGCTGGATAATTTCCTTCAGCGAAGTGAACTGTCTTTAAGAAGATCTACCAGTACAACATTGTTTAGGTTGGAAGATACTCAAGTTATTAAGCAAGAACTTGCATTCAAGTTCTTTATTGATGATGCTGACTTCTCTAAATACAATCTTTCCAACATGATTGCTATGAATGAAACTGCAGTGTTTATGGGACAATCATCTCAAACAACAATTGAACAGTGGGGTGCCTCCTTAGTGTACATTCCCTCCACTGCTTACGAAAGTGCACATGTTTCCTGTATTTTGGCAATTTGTCTGGATGGCACTAAAATCCCACCTTTAATCATTTCTAATGGCAAGAAGGAAAAGATTGAACGTGTTTTGGGCATTTTTATTCTTGAAATTGAAAAAGCCCGGGCCACACAAGCAGTTATAAGGAAGTGGGTCAATTTAATGCTGCTGCTTGTTATGTGAGGGAGCCAAAGAGGTCTGCTAGTCTGGGATGTAGCCAGCACTCACCGTGCTAAAGACATGAAGACATTTCTTCATGAAAGAAAAATAGATCAGATAATGATTCCCGCAGAAATGACGGCCTATCTCCAGACTCTTAATATTGCAATAAACAAGCCATTCAAAGACAATTTGCACATGGAAATTAATGACTATATTGAAAATAGAATGGAGAGAAATCAGCGTGGAAACTTTGTGAAACCTAAACTGCAAGAAGTTGTGACTTGAGTGAAAAATTCATGGGAGAAAATCACTGTCAGTTGCATTGCAAATGCACTGTGAGCAGGCTACCTTGACAAGAAGTACTCATTTAAAGACAGTGCTATTGCTAAACATGAGAGATTTGGTCCACTGATTTTGAAAGAAATGGAGTTACAAGAAATTCACCAGGAAATACAGAAATTGGATTGTTATGATGATGTTCCAGAAGACAATGACATGATTGTAATTGAATAAATGAGTAAGTTCTTGATACTGTAGGATTCAGTTTGTCTGGTTTGTGTTGACAACTACCATACTACCGTATACAGGTAATAAATTTCCTTTATTTTCATTTAACAATAAATGTGTACTCTTCTTCTTCATGGAAAAATAAGACATCCCCTGAAAATAAGACCTAGAGCATCTTTGGGAACAAAAATTAATATAAGACACTGTCTTATTTTGGGGGAAACAGGGTAAAACCAAATCCACAAAATGACAATATTCTTTAATGTATGACAATTTTGTTTCTTCATCCTCAATTTATATGCATTTTGTTTTTTTCTCTTACCGATTGCTCTGACTGGTACTTCAGTACCATATTGCATAAGAGGGGAATGAGTGAGCACCTTTGTCTTGTTACAGATCTTAGAAGGAAAGCTTTCAATAGGTCACCATTAAGTATGATATTTGCTGAGGATTTGTATTATCCTTCTATGCTTATTTTACTGAGTGCCTTAATTATAAGTGGGTGTTGGATCTTGTCAAATGCTTGTTCTGCATCCATTAATAAGACTGTAAAATTTTATCTTATTTCATTAATGTGATATCTCACAACAATTGATTGGCATATGTGAACCATCCTTTCATTCCTGGAATGCACCTCATTGGTTGTGGTGCATTATCTTTTCGTGTATTCCTATGTGATTAGCCAGCACTTTGTTGAAGATATTTGTGTCTGTGTTTATCAGAATTATTGGCCTACAATTTTTTTTTGCATTGTCATTACATGGATTTGGTATAGGAAATATTCCCTCTTCTTCTGGTTTTAGGAAGTGTTTGAGAAAGGTAGGTATTAAATCTTTTTCATTGTTCGATAGAATTCACCAGTAAAAATACCTGGTCCTGCACTTTTATTTTTGGGAGTTTTTTGTCCCTGTTTCAATTTCTTTATTGCTGATCAGTCTATTTAGGTTTTATAACTCTTCATGTTTATTCTAGAAAAATTGTACATTTCTAAGAATTTGACCCCTTTTTCTCAGTTACCAACTTGCTGGCATATACCCTTTCACAGTTTCCTTATATAACCCTTAGTTCTGCATGTCCATTGCAGCGTGTCCTCTTGCACTTCTGATCTTTTTATATGAGTCTCTCTGTGTTGTCTTGGCTGGGTCAGGCCAGAGGTTTCTCCACCATATTTACCCTTTCAAAGGCCCAGATTTTTATTTCATTAATTTTTCTACTGTCTCATTGTTCTCTATTTTCTTTAATTCTGTTCTAATTTTTATAATTTTTTTCTTTCTATTGACTCTGGGCTTTGTGCGTTCTTTACGTTGTTGTTCATTAAGGTAGTGCTAGATTGTTTATTGACCTTTCTCTTGTTTCTTGAGGTAGGGTAGGCCTGTAATGTTATAACCTCCCCTCCTAGTACATACACTTTTGCTTGCCTCCCCCAAGGTTTGGTATGTTTTATTATAATTTTTTTTATTTCTGTCTATGTATCTCTTTATCTCTTCTTTGACCCAATCGCTGTTCAGTGGCATGTGGTTTAATCTCTACATATTTGTGATTTTTCCAGTTTCCTTTCTGTAGTTGACTTTCAGTTTCATATTTTTGTGGCCAAAAATATGCTTAGTATTATTACCATCTTATATTTATTGAGACTATTTTGTGCCCCAACATATAGTCTATCCTTTGGAATATTTCATGTGCACTTGAAAAAATATACTCTGTTGTTTGAGGATGTAAGCTCTGTAAATATCAATTATGCCTTTTTGTTTTAATGTGCCTGGCAAGGCCAATATTTCCTTATTGGCTTTGCTTTGTTTATTCATCCATTGTTAACAACAGGGTATTTGTACCCTACTATAATTGTATTTTTGTAAATTTCTCCTTTTAGGTCTGTTAGTAGTTGTTTTATATATTTTAGTGCTTCCAGATTGGGTACATATTGATAAATGTTATATCTTCTTAATGGATTGTCCCCTTTAACACGAAAAATGTCCATCTTTAGCCCAACCAGTGCAGCTCAGGTGGTTGAGTGCTGTCCTGTGCACCAAGAGGTTGCCAGTTTGATTCCCAATTGGGGAACATGCCCAGGCTGTGTGCTTTGTCCCTGGTAGGAAGTATGTAGAGTCAGCCAATCGATGTTTTCCTCTCATCGTCGTTTCTAACTCTCTGTCCCTTTCCCTTCCTCTCTGTAACAAATCAATAAAATATATTGTTTTAAAAATAAATGTAAATCTTTGTTCCTTTTTATCTTAAAATCTATTTTGCCTGACATAACAAGACTACACCCATTTTTCTCTGGATGCCATTATCTTGGAATATCATCTCCCGTTCCTTCACTTTGAATTTATGTTTATCGTTGTAACTGATATTGACCTCCTGAAGGTTTCATATAGTGGGGTCTTATTTCTTTATCCATCCCACTACTCTGTGCCTTTTAATTGATGAGTTCAGTACATTTATACTTAGACTAATGTTTTATATATGAAGACCTACCTCAATTGTTTCTTTACCTATATATTACTGTCTACTACAATACTTTAGTTTGGTTCTATTCTTTTTCTTAATATTTTTATTGATTTCTAAAGGGAAAAAGGGAGAGAAAGAGAGAGAAAAAAACCATCAATGTGAGAGCAGAGCACTGATAGGCACCTCCCACACACACACACACACACACACTGGGGACAGAGCCCATACCTGGCACATGCTCCAAGTGGGAATAGAACTGGCAACCTTTTGGTGCAGGAAACAGCACCATTGTTGTATTCTTGAAGTTTCCCCCCATTTTGTCTTACTGTATGGTATCTGTCTCCATTCCAGAGTTTGTTTTGTGGTTACCATTACATTTATGGGGAAAACAATGTTTTCACATATTTTTGTATACTAGAGGCCCGGCATTCTAGTGTGCAGGTACGGTCCCTAGGCCTGGCCTGTGATCAGGGCCATCTTCCCCAGCTGCCTTCAGCTGGCCCCACTACCCCACGCCTGCCCGTACTCCCGGTTCCCTGTTCACCATGGGCAATCGGAGCCTGACAGCTGGGGAAAGGGACCGAGTGGTTGGCTGTTCCTGCCCACTCACTGGCCCTGCCCTGCCACAGGTAGCCCTCTGTGTGTGGGGTGACTGGTGGGGCAGGGGCCTTGGCCTGTACCACCTGTGTCCCCTACCACCCATTCCCGGTTTCCCATTTGCCATTGGCAATTGGAGCCTGCTGGCCAGGGAAAAGGACCAAGAGGTCCTCATAGTGACTGGTCGATGGTCATTCTGGTCAATTTGCATATTACCCTTTTAATATATAGGATAGAGGCCTGGTGCATGGGTGGGGGCTGGCCAGCCTGCCCTGATGGGGGCCTTGGATCACAGTGGGGGTTCCCACTGGGGGAGTGGGGCAAGCAAATGCAAGGGGCAGTGGGTGGTTTGCAGGCTGTCCATATCCCCGATCAGGGTGAGGGTCCCCATTGGGGTCGGGGCCAGCCAGAGCGAGTGGCCACAGGCGTTCTGGTTTCTAGTCATTCTGGTCCTTCCACCATTTCAGTCGCTGGGCTTTAATTATATAGGACTAGAGGACTGATGCACGAAATTCATGAAGGAGGTCCCTTAGTCTGGCCTGCACCCTCTCCAACCCAGGAACCCTTGGGAATCCAACTGCCAGTATAGGTTTGCCTGATCACCCCTAACCACCTCTACCTCAGGCCCCACACTCAGGATCCAGGATTTCCTCCTCTGGCTGGCCACAGGCACCCAGGACCCTTGTTTGCCCCTAACTGCTCCTCTGCCTGCCTGATCGCCCCTAACCACCTCTTCCTTTGACCCCCCACACCCAGGAACCAGGCTTCCTTCCTCTGGCCTGTGGAGGCACCCAGGACCTGGGGAAGGGGGTCCTGAAGCCCAGCTTCCCCCCTCTCACAGTCCGGGAGCCCTCAGGGCATGTCCTACTTGAGGGCTTAAGCTCTCCAGGAGCAGGCCTAAGCCACAGTCTGACCTCCCTCTGCAGGAGGTGACCAGGCTGATCAGGGGAATGCACCATCCCTATCACCCTGCTACTGCTGCCCCTGATGGCCGTCATGGCTGCCTGTCCTCAGACCTTACAGACTTTGTTCAGAAGGATGTCCAGAAGTTGTCCAGTCTAATTAGCCTATTGTTCTTTTATTAGTATAGATATTTTTTAGTTTGCATTTTATTTCCATTCACCTGTGCAATTTCAGTCCTTTTTTTCTCCCCCTTTCTTCTGTCACAAATGATCCCTTTTTATGGTGTTTGTTCAGATTATTGCAGAATTATAGTCTTTTTCTTGCTTGTATCCCCTTTAACCTTTATGTTATATTTACCTGTTTCACACAATATTCTGGAAAAGAGTTGTGATTTTTCTGCTTCTGTCTGTCTGTCTGTCATGTTACTCACAGTTTTGTATCCTTTTGTCTTTTTCTTTCAGGTAGAAGATTTCCTTTCAGCACTTCTTGTAATGCAGGTCTTGTGGTAAATTCCTTTAGCTTTTGTTTGTCTGGAAAATACTTTACTTCTTCACATCTGAAGGACAACATTGCTAGCTATATCCTATCTAATAAAGAGGAAATATGTTAATTGACCATCACACTATCACAAAGATGGCAATGCCCACAGCCAGAAGATGGCAGCACCCTGTCCCCTCAGCCACACCAGGGGGGCAGGCATACAGCATGGCCGGGCCCACCCCCAGGTGGGTTCAGCTGCTCCATGCCTTCCTCTGGAATGCCCCAATCCCTTCAATCCCCCAACTACCAAGGGCCGACCCGAGGCTGCCCAGCTTCCCTGGGCCTCCTGAAGCTCAGGTAACCAGGGCTGGCCAAGGCTTGTGCTGCCGGCAGCGGCAGCAACAGAGGTGTGATGGGGGCATTGCCTTCTCCTGATTGCCAGGTCACCTCCTGCCCCTGAGGCCTCCCGGACTGTGAGAGGGGACAAGCCAGGCTGAGGGAAAATTCATGCACTGGGCCTCTAGTTTTTTTAATAATTAATTTCATAGATTAAGGGAGAGGGGGAGAGATTGATGAGAGAGAATTATCAATCAGTTGCCTCCTGCATGCCCCCACTGGGAATTGAGCCCGCAACATGGGCATGTGCACTGACTGGAAATTGAACTGTGATTTCCTGGTTCATAGGTCAATGCTCAACTGCTAGCCATGCTGGCAGGGCTCTAGATATATTATTTTTGACTAGTGATTTTTCTCTTTCAATATTTGATTTACTCTCTCTTAGCTTTTTAAGGTTTCTGCTTAAAAACCCAATGATAACCTAATGGGATTTCACTTATAGTTACCATCTTCCCCTCCCTGGCTGCCTTGAGAATCCTATCTTTGTCATTAACTTTACATAATGGTCCTGGAGGTCTTCTGCACTGAGGTGATTAGGTATACTGTGGGCTTCTTGGACTCAGGCTCAGCTCTTTGCATAGGTTTGGGGTGTTCTCACAAGTTACTTGTCTGAGTGGACTCTGCTTCCTCCTCTATCTATTTTCCTTCTGATACACCCATTATCCCTATATTGCTTTTTTTTTTTAAGAGTCAGATAGAGTTCTCTCCTTTCCTTATTCTGAATTTTCTCTCTCTTCTACCTCAGTCATGTCTATATTTCTCTCTTCAAGATCACAAATTATATCCTCCATCTGGTCTGCTCTGTTTCCTAAGCTCTCCAATTCATTCTTCATCTCTTTTTTGAGTTCTCCATCTCCAAAATTTCTGTATGGTTCTTTTTTATAGTTTCAAATTCTTTGACAAATTCTTTTGTTGGTTGATTTTATTCCTAAGTGCATGGAACTGTCTTCCTGTGTATACTTGTATATCATTTTTTTCAGAATGCAATCTTGAATTTTCTGTCATTTATATCACTGTTTTCCATGTCTTTGACTTTATATTGTGGAGACTTTTTTTCTGATCTACCTTGCTATTTGGTATTCATGTTACTTGATAAATATTTTCTTGCATGGGCATTGGAGGGATTAAAATCACTTTTCAGTACTGTATTTTGCTTTTAACAATTTAGCAGTTTGGTAAGTAGAGGCCTTTCTTTGTTTTCCAGTACCTGGTGCTATATTAAAGTTTCTGTTTTCTCTTACTTGCACTCTTGGGACTTCTGGGTACTCAGAGGGGCAGTATTTCTATGGCTGTTGTAAATGCCCTGCATCCCCTGAGGAGGTAGACATCCCCATTACTACCCAGTTGCCTCAGTCTCAGGACACAATGCGACTCCAGGCCTGCCTGTTCCCTGGCATTGCTTTCCTGCAACCAGAAGCTGCCAGCTGACCTGTGCAGTCAGAGACATTCCAGCTGGCTCTGCCAGGTGAGTGGAGGGGGTATGTGTGGGGCAGTGAGTTCATGCATCCGCACTTTGTTTTTCTCACTTGGGTTAGCTGCAGTGTGTAGCAGTCATTGGGACTGAATGGTTGCTTCTGCCCCCTCAAGACCTGCCAAGTGATGGCCATAATCCTTGGCAACTGCTGGCATTGGGAAGGCATGGGGGGGGGGGAACACTAGTGCATCTGTGGCTTTGTTTTTTCTCTCCTAGTGATGACCACTGCTCCCCCAAGGCAGCCACTCCTTTGAAATGCATCTCCCCACCTATCACTCAGCCCTGCCTCAGCCCCTCAGTCCAGGAGGCTGCCTCTGCCCCTCTGGTTCTCACTGGTTGCAGATTGGATGCCACAATATGATGCTCTACTGCTACCAGTGACTGCCCTACTGGGGCTAGAATGCATCTGGAGCACTCGACTCCATCATTCCCTACCCTTCCTCCCCTGCCCACTTCTCATGACTCTGTGCCTGGGTCTCCCAGGCATGTTTGTTTGTGAATTATAGTTGTCAGACTTGGCACTTTTGGTAAAGAGACCAGGAAGTCTTCTCACACCTGTACTGGCATCACTTCTATTTTCTCTGTTCCTATACATCTTGTCAACCTTGCTATGAAATCATAAAACGTTGGATGCACAATAAACTTTGTTGAGTTTTTCTCATTTAAAAAAATACACCAAAATAAATGCACGTTCTCTTTGTAGGCTGTGTTCTGTGTCATTCTGCACTTTGTCATCAGTGCCACACTGCTTCAGTGTAGTGTCCTTAGATGTTTTACTACCTGTTAGGGAATTTGCTTTCTTATTCCCCTTACTAGCTCTCCTGCTTCTCCTTGTAGCTAAAATTTAGAAGTGCAAAGTAAATGCTTAGTGATTTTGATTACATGTTAATTTTGGAAATATTGCCATTTAGACAATAGCGGGGAGTGCTGTAAGCAAGATGTGGATTGAGGAGACTCCTTTGTTTCTGCTCTTAAATTTACAACAAGTCAAACAACTATAACTCAACAAAGGATCCCCTACTCAACAAACAAGCATGCCTGAGAGTTTCACTCATTGGTGTAACTTATGGTGGGAGTGAGCAAACCAGAAGGGGGGCAGGCTGAGAGGAGAGATGGGCAGTGGCCCCAGGTGCAGAGTGGTGGGTGCAGTCCTGGTGGAGAAGTTGGTCGCTGCCCTCACTCCAAGGCCTGGGGTGGACGAGGTGCAGAAGTGTGTCCCTCAGGTAAAGCTACTCCCTTCCCCCTCCGCAAGGCAGCAGATCCCAGTAGAGGCAGCTGAGATGCCTTGAGCATCACAGTAGAAATGACATCCAGTCATCACAGTAGAAATGACAGCCCTTGCTGTCAAGAAAGCAGAGTTGCAAAATATTGTATTTACCTGAATTGTCCACCCATCCCAGGTCCCTAGCTGAGACACCTCAAACAATACAGCAGGGCCAGCATCCATTAGTAATCAGGAGGCAGTGCTGGGAGTTTGCAGATCTGGTTCTCCACCACCTACCACATTCCCCAGGGCCGTGGGGGAGGTACCCTGGGCCTGAGGTGAGCCCCTTAGAGGTGGCATCTCCCACTGCACAGGACATATGGCATTTATTTTAACAACCTTACTGCCATCGCAGGCCTTCACAGAGGGTCAGTGGAGGGAAGAGAAAACAATAACTTGCTCTATACTACCATCTACTGGAAAACAGATGAAAAGAACCCTATTTACAACTTGCTGAATTAAGAGCAAAACAGTGCCTAAATAAGAAAAGTGTTCACTGCCTCAAATACATAAGCAGAGAAGCAATGAATTGATACCATAAACTAACAATGCAACATGGGAACACAGAAATAAAGTGAAAAGTCCCCAAAAACCAAACTCACTTCATGGAAGACTGCAATTTAAATGACATGTCACTCAAGACTGCAGTTAATAAGTAACACAACAAGGTAGAAGAAAAATCAGAAAGGCAGGCCAATGAGCTCATAATAAAATTAATGAGGAAAAAAGAACACTTTACTGAAGAGAATCTTAGTACTTTACTAAAAAGCACCAAACAGAAATTCTGGACCTGAAGAATTCAATAGAGGAAGTAATGAATGCATTAGGGAACAATGAAAATAGGAGAGAATAAATGACAGAGAGCTCAAAGTTAAAAATAGAAAATTACCCAGGAGGAAGAAGAGAAATAAGAGTTAAGAAAGAAATGAACCTGGCTGGGTAACTAAGTAGCTGGGCCAGGAGTTCACAGTTATATTTCTGGTCAGGGCACACGTCCGGACTGTGCATCTGATTCCCTATCAAGGACGTGCAGGAGGCAGCTGATCAATGATTCTCTCTTATCATTGATGTTCCTATCTCTCTCTGTCTCCCTTCTTCTCTGAAATCAATAAAAATGTATTTTTTAAATGAAAGAAATTAACTGCCTGGTCCATTAGAAAGCGCAGCATAAGGAGAAAAGATCTACCAGAAGAAGAAAGGAAACCAGAGACCATTCAATGAAATAATTGATAAGAACTTCCCCAACTTATAAGAAGTGGATCCTAGAATTCAGGAAATTAGCAGAGCACCTACCAAAGACCTTCTAAGACACATTCTATAAAAACTGTCAAAGGCAATTCTCAGGGAAGTTGGAAGGGGAATGCAACCCACACAGGAAACCCTGCAGGTAGGTCACCACCAGAGTTTTCAGGAGCCACATTACAAGCCAGGGGTGAAAGAAATATTCAAATTTTTAAAAGAATAAAACCATCAGTCAAAGATAATATATCTAGCAAAGTTATCCTTAAGATGGGAAGGAAAAATAAAGGCTTTTAGAGACTTTATTACCACAAGATCTGCATTATAAGAAATGTTACTAGCTTTTTTACCAAAAACGCAAAGACAAAAGTGTTAGTGGCACCAGTGATTGGACCCAAGTTCATCAATAGCAGTACTTGTGTTCTGGGGGATAAGAAAGAATTCAGAGCCAAGACATGAACAGAAGTGAAGTTTACTTAGAAAGCCACAGAAGTGACTTCAGAAGTGAGCCATGGAGGAAGGGAGCCAGCGAGGCTACATGGGCTCAGGAAACCAGTTTCAGAGGAAAAGGGTCCCTAGGAACTTAGAAGAAAGGAAGCAAGGGGAGCCAAAACCGGTTTGGCTCAGTGGTAGAGCGTTGGTCTGCAGACTGAAAGGTCCCAGGTTCGATCCCGGTCAAGGGTATGTACATTGGTTACAGGCACATCCCCTGTATGGGGTTTGCAAGAGGCAGCTGGTCAGTGTTTCTCTCTCATCGACGTTTCTAGTGTTTCTAGCTCTCTATCTCTCTCCCTTCCTCTCTATAAAAAAAAAAAAATCAATAAAATATATTTTTTTAAAAAGAAAGAAAGAAAGAAAGGAAGGAAGGAAGGAAGGAAGGAAGGAAGGAAGGAAGGAAGGAAGGAAGGAGGGAGGAGGAAGGAAGGAAGAAGGAAGGAAGGAAGGAGGAAGGAAGGAAGAAAGAAAGAAAGAAAGAAAGAAAAGAAAAAGAAAGAGGAAAGAAGGAAAGAAGTCCTTTATTTCAAGGAATCCGACGGAGGAAGTAACGTCGGAGGAAAAGACGTAAATCAAGTACCCTGAAGCCCTCCTGACATCCTTAAAAGGACTCCTCTTTCCCCCTCCTCCTCCTTCCGTCATGCATTCCGCCTTCTGCCTTCCATTGTCCTTCCGTCCTCATCCAGCCTGCAGGCCTTCCTTACCTTCCCCTTCCTGTACCTTCCCCGCCCTCCTGCCTTCCTTCCCCTTCCTTCCGTCCCTTCCTTCCCCCTCCTATCCTCCCTCCCCTCCCCCCTCCCCCTCCTCCCCCCCCCTCCCCCCCCCTCAAAATCCCCCTGCTCCACCCTCCCTGTGCTGTAAAAAATTGCTGTTTTGTACTTGTTGAAGATTGGAGGGAGGTTTTGCGGAGAGGGGCTCCGAAATACTCTATAGGGCGAGCCTCGAGAGAGAGAGAGATCTGCATTAGGCCCTTCACCCTGAGTGTTTTTATCCCCTTTCCAGAGGTGGGTTTTTAGGAGAGATCTCAGGGGAGAATCTCAATAGAATATGCATCAGCTTTTCCAGACATGTTATTTCAGGGTTGTGGTCACCACTGATTGGTTGGCAGTAAGAGGAGGGTGTCATTCGTCATCCCAGCCAGTCCAGAAGTCACCTGGAGGGATACTCTCCTTGGCTTTGTTGTTTTTCTGGGCCCAGAGCTGAAGCACAGCTGAGGCCAAAATGTCATCTCTAGTTTGACCAAAACTCTGTCCCTGTGGTCAACAGACCCAAGATTTTGACCGACCCTCAGATTATTTTTTGTGGATCAGACCTCATGGTCCTGAGGGCCCAGGACTTAAAGGAGTGCCCCTGCAAGGGCTTGTAGGGGAGTCAGAGAAGGCTGTTCTCTCCTGAGCCCCTCGTTCCTCCTCTGAGGGAGTCTAACACCACATGGCTAACGACATGCCAGGGGAGGAGAGTCCACACTGCATGGTCAGCAATATAAAAGATCATGGGCTGTAAGCCTCATGGCCAGTGGTACGCTTGGGGACTAAAGGTCACCCTGAAGGTGAGGTCCTTGCTTTCTCAGTTGTTCCCATTGCCAGGCACCTGGTGCTTTTTCCCCCGGTGACCTCTGTGCCCGGCCCACCATCTTTGCTCTGCTCATGTCTGCCTGACTGCCACCACAGAAGTTTACACAACTTTGAGTAGATGACAGAAGCAGGAAATTTAAACTCTGCTTCAGAATAGGATATCCTATATAATAAAAGAGTAATATGAAAATTAGTTATCACTCTGTGACAAAAATGGTGGCGCCCATAGCAGGCGCTGGTGGCATTGCCCTGGCAACGGGAGCCCAGCATCTGCTCCGTGGCCGAGGAGGGAGAGGACGAGTCTCTGGCCAGAGGACTAGGAGCTGAACACTGGCAGCACAAGCTCAGCATCCAAGCCACAGCCGTGCTGCGGGAGGGAAGGGGCCTGTGGGCCGCGAGCCCAGAGTCTGCACTCCCAGAGTGCACGCCCTGGCCTGCCTTATGGCAGGAGGGGAGGGAGGGGCCTGGAGCTAGCATCCACGCAGCAGGGGGAGAACCAGGAAAATGGATCTTTCCTGTTCCTGACGCTGACGGAGCCCTAGGGGTGCCGGGGTCCTCCACCTGCAGCCCCCAGTCGCAGCCCAGCAGCCCCAGTCGCAGACTGGAAGCCCCCTGCCAGTAGTCCAGATGGCACCAGTGTGGTGCTGCGGCAGAGGGCAGGGGGGTGGGGGGTTTCCGGAAGGCACTCTACAGACATCAAATCACTGACGCCGAGGCCGCCCCCAACACACAGTTTCAAGTAGTGTGGTCCAAGGGGGCGACTCCTGAGGCAAGGCTCCCATGGCAGCTGATGCTCACCATGCCAGGTGAGGAAACCGGACCTGAAAGCCCAAGCCCCCGAGTACCCAGCTGCAAGGTGTCTTGGGCTGGGGCCCTGAGGAGGCCCCAGGACAAGCACCTTCCCAGAGGCTCTGTGGGAGAGGAGGAACCTCTGGCTAGAGGCCGAGGTGAGTGATGCTGGCGTCTTTGCAGGCCAAGACCGGGCTGAGGGACACCACCCCCCCCCACCCAATGCACCCCTGTGCATGAATTTTGTGCACCGCGCCTCTAGTTTAATCATAATAGTTAAAGGAAAATGACATTAATAACTGATACTCCAGCTGGGTAATAAATGCAAAACATAAAAAAATAGATACATTGTGACACAAAATATAAAAAGGGATGAGAAAAAAGGTCTGATTGTGCACATGTAAGTAAAGGTGAGATGCAAGAAGATAAACTGTTGTCATGTATAAGATATTTCACACAAACCTAATGGTAACCAAAAAATAAAAATCCAGAGTAGAGATGGAAAATATTTTTTTAATAGAGAAAAATAATAGAAAATCACCATTTTAACATAGAAGATAGAAAAACAGCAGAAAAGAAATAATGGAGATACATAGCAAACAAAAGACAAAAGTTAAAACGGCTATAATAAGTCCTCTAATATCAATAATCACACTAAATAAAAATGGACTGAACTCACCAATCAAAACACACAGCATAGCAGCATACATTTAAAAATATAAGAAGGAAAAAGTTAGGAGACCCTTCTCACCTCCAAAGATAAACGCGAGCACCATGTGAAGGCAGAGAGGATGTTACTCTGAGCCCATGTTGCCCAGAGAAACCTGGGAGTAGTAGTAGTTTTATCAGACAAAGCAGATTTAAGGACAAAGATGCACATTTTATAAGGATAAAGTGGACAAATCATCATAAAGATATAACAAATCAATATATTGATATAAGCTCCGAACCAGGAAGCACTAAAATATAAAGCCATAACAACAGACCTGAAGGGAAAAGCCAAAACAAAAATACAATTATGGTAGAGAATCTGACTTACAGCAAAGGAAAGATAATACAGAAAGTAAATAAGAAATATTGGCCTTACAGAACATATTAGATGAAATGATCTCAGTTGATATTTATAAAACTTTCCATCCCAAAATGATAGACCGCACATTGTTCTCGGTGCACACAGAACGTTCTCAAGGATAGAGCATATAACGGGAGGCAAATCTACTCTCAGTAAATATAAGAAAATTGAAGTTTTACTAACCATGATTTCTGACCACAACAATATGAAAGATGGAAACAGCCTAAATGTCCTTTGACAGACAGCTGGGTAAAAAGGTATGTTACACAAATACAACTGGAGGCCTGGTGCATGAAATTCACTGGGCCTCTAACTCAGGCATCTTCAAACTACGGCCCGCGGGCCACATGCGGCCCGCAGAGGAGTCTGATCCGGCCCACCAGGTTTTTTGGGCAGTGAGCACAGCCGAGGTGTTACAGTAGGAATTAGTAGTTCATATAGTCCGGCCCTCCAGCTCTCTGAGGAACCGTGATCTGACCCCCACTTTAAAAAGTTTGAGGACGCCTGCGTCTAACTGTATGAAGGAGGTCCCTCAGTGCTGCCTGTGGCCTCTCACAGTGCAGGACCCCTCGGGGATGTCTGACTGCCAGCTTAGGCCTGGGATAGGGCCTCAGCTGGCAGTCAGACATGCCTCTCACAGTCCAGGACTCCTCACTCCTTACCCCCCGCCTGCAGTGGAGGTAGGAGGTAGGAGGGGCTCCCACCACCATGCTGCGCTCACCAGCCCTAAGCCTGGCTTCTGGCTGAGCAGTGCTCCCCCTGTGGGAGTGCACTAACTACCAGGGGGCAGCTCCTGCATTGAGTGTCTGCCCCCTTGTGGTCAGTGTGCATCATAGCAACCAGTCATTCCACTGGTCAGTCGATTTCCATATTAGGGTTTTATTATATAGGACCAGGGTCCCGGTGCACAAAATTCGTGCACTGGGGGGAGGGGGTATCCCCCCAGCCCAGCCTGCCCCTTCTCACATACTGGGAGCTCTCAGGGAATGTCCTAATGAGGCGACTGAGCTGATCGAAGGCACCAGACCCTTCACCCTGCTGCTGCAGCCACTGCCAGTACCACAGCCACCAAAGTGTTTTCATCAACACGGACTCCAGCCCCTTCACCATGAAAAATGACAACTTTCTTTAGGCTTTTTCAAGATGTGTCTTTCATAGGATATGACATTTCTTTATTTTATTTTTCCTCATCTGAGGATGTTTCCATTGATTTTTAGAGAATGTGGAAGAGAAAGGGAAAGACAGAGAGAAACTTCAAAGTGAGAGGGACACTTTGATTGGTTGCCTCCTGCATGAACCCTAATCTGGGCCCTGGCCAGGGAGGAGCCTGCAACCTAGGTACCTGCCCTTGATCAGAATCAAACCAGACCCTGTGGTTGGCAGGCCTAGGCATTATCCACTGAGCCAAACTGGCTAGGGCAGGATATGACATTTCTTAGCCTTCCAGCAGTGGACCTTCCTTTTTTTTTTTTTTTTTTTTTTTTTTTTTTCCTAAGAGTGTGGTAGAAAAACCCTAGATCACCTTTTTGGATTCTTATACCCAAGTTACTAAGAATATTACCAGTGGCAAATAGGGAGCTTAGCCAATTAGCAGTAAGAAAAGGTATTTCATCTCTAGTTCACACTGATGGCTTCCAATCTCTGGCTCCACTCCTGCCAAGGCCTAAAGCCTCAGGGCCTGGGCAGGGGCCTCCCAGCTCCCTCCAATCACCAGCTCCACCTCTGCCCAGGTCCCAAGCTTCTGGCTGGGGCTTGGGGCCTGGGCAGGGGACCTCCAGCTCCCTTTGATTGCCCAGTTCTACCCTTGCCCAGGAGGCGCCTGACTCAGGCCCTTCCCATGTTGCTCAGGACCCACAGGGGGCCTACCTCTGAGTGACCTGAGTGCTGAGAAAGTCAAATTAACCCAAAAAAGAATGAGGTTAATTTGCATACTCACTTTGATTGGCTGTGAGCATAGCAGAGGTATGGTCAATTTATATGTTTGTCTATTATTAGGTATTAGAGGCCAGGTGCACGAAATTCGTGCACAGGATGTGGGGGTGTCCCTCGGACTAGTCTTTACCCTCTCTAATTTGGGACCCCTCAAGGGATGTCCGACTGCCCATTTAGGCCTAATCCAGGTAAGATAGGGCCTAAATGGGCAATCAGACATCCCTCTTATAATCCAGAACTGCTGGCTCCCAACTGCTCACCTACCTGCCTTCCTGATTACCCTTAACCACTCCCCTGCCAGCCTGATTGATGCCTAACTGCTTCCCTACAGGCCTGGTCATCCCTAACTGTCCTTCCCTGCAGGCTCAGTCACCCCAACTTCCCTCCTCTGCGAAGCTGGTCACCCCAACTGCCCTCCCTTGCAGACCTGGTGGCTCCCAACTGCCCTCCACTGCTGGCCATCTTGTGGTGGCCATCTTGTGTCCACATTGGGGCAGTCATCTTTGACCACATGGGGCAGCCATCTTGTGTCTTGGAGTGATGGTCAATTTGCATTTTAGTCTTTTATTAGATAGGATAGAAGCCTGGTGCAGGGGTGGGGGTTGGCTGGTTTGCCCTGAAAGGTGTCCCAGATCAGGGTGGAGGTTCCCTTAGCACATGTGTCAAACACAAGGCCAGCGGGCCAAATCCGTCCCGCCAGGCCTTGCAATGTGGCCCTCACCGCGCTGTCATCACTGCACTCCACTGCGTTTCCATCACAATGACAGTTTATGACTGTTCAGTAAACCATTTGGCCTGTGATTTAGGCTGGATTTTAGATTTTGGCCCCTTCTCTGATTGAGTTCGATACCCCTACCTTAGGGTGTGGGGCGGCCTGGGTGAGGGGCCTGTGGTGTTTTGCAGGTTGGCCACATCCCCCTCCCCCAGAAACCCAAGCAGAGGCCCTGGTATCTGCAATTTATTTATCTTCTATAATTAAAACTACGTAGTCTTAAGTGGAAGCCAAGGCAGGCCAAGGAAGGCGGAAAGCTTGGCTTCCTCAATTGCCAGGGAAACCCAAGCCTCCTGCTCTCTGTGGCCGCAGCCACCTGGTTGGGTTCATTTGCATACTTGTTCCTGATTGGTTTGGTGGGTGTTGCTTGTTGGTATAGCAGAGGTATGGTCAATTTACATATTACTCTTTTATTATATAGGATATTGGAATACTACTCAGCCATGAGAAAAGATGAAATATTCCCATTTGCAACAACTTATATAGATCTTATCGATATATAGAGTATTGTGCTAAATGAATTAAATAAGACAGAAAAGGACAAGAACCATATTATTTCACTCATATTTGGGATCTAAAACAATGAGAGAAAGGGGACATATATAATATTTTCAACAATAAAAATAAATTAAATAAATATTTGTTTAAAGAGCTGTCTTTTTTTTTCTGAGAAAACCCTTTCTGGGAATTATGATCCTTTAAAAGTAAGATGATGGTAATAATGGATGGTAGATTTAAATATATACATATTACTTGCAAAATAAAACATTGACCACCATATATTGGTCTTATTTATTCATTCAGGATTTCTGTAGGCTTTGTGGGATTGATTGTTTCTTATTTTTGGGGTGGGGGTTGATTGTTCCTTATTTTTTCTTGAAAAATGCATTTCATCCAAAGGCATCTATAATAATAAAAGTGTAATATTCTAATTAGACTGGACAAGATTCAGGGCAAAGCCAGGGCTGTGATGGAAGCCCGGGTCCCGGGTGCCAGAGAGAAGCCAGCAGCCGGGGAAAGCAGGTGATAGATCCTCCCTTCTTCCAACTGATGGACGGATGTAAACTCCACCTGCAGCCGGACATTCCTGAGCACTGAACCACCCATCAGCACCTGCCAAACACCCTAAGCCCCCGATTCCTAAGTCCCTAGGTCCCTCATCATAGGCCTTACATGAAACCACCAATCAGCGTGTGCTGCATGCCCTAAGCCCCGTCCCTTATCCTCCCCTTAAAAAGGGCATGTGCCCCGGCCCTCGCTCTCTTCCGCTCTCTCTCTGGAAGCAGCTGGCAGTGGTACTCTTCTCTCCAATAAAGCCTGTGTCCTGGATGGCTGGATAAGAGGTTAGAGACTGTGAATATTCTGGTTTAGCTAAAGAAGTACCAGCAACCATGTCCTGCCAGGCTTGGAGACTGAAGCCTCACCTTCTTGCTGAGAGTCTTTCATTTCTCTCTCTTTTTCCTTCTCTTCTCCATCTCATCACATGCACAAACCTTCACAAAAACCTTCACAATTTCAAATTAGCCTTCAAACTTTCTCTCTATGTCCTTCAAAAATGCATAACCATGCCTCAGACCTTCATTAAGTATTTCTAAAAGGCCGGGGGGGTGGGGGGGCAGGGAAGGGAGGGAACAAGCTCCACAGCCTGTTCCCAGGCTAGCCAGGCTTCTAGCCACTTGAGTTTTTAAACCACCACACATTCTTCCTGGAGACAGAGGAGATAAGGCATTTACAGTCCCAGGCATGGCTTGGCCTTTTGGACTGAGAGAGTGAAACTGAGGGAGGTGACTGTGGTTGGGACAACTGGGCTTTATGAGAGGATGCACAGTAGCCCTGGCCGGGCACCGAGGTAGAACGAGAAAAGAGTGAATGGGGGAATTTGAGGTGGCTAATGGAGGATCTATCAGCAGGCCTACTCTTGCTCAGGGGGCAACTCTTCCTTCATGTCCATTAGCCTCCAGTGAATGGGTTTCTGTGTATTCTGGGCTCCCAGGGCTCAAACGCGGTTATTGCCTGCAGGTGCCCGGCTGGCCGCCAGATGGCAGGTTAGCTCCACGCTCCCCGCCTTGGGTCCCTCCGCCTGGGTGACAAGCATTAGTCTTTCCAAAAGCATCTCATCTCTTTTTAGGATATTCCCTCCAGGAATTTGGGACAGAAGCATGTCACAACTCCCCAGAGAATAACTTCCCAGCCGGTGAAGGAAGTTAACTTCCTCTGCGGGGAAGGCATGGCGGATTCTTAATGCCCACCCGCCCTCCTCCCCTCACACCCACGGGTGGAAGGCGGGGCTTGTAGGGTGGATGGAAGGACCCGGTTCCCTGGGTCCAGACCAGGAACCACCAGGAGGCAGGAAGCCAGTGCCTAGTGACCCAGGGTCCGCACAGCCCTCCAGCCTCAGGCGAGGCTCTGCTCCTGGGGCTCTGCTCCGAGGGGGCTCTGCTGGGGGGGGGGGCGCTCTGCTCCTGCGGGGGGGGCTCTGCTCCTGGGGTCTCTGCTCCTGGGGGGGCTCTGCTCCTGGGGGCTCTGCTCCGAGGGGGCTCGGCTGGGGGGGTCTGTTCCTGGGGGGCTCTGCTCCGGGGGGGGCTCTGCTGGGGGGCTCTGCTCCTGCAGGGGCTCTGCTCCAGGGGGCTCTGCTCCTGGGGGGACTCTGCTCCGGGGGGCTCTGCTCCTGGGGGGACTCTGCTCCAGGGGGCTCTGCTCCTGCGGGGGCTCTGCTCCGGGGGGGTCTCTGCTCCTGGGGCTCTGCTCCGGGGGTCTTTGCTCCGAGGGGGCTCTGCTCCTGGGGGGACTCTGCTCCAGGGGGCTCTGCTCCTGGGGGGACTCTGCTCCGGGGGGGCTCTGCTCCTGGGGCTCTGCTCCTGGGGCTCTGCTCCGGGGGTCTCTGCTCTGGGGGAGACTCTGCTCCGGGGGGCTCTGCTCGGGGGGAGGGGGGGCTCTGCTGGGAGGACTGGAGTCCCTGCGGAGGTCTGGCCCACAGCCAAGGTCCACATGTCCATCAGCCGGAGGGCAGCGGCCGTGGAGAATGCACTCCGTGAAGTCCGGCCTCGCACCTGCCTCTCCCCGCGCCTGCCTGTGCCCAGCAGACCGAGCCCCACGGACCACGGCAGGTCATGGCGTGCCCACACCAACCCCCTCCATCCTGGGAGACGGAGTCCCCCTCCCCGGCTTTGTCTTGGGGAGCCCGCTGGGTTGGCTGCAGGGAACGGCGGCTCCCTGCGCCTCCGCTGGCGCCCCCGGAGAGGCCCGGGACAGGCGGGGGGTCAGAGCCGCAGAGGCAAGGCCCTGCTCCGCTGAGGATGCCTGGGCTGAGGCCGCCTCTGCTGGCGGCTTCCTCCTGCTCCGGACCCACTCTGCTCAGCTCCTCTCCACTGGAGCCTGACAGACAACCACATTCACACTCCTGCTGGCAGCTGCCTGACACCACCATCCCCCTTCCCTTCTCCCTTCCTCCTTCTTCCCTCTTCCTTCTTCCCCTCCTTCTTCCTTCTTCCTTCTTTCCTTCTCCCTCCCTCCTCCTTTCCTCTTCCTTCTTCCCTCCTCCTCCTTCCCTCTTCCTTCTCCCTTCCTCTTTCTTCCCTCTTCCTTCTTTACCTCCTTCTTCCTTCTTCCCTCTTCTCCTCCTTCTCCCTTCCTCCTTCTTCCTTCTTCCTTCTTCCTTCCTCCTTCCTCCTTCTTCTTCCTTCTTCCCTCTTCCTTCTTTCCTTCCTTATTCCTTCTTCCTTGTTTCTTTCTTTCTTTCTTTCTTTCTTTCTTTCTTTCTTTCTTTTTCTTTATTGTTGAAAGTATTACATGGGTCATCCTTTTCCCCTATTAACCTCTTCTAGCCACTCCCATCCACCCCCATTGTCCCTGGGTTATGCATATATGCACACATATATGCACATGTATATGCATATTAGCTGATCTCTTCCCACCCACCCTCTCCTCCCTTCCCTCTGAGGTTCAAGTCTGTTCATGCTTCTATGTCTCTGGATCTTTTTGATCATCAGTTTATTTGGTTCAGTAGATTCCACATATGAGTGAGACCATGCAATACTTGACTTTATCTGACTGGCTTATTTCGCTCAGTATAATGCTCTCCGGGTCCATTCATGCTGTTATAAGTGGTAAGAGTTTTTTCTTTTTTAATGCTGTGTAGTATTCCATTGTGTAGATGTACCATAGCTGTTGTTGTTTTTTCCATTCGTCTGCTGATGGGCACCTAGGCTGTTTCCCAGTCTTAGCTATGGTGAATTGTGCTGCTATAAACAGAGGACTGCATATAGTCTTACGTTTCCCGGCCTATCTTCTCATCCCTACAGTGGAGGCAACAGAACCTCACCACACCCTCTTGTGGGCCTACATTCCCCTCAGACTAACTTTTCCTTTAAAATAAATTGAAATTACAATCTCTATTCCTACATTCTAATCAAACGCATTGTTCTTCAATGTCAGGATGTCATGTCTGAGAAAACAAGTTCCTTGAATTAATTTACAAGAATGTGAAAATGGCTGATATTAGCCTCTCCCTCCTATAGTTATTTAATGCTGTGTCAGAATTTTTAATTTACAAAATATTAGAAGTGAGGAGATGCTAAGAGGTCACCTGGCTCCACCTCACATTCTCCAAGTGATGGAATGAGCCTGGAAGGCACCAAGGGGGACCCAATGCCCAGAGCACTTCACGGAAGAGCCCGACCAGAGTGTAACAGAGCCAGTGTGCTCGGCTTTGTCCAGTCCTTTCTGACATTCCACAGGGATTCTATGCCTCCCTGTTTTCCTCGGCTCCTTCCACTGCCCACATCTCAATACCACTCTCCTCTCCCCTCCCTTCTTAGCCATCACCTCCCACTGGGACTGTATTTCTCAGACTTTAATGCTTAGAATTCTTCAGGGAAGGGCTCCAGGTGCTACATTTAAGACACTTAAAAATGGAGTTACTTTGTAAGAACAAGTAGAAGGAAATTCATGAAAAAGCTAATTTCATGAGCAAAGGTGCGCAGGTGTGGAGCACCTACCCTGATGACAGTAAGACAGTGCAAACTACGTCAACACTAAGGGAAGGAAGCAGATCAGATCTCATTTTCGAGTGTGAAAGTGACAACTGGTAATAGAAGGAAAGCAAGAAAACATGATGTGGCTAAGGACCCACTGCCTAATCTAGTGAGTCTACTGTGAGAGAAATGAGGCACAGGCAGCAGGCGGGAGGGAAGGATGTCGAAGCAAGTGGAGAGAAGCTGGCCTGGGGGCTTAATGAACAGTGAATGCTCAGGCCTTCACAGGCAAATTAAGTTCCACTTCCTCCAACATCCATAGGGCAAAATCCTAGCTCCCATGTAATAGTGTTGGGGGGGCCCTCCACTACACCCACAAGCCATGCCCACCAGCCAATCAGAGCTAGTTTGCAAATTAACCCCAACCAAGATGGCTGTGACCACAGAGAGCAGGAGGGATTCCCAGGCAATGGAAGAAGCCAAGCTTTCCACCTGCCCTTGCCAGCCTAAGCCTCCACTCAAGGCTACAAAGTTTCAATTATAGAAGGTAAACAAATCCAAACAGAAATGGCAGCAGCCACGGAGCAAGCAGAAGGCTTGGGTCTGCTCCAGGCTACAAAGTTTCAATTGTAGAGGTAAATAACTCCCACATACCAGGGCCTCTGCTTGGGTTGCCAGTGGGCATGGCTGGCCTGCAAACCACCTCAGGCTCCTTGTCCAGGGCGCCCCATGTCCCAAGGGAGCCCCACCCTGATCCAGAACACCCTTCAGGGCAAACCAGCTAGCCCTGACCCATGCACCAGGTCTCTATCCTATCTAATAAAAGAGTAATATGCAGATTGACAATCACTTCAACACACAAGATGGCTGCCCCCATGTGGTCAAAGATCCTGACCCCATGTGGACACAAGATCCCAGCAGGGGAGGGCAGTTGGGAGGCACCAGGCCTGCAAGGGAGGGCAGTTGTGGGTGATCAACCCTGCAGGGGGGACAGTTAGGGGTCACCTGGCCAGCAGAGGAGGGAAATTGGGGGTAAACAGGCTGGCAAGGGAGCAGTTAGGCATCAATGAAGCTGGTAGGGGACTGGTTAGGGATCATCAGGCTGGCAGAAGCAGTTAGGGACAATCAGGAAGGCAGACAGGTGAGCAGTTGGGAGCCAGCAGTCCTGATCCAACTGCCAGGTGGGATCATCCTAAACGGGCAGTTGGACATCCTTCACAGGGTCCCAAATTGGAGAGGATGCAGGCTGGGCTGAGGGACACCACCACCCCACCCTATCCATGCACAAATTCTGTTCACCGGGCCTCTAGTTTGAGAATAAGTATAATCTATGACTAACACAACAGTAGTGTGCCTAACTGCTTGTCACTCATTCTGAGAGTTTGCCCACTTCTCTACAAACACAAAGCCCATCTGATTGAAACACTGACACTAGATTTCAAAACAGACTTTCCCAGCCACATTTACAAATGTGTTTCCTATATTCTATTTCATCGATGGATGCATTCATTCCCTGTCAGGGATATGTGCCGCTGTTGGAAGAAATGTGTACATCAACCTGTTGTGTGTAATGCTGTGTGTTTTTTTCCTGTGAAATATCTATATATATATATAAGGCTAAGTGCCTCTTTGACTGGTAGCTATGGTGTGCACTGACCACCAAGTGGTAGACATTCAATGCAGAGCTGCCATACCACCCTATATAATAAAAGGCTAATAGGCAAATTGTCCCCTCAGGAGTTCAACCAACTGGGAGTTCGACCACTCACTATGACATGCGCTGATGACCAGGGAGCAGTGCAAAACAGAAAAAGGCCCTAGCCAGCAGACATGGGAAGGAAGGCCCCAGCTGGCAACTGGTAGCCCTGATCGGCCCTGATTGCTGGCCAGATCATGGGACCCTAGTCGTTCAGGAATTCCATACATCAGGCCTCTAGTTTAAAAATAAACAGCACCACAGATCCAACACTGACAAACCAACACCTGGCTTCCCCCAAAGTGGGACACAGGCCCCACCACCACCCCAGAGCAACACCCCATCAAATCACAGCAACGCTGCTAAGACCTCATAGAGGAAAATGCAGCCCATAGCCCAGCCCAGCCAGGAAACAGTCATTGTGGGCACTGGGTAATGATGTCACATAGCAGTGCCTGGCTTCCTCTCCCTAGCCACTAGCATCTTTGGAGTTTCTTCAGCCCGGAACCCAACTTGCTTTATAGCCAGGTGCAAACATTTTACAGTTCAACTAAATGTCTGTGAAGCAATTTCCCATGATTCATCTCATCTGATCTTCACAGAAGTCCTGGAGTAGGTAGATAGGAAACTTAGTAGAATCATTTTTGTTTGTTTGTTTGTTTGTTTGTTTTCATTATCTGGAAAAGGAAGATTTAGAATGTTTAGAAACTTGACCTGACTGAAAAGAAGTAAGAAATGGTGGAACTTGAAAATGACTTCAGGTTTTCTTGCTGCACAGAATATAGTCAAACACTGCTACAGTTAAATACTTTACCCTTTGTTCTCCCTGCGTGATCTAGAATAATAATCTGCTTCGTGTTGATATTTACTGTTGTGTGCTCATAATTACCTGAAAGAGAAGTTGGGGTGTTTCATTGGGATGTAAAAAGTAATAGCTAAGTCAGAAAGCAGGTCTAATTAAGCAAGTTTATTTTATACTAAAGGCCTAATGCCCTTGCAGCCCCTGCTTCATCTGGAAGGTCATTCGGCTGTCCAGTATAATTACACTTTTATTATTATAGATATACTAGAGGCCGGCTCACAAAATTCATGCACAGGTACAGTCCCTAGGCCTGGCCTGCAATTGGGGCCATCTTCTCTAGCTGCCTGCAGCTGCCCCCCACCCCCCTCCCCCCCACCCACCCCCAGTTCCGTTTGTCATCAGTGATCAGTGCTTGACAGTCAGGAAAGGACTGAGAGGTCATCTGTTCTCACCATTGCTGGCCCCACCCCCACAGCGGGTGACCATCAGGCAATCAGAGCCTGCCAGCTGGGGAAAAGAACCAGGAATGGTCAGTGCGCCTCATAGTGACTGGTCCAGTGGTCATTCATTCTGGTCATTCTGCCAGTAGGGTCAATTTGCATATTATCCCATTATTGTATAGGATAGATGCCTGGTGCACTGAAGGAGGTCCCAGATCAAGGTGGGAGATCCTGGTAGGGGGACCACCAGGGCCAGAGCTAAAGGGTTTGAAGGCCTGCCTCACCCCCAGTCAGGGTGAGGTCCCTTCTGGGATGGGGCCAGCCTGGGCAAGGGGCCGGGTGGTTTACAGGCCAGCCACACCCCCAATCGAGGTGGGACGTCCCTGCTGAGGGGTGTGGCTGGCCTGGGTGAGGGGTCAGGGATGGTTTGCTGACTGGCCAAGGCCCCAGCTTTGTCAGAAAGGATGTCTAGTCTAATTAGAATATTACCCTTTTATTAGTATAGACTAGTGGCCCAATGCACAAAATTCATGCATGGGGGTTGCCTCTCAGCCTGGCCTATACCCTCTCCAATCTTGGACCCCTCAGGGATGCCTGACTGCTGATTTTGGGCCTAAACCGGCAGTTAGACATCCCTCTCGCAATCCAGGACCACTGGCTCCTAACTGCTTACCTGCCTACCTGCCTGATCCCCTCCAACCACTCTTTCTGCCAGCCTGCTTGCCCCCAACTGCCACCCTGACAGCCTTCTCACCCCCAACTGCCTCCCCCTGGCCTGATCACCCCAAACTTCCCCCCACTGCGGGCCTGCTTGCCCCCAACTGCTCCCCCACAGCCTGATCACCCAAAACTGCCCTCCCCTCCTGGCCTGATTGCCCCTAACTGCCTCTGCCTCTGCCCCACCACATGGCTTTGTCCTGAAGGATGTCCAGAGGTCTCCCAGAAGGTCTCCAATCTAATTAGCATATTACCCTTTTATCAGTGTGGATAGAGGGCTGGTGCATGGGGGCGGCCGGCCTGCCCTGAAGGGTGTCCCAGATCAGGGTGCCAGCCTGGGTGAGGGGCTGTGGGCCGTTTTCAGGCTGGCCACATACCCTTTGGAGTGTGGATCCTTGCTAGGAGGCATGGCCTGCCTGGGTGAGGGACTGAGGGCCATTTGCAGGCTGGCCACACCCCCACTGAGGTCAGGTCCCGCCTAGGGGTGTGTTTGGCCTGGGCAAGGGGCTGAGGGCCATTTGGGGGTGGTTTGCAGACTGGCCAAGCCCCCGGCTTTGTGCAGAAGGACGTCCGGAAGATCTTTCAGTCTAACTAGCATATTATCCTTTTATTAGTATAAATCAGTGATGGGCAAACTGCGGCTCACGAGCCACATGCAGCTCTTTGGCCCCTTGAGTGTGGCTCTTCCACAAAATACTATGGCCTAGGCAAGCCTATTTTGATGGTGGATTAATTTGCAGATGCAGGTACAGAGCGGCTGGGGGCGGGGAGGCTGCTTGCGCACGTGCTGGTGCCAAGCAGCCTTTGTCCCAGGGACAAGTGTCCTCGGGACCCAGACTGCTCGGAGCCTGTAGGCCTGCGTGTAGGCCTGGAGCAGCCGGGGTCCCAGAACGACCCCTGGCCACACGCAGGTGTGGAGCAGCCAGGGGCGGGCGGGAACATCCACTGCATTGCCATGGAAACACTGCAGATGTTTCCGCCCTGTGGCCAGCATCCTAAGGGACAGGTGTCCTTGGGAGCCAGGCCACTCTGAGCCTGTAGGCATGCACATCGACATCCCGGAACGGCTGGGGTCCCGGAATGACCTCCCAGCCACTCCGGGTCTACATGTGCAGGCGCGGAGCAGCCGGGGGTGGGGCAGGAACATCCCGGCGACCCAGGCACTCCTAGCTGGCCCACGTGTAAGAGGCCAGGGGCAGGGCGGGTACGACTCCATCAGCAAGTGAGCAGACAGCAAGGCCCTGCTTGCCCCTGGCCATGGCAGCGAGGGGCAAGCAGTCCTCCTCAGGGCCCCCACAGAGAACAGTCACCAGAGCCCTGCTTGCTCCTGGCCCAGGTGGCTAAGAGCAAGCAGACCCCACAGAGAGCAGACAGCAGGGCCTGCAGTGGCATCAAGCAGGCAGGTCTGCAGTGAGCAGAGAACCATGGGAACAGGCCTATGCTGTCAGTAGGATATCCCCTGAGGGCGCCCAGATTGGAGAGTGTACAAGTTCGGCTGAGAGACCCATCCCCCCATGCATGAATTTTGTGCACCAGGCCCCTAGTCTTAGAATAAATGCCCAGGACTAGAGACCTTCTTTAGGTCTCTTTCATGAAGATCAGAAGGAAAGATTTTTATTTATTTTAAATATGTTTATTGATTTCTGAGAGGAATAGGAGAGAGAGAAAAAGAGAGAAACATCAATGATGAGAGAATCATTGATCAGCTGCCTCCTGCATGCCCTACACTGGGGATTGAGCCTGCAACCTAGGCATGTGCCCTGACTGGGAATCAAACCATGACCTCCTGGTTCATAGGTTGATGCTCAACCACTGAGTTACACAGGCCGGACCAAAAAGAAAGATTTAAAGTTTTTTTTTAGTAGTTTCACTAGTTCCATCTAAAATCTGTTCCCATAACAATACCCTGTTGGTGGGTTCCACTGACCAGTCCAAGGCTCAGTAGCATCTTCCTGCTTTGGAGTAGGGCCAGGCATCTTAGGTTGCAAAACCTCAGGTCCATGTTCAGCCTGTCTGCTGGTCTGAGTCAGGCTGATTCCCGAGAAAGACGCTGTCCTGCGTGGCACTCGGCTCGGGTTCCTCCTGCCACTGGCTGGGCCCCTCCTGCCTGCCCAGCGCGGGCTGCGCCTCGCCAGGAGCCACACTCCCCGCTGCGGGCCGTGCTCTCCGCCGCGGGCACTACACGACACTCTCCGGCACACGCGTGTGCCCTCTCATTAACGTCTGCTGCTGCGTGTGCTCCTTCCGTTTCGCTTTTGCCTCGGAGCACAGCTGTGTGATGTAGTCCACGCACCTCTTAGGACGGGAAGCTGGGAGAGAACATGCAGAGGTGAGCATTTATCTTGAACAGCATTGCACCCTATATTTGAAACACCGCCCGTGGATTTTAGGTCCAAATGTTAGTGTCTTAAAAACTAAACCTGAAATGCACAAATGCATATAAGTGATCTGAATATATTGTTATTGTCTAACTTTTAACAGGGTTACTTGGAATAAAATATACGGACGTTTCTGTTACAAAATAACGTAGTGCTGGGGAAAATGCATTGTCTTCAGCAGAATTTCCTATTCTATAATAAGTGCCAGGGCTTCTGAGAAAAGGAGTATCCGGGGCTGTGCCCCTCTGCTCAGAGGCCGCGGCCCGCAGAGCATCTCCGAGCCGTGACAGTGTGCCTCCACTGGCCAGCAGCCCTGGGCGGGTTCCAGGCAGTGAGCCTGAGCACAGGTTTCCCACCAACTTCTTTTAAGGCTGAGCTGGAAGCTGCGGGAGGGTCAGCCGCGGAGCTCAGGACGTGTCTTTCCTGCTAAAAGCTGCAGCTCCACTGTGTGGTTTGCCTGCTTAGGAAACCGGCAGAGCAAGCAACACAACTCACATGGGATACTGACATCATTGAGGAACTCCATGTTGTGGAAACATGGGGTGCAGAATAACGAACTGCCTGTAGCTCACACACATTTCTCCTCCCACCCCCAGCTCCCACACAGCCCACTCCAGCTAGGATAGCTACTTCTCGCCATTTCACACTCAACTCAGGCATCAGGAGAGAAGGGCAGCACTGCCGTAAAGACACGCTTCCTACAAAACCCTCCAGACAAGGAACAGAACCAGCTGCAAAGCTCTCTGCGTTTCTTGTGACTCTTGGCTGGTAGAATGTTCATTTGCATGAAGAAGCAAAAGGTTGGAAGGTATAAGATTCTCGCTTTACATTTACTTCTCTCTACTGGATCTTTATCAAGACTTCTCTCTCTCTCTTTGTCACTCTCTTCTTTTCTTTTAGACTCCATTTCAAATTTTTCTTTACATATATTGTTTGAGGAATTGCGATAAAGTCATCCAAAAAATTAAACACATTTCTGTGTGAGTTTGTTAGGCCTTGTATCCATTTATTCAACACAAATCCAACACTCCATTGTGCCAAGTCCTGTGCTAGGACCCAGGATACACAGAGAAAATCCAGTTGCTCACCACCTGCAGGAGGACGGCCTCAGCTAAATCAACTCCCCACAATGACAAGGTGACATAAAGGCGTCCTTGCTGAGGATGTCCACACGGTGCTCGGATGCAGATGGACATGCAGCCAGAGCTGGGCATGCGTGTCAGCGAGGATGCGGCAACGGCGGCTGGAGTCACCAGCTACATGAACTTAACTGCAACTTTTCTTCTTTTTTTTTTTTTTTAACTACTTTTCATGATTTCAGAAGTCGACTTTCTAGTCCTAAAAATGAAATTTTTATTTTTTGCTCCCCATTAAAAACAACAAATCAATGAGCTTCATTTTTCAAACTTCAGGTCACTAGGTTGACTTACTTTGGCTATATTTCTCCTGGGATGATGTTTCTTCATTATTTGACCTCGATTTGTAACTTTCTAGAGTGTATTCTGAAATTTCATTTTCTGCAAGAAAAAAAAGCCAAATTATTAATTTCAGGTGCCACAGGCATCGCCTACATGAGAAATGTATGTGTGAGTAACACGATGCCTCTGTCTCTATGCAGCAGTGGAGTCAGTGTTCCTCAGGTCCTCGGTCATTCAGCCAGTCATTCTTACTGTTTGTGCTGAGTCCCACAGGCATGTGCCAGGCGGTACAAGAATTGCAGAAGTTGCATGACAGCAGCTGGGACTCAAATGTTACCCTTTGAGAAAGAACAATCAATAGCCCTTAAACGCTGGGACTGAAGCGTCAGTGGCAGCTTCTGAAACAATACTATGGCACTTCCTGTTGTGTAGGTACAGAGCAGCCAGCCCCTGCTTCTAAGTCTACTCGCAGGGTTTTGCTGATGACACAATGAGTCCTCTGTCACATATGTGGCTCAGTCAGCATTGTCCAAAAGCAGTATAGCCCAGTCTCACATGTCATTTTAAGCTTTCCAGTAGCCATGCTCAAAGACTAAAATGAAGCAGGGGAAATTGAGTTAGTAATATATTTCATTTAACCAATAGACCCAATATATTATTATTAGATATATTGTATTCTTGTGTGCATGCGTGAAGTGCGTTTGTGTGCATGCATGTATGTGCGTGTGATGAGCCTTCAGAATGAGGTGTTTGTTATCCTTACAGCATATCTCAGGAGGGACTAGTCACAGGTCAGGCACTCAATAGCCCTGTTGTGGCTACTGTGCTGGATGGCACAAGGCTAAGTAACTGCTCAGAATTAAAAGAGGGAATTTATTCCAGACCATATTTATGGAATGAAATGAATAGATGGGTTATTCCGGATAATTTCTAAGGTCCCTTCTTGCTCTGATATATGTTGAACCTATGTATTTTAATAGGTATTTTTCTATGCTAGTTATCTACATATATAAAAGTTTAATATGCTAAGTGTCCATCCAAACAGTAGTTATGATGCACACTGACCACCAGGGGGCAATTGCTCAATGCAGGAGCTACCGAGCAGCAGAGACTTGGCAGCACTAGTTCTCGTTCTCAAGTGACACACCCTGAAACCAGAGAGGAGGGAACCTCAATTCCTTGTGGGGTCGCGTGATTCCTCCTTCGACTGTAGGTTATGTTGTTGCTGCGGCGTGTCGGCCAGAATCAGGTTTACTGCTCACTTACATTTGCGTTCCACACCCTGTACGACAGCAACTTTGCCAAGTGCCTTCTCGCACTCCGAGACCCCTAGGGGGATGTCAGAGAGCCAGTTTCAGCCTGATCCCCACAGGCCAGGCTGAGGGACCCCACCTGCCGGAGGGACTTGCTCACTCTGCAAATGCCCTTTGAGCCACAGCACCACCCCAGAGGCAGCCAGTTGAGGTTGATGCCAGGGCATGCCCTGCCCATCTTGCCCAGTCCTGGCCTGCCAGCTACCTTCTAATTAATTTCCTTTCAATGTGCACAAATCTGTGCACCGGGTCACTAGTATAATATATTTTTTGTTTCCAATAACTTTTTAATCAGAATGCTTAGAAAAAAATTGCTAACATATGATTGAGGGAAGTTGAATGCATTCTTTCAAAATGGGACTAAAGCTTTGATTGCCCACTCCTAGAAGAAGAACTCTTTGAGAGTAGGGCCTGGTCTGTCCTGTTGACAGATGTATCTCCAGTACATGGCACACAAAGCTGTTCAGTGAATGCTTATTGCATTCAGATGGACCAACAGATGAACGGATGGATGGATGGATGAGCTCTCTTTTTTGTTTCTTTTTGTGAACAAACACTTTTATAACATAATGCCAGTTCTTGGAGCTGCTCTAGTTTCTCTTGGTTTTGCACTTTTTCACTATAGTTCCCAGAGTTTCAAATTCTCTGCTTACTTTAAGACAAATAGTTGCTTATTGAAGTGACAACACATCAGATAAGAGAAAAGCTCCCCATTGTCTCAGCACTTTGTGCTTCCATCTGCTCTCAGCGCTCACCTTTCTTCCAGATCACGTGTGCTTTCCGAAGCTTCATCAGGAAAAGCTGGACGATGATGAAGAGAATGAAAATGAGGAAGGCCACGAGTGTGAGCAGCAGTATGCCACTTTTCTTCCTCACCAGTCCATCAAACTGAGGGTAAGCACCTATAAGGAAAATTAGCAATTTTAGAGAGTTTGAGGGAATATACACAAACCTTCCAAAAGATAGGGCAGGCTAACAGGCAGCTCAGATGAAGAGATGAAGAGCTAAAAAGATTCACACTATTTACTTTCTGAAAGCAAGAATATAAACAAAGTAATTTTGTATATAATTTGGAAAAGGTTTTTAATTTATATAGATATTGAATTAGTTATTTTTCATTTCTAGGGAAAACGTGAGAATATTGACTTAAATTAGCTGTAAGGAATAATTTTTTTTAATAAATGTGCTTTAGCAAGACAGATTGTTAGCTTAAAAAAAAAAACTATGCAAATAAAATGAATACTTATTGACCTTGACTCGGTTGCATGTGGTCTTACATGAAGGCATTTAGAAGTGAACTCGATGAGCCCATAAAGGGCTTTCCTAAACCTAAACCCTGACCCCATGGGCTCTAGCTTTGCTCAATGTCCTGGCCCCCTCAACCCAACCCACAAGCAATAGGGCTCCGTGCGGAACCCATGCCCAGGCTGCAGCAGGCACAGCCATCACCCAGGGGCAGTTCTCCATGTGTGCAAACAAACAGGTTAATAAAAACAAAAGGAAGGAAGCCACCTATGCCTAAGCTTAGATCTACACGTGTCACTATTATATGGTGTTTGAAGTTCAGCCAGGAGAGCTCCAGTGAAGAAATTGACATTACAAAAGGGTCAGGGGAGGAGTGAAGAGGTCTTTCCTTTCATTGAGGCAAATTATGATAAGCAAGGGCAGTGCGATCTAAGCGAGATGTTTTCAGAAAGAAAAAAAAAAGTATTCTTGTCAGGACTTTACAGAGGCAGAGCTGCAGAGGAAGGAGGCAGAGTGTACTCTGTGGAGGGGGAGGTTTAAGGTTCACTCTCAGGACACACGGAGGTTCCTGAACACAGGTGTGCAAAGTGCGCGGGGATATTTGCATGGTAAGGTGCTCACAACGGATGATAGAAGGAAAGCTGAAGTTGCAATACTGCATACAGGAGATGATGAGGGTCGGGATCAAAATGCCTGAAAGAAATGGCACCAAGTCTTTTGACTCAAAGGTCCCTGATTGTAGTGAAGGAGGACACCATAGTTTGGGCCTGCGTGACACTTTAGACAAGCTGGTTTTGTGGGAACAGAGGTAGTTCAGTTGTTAGCAATGTTGAATTTGAGGCGTTGGCAGAAAGTTCAGGTTGAGAAATGTAGGAAATGGGATGAAACAGGGACTAATGTTCAGGAGAATGTTCTGAAAATACAAGCACGAAATCTCCTGCCTGGTGGCAACAGGAACAGTCTTGGAAATGAGGGAGGAAAGTTAGCTAATGGGCACAGGAGTGGCCGCAAATGCGATGGACCAGAGAGGCAGGAGGCAGCTAAGTCAGGGAGCAGCAATGAAAGCAACAGAAAGGTCAAGAGGAATGAGAATTGAAGAACCATTGGACTTATTAGTTAAGCGGTTAAAATGTCAAGTGTTTATTCTAAAGGTGGTGGGTCACTTACCAGAGGTCAAGTCGGGGTCTTGAGTGGTTTGTTCTTCCTCTTCTTTGTCCGTCATTGATGTACTAAAATCTTCCATCGCTGCAACTAGGTGAGAGAAGCACAGGACATATACCTCCGACTATGTATGTAGAGTGTGTATATCCACACAAGTCATCCAAAAGCAGCAAGCAACTCTGGCGACCAAGTTTAGTGATGCTCACTGAAACCAATGAGGTCACTTCTGAATGACATGTCTTCCCAAAATCGTTGTGAATGGTCTGGCTTACTCTGCTTTATTTTTTTAAGGTTAATGTTTACTGAACATTTACTTTGTACCAGGCCTTAGACTGAGAGAGTTACTTCTTACCACAGCTCTGGGCAAGCAATTCTAAAAAATTTAAATAAACTGTCTAAAGTCCTGCAGCAAAGCAGTGGCAGAGTCAATACTGAAAGTCAGAATCCAACATTAAAACCGTTATTGCATGCTTTCTTCCTGAACCAGACCTGTTAGTGAGAAGGTCCATAGGATGCTTCCAGGTGACACCTGGACAGTTAGGAGGCATTAAAGCTCTGCAGATAGGAAACCTGCAGCCTGAATGCACAAAGCCATGACTTTATGTTAAAAGTAGGCTCAGCTGTCATTCAAACCCACCACCCAGCCCCGCAGAAGTGGGATTACCAGGATGCCTTTGCTAGGGAAGACAATTTATAAAAATCTTTTCCTGATTTGGTATTCATCCTCCCTATGTTTTTCACTATGTAAAATCTGGCTCTTTAGCCCATTACACAAGGGAAATGAAACAACCTACTCTTCTACTGAAAATGGCTATTGTTAACAGTAATAAAATTGTAAAACTTGAAAATTGAAAGGAGTTTTAGAAATCATATTTTTAAACTCTTATGTTATATAGTAGTGGCCCGGTACATGAAATTCATGCATGGAGGGCGGTGTCCCTCAGCCTGGCCTGCACCCTTTCACAATCTGGGATCAACTGCTCACCTGCCTGCCTGCCTGACCGCCCCTAACCACTCTGCCTGCTTGCCTGCTCTTCCCCAAGTACCCCTCCTTGCTGGTTTTCTCACCCCCAACTGTCCCCCCCTGCCAGCCTTATTTCCCCCAACTTCCCTCCTCACCAGCCTGATCATCCCCAAATACCCCCCTGCCATCCTAGATTGCTTCCAACTGCCCCCCAGCCATCCTGCTCACCCCCAACTGCCGCCCCCACCAGCCTGATCACCCCCAACTGCCCTCCCCTCCTGGCCTGAACGCTCCTAACTGCCTCTGCCCCGGCTCCGCCACCTTTGTCTAGAAGGAGGTCCGGAAAGGCTTCTGGAAGGTCTCCCAGTCTAATTAGCATGTTACCCTTTTATTAGTACAGATGAAAAGGCAGAGCAGAAAATTGAGTTGTTTAGTAGTGGTGTCAGCCAACTGAAAGACAACTAGATTCTAAACATTTGTAAAAATATTGGCTTATGAAGCAAATGATGTGGCTGTTCCACTTCATATTTTCAATTTCTATTCTCCTTCAAAAAACTATTGAATATATGGCACATAGTGCTATTTATCAGTTTAAAACCCCTAAACATTTATCTTAAAATATGATTCAAGATAAGTGTGATCAGATACTCAGAAGTATGCATGTTGATGATGCTATGAGCACACTTATCCCACCTCATCCCTCTGTTACAGACGCCTCTGAAGACTCACAGCCTCTCTGGGCAAGACTCAATGGTGCTCACAGCACCACGGCCGGCGCCTGCACCCTGCCCGCAGTGGTTGCTATGCACTTTCTGAGTGCTGGCTGTCACCAGAGGCTAAGCTGAGTGAAATAAAACATAACTTAAACATGTGATCATTGTTCAGAGCTCTCCATCAAGTGGGCTCACTGTCTGCAAGTTATAATGTAGAAGTTATAATTTAGGCTTTCTGCATTCTTCTGCATTGATAGTTCAATTTTGTCATTAAAACTATCTGAGTTTTTAACAGCCAAGTAAGTGACAAATTTTCAAAGGTGACTTTGTTATTTGATGATAAGAAACATCAAATCTCCAATCCTGTTTCTTTGCTCTTTGTTTTTGGTCTATTCTAGATGGGAAACAAAGAAATGAGTCTCCCCAGTGGACATGCAAATGTCACAAGTGTGTGTGTGTGTGTGTGTGTGTGTGTGTGTGAGAGAGAGAGAGAGAGAGAGAGAGAGAGAGAGAGAGAGAGAGAGAGAGAGAGAGAGAGAGAGAGAACTAGCGCTTACAAGGTGTTAGCTATTCTGAACCCTCGATAGTTGACTTGCCACTTCCCCAGTCACCACCAAGCTGAAGGGAGTGCTGAATGGTCTTGTTATAAAACAAAACAAAACAAAACATATGTTCTTAAAACTTATAGCTCCCGAAGAGGCAGGATTTTTTTAGGTTTGAATGATTTCCACAGTTACCAGTGCTTGTGGCCTGCAGGGCAGCTTGTGAGGACAGAGCACTTTCCCCCAGGGCATCTGAGGCTGTCTCTCAACGACAAGTAACTAAAAAAAGGGAAAAACAAAATGCTGCCACTACGATGGCGGATCCTGCCCACAGTGTGCTCAGCTGACCAGGGTGGAGGGTGTATTCTCCTGCTCCCTGCCCGCTGAGGTTCTGCAGAAGCCTCGCAGCTGCTGCTCTGGCGCTCCGGCTGGTGTGTGGTCTTGTGGCTCCCGCTGCCTGGCTGCCCAGCTCCCTGGCTTTGGAGTGAAGCCTGTGGCTTCTGGGGAGCAGCGTCTGGCACCCTGGGCAAAGGGCCTCTGCCTTCTCCACGGGTCTCTCCTCCGGCCCTCTGCCTGTCCATCATCGGACCACTCACAGACCTAACCACCGCTGGCAGGTGGCTTTGGATCAAGTCAGACTGGGTTGAGTTCCAATGCTTGACTTGCTTGTTGCTGAGTGAATTTGAATAAGATGCCCAATGTTTTGAATGCTCAGTTTCTTAATACTCATAATAGGAAGATACTAAGTGCATTTACCTCTTGGTTTTTTTGTTTTGTTTTGTTTTGTTTTTGTGAAAATTAATTCCTGCCACCTGTTTAGCACTATGCTGGCTATTTATTTGTATAAGAAAAAACAGTATCTAGAAATGTTCCCAGAGGTCCCGTTTGGCATAGCTTTGAGCTGTCTGTGAATAGGCCTGCCCCCAAGCAGGTATTAAAAGGTATCTGTTAACTTGCAAATATTGATGGGTGACAAAGGTATGTCCCTATGAAATATATGAGTACTTCATTTAATCAAAGGGTTCCCTGGTTTTAGTGTCTTCTTGTTTTAATCAAACAGTAAAATTTTTTAAAACTGTTTAAACAGCCAGTGTGTGATAGTGTAATACTGAGGGAAATCTAAAATGCTGACAGACATCATCCCTTCTCACCCAGATCTCCCATCCAGGGAGAGACCAGCAGCCGCCCTCCGCGGGGCCCTCGCGGCGCCCCACGCAGTCCGGGAGCTCCGGCCTGGCGCCGCCGCTGCGGGGCGGGTGCTGGGGCGCGGCCACAGGCCTGCGGGGCAGCCCTGCGGGGTGAGGCCAGGCCCGGGTTCGCCTTCCCGGGGTGTGGCTCTCACAAAGCCGGGCTGGCCGTCCTGCCGGCCTCCTGCCCTCGCTCCGACCAGACAGCTGCCTGCGCTGCTCGGCCTGCTCACGAGGGCAGGCGGGCGAGCCCCGTGGAGGTTCCCGCGAACCCTCCCCGGGACACCCCGAAGCCCGTGAACCCTCCCGGGACACCCCGAATCCCGTGAACCCTCCCCGGGACACCCCGAATCCCGTGAACCCTCCCAGGGACACCCCGAATCCCGTGAACCTTCCCGGGACACCCCGAAGCCCGTGAACCTTCCCCGGGACACCCCGAATCCCGTGAACCCTCCCCGGGACACCTCAAAGCCCGCGAACCCTCCCCGGGACACCCCGAATCCCGTGAACCCTCCCGGGACACCCCGAAGCCCGTGAACCCTCCCGGGACACCCCGAATTCCGTGAACCCTCCCCGGGACACCCCAAAGCCCGTGAACCCTCCCCGGGACACCCCGAAGCCCGTGAACGCTCCCGGGACACCCCGAATTCCGTGAACCCTCCCCGGGACACCCCGAAGCCTGTGAACCCTCCCCGGGACACCCCGAATCCCGTGAACCCTCCCCGGGACACCCCAAAGCCCGCGAACCCTCCCGAGACACCCCGAATCCAGTGAACCCTCCCGGGACACCCCGAAGCCTGTGAACCTTCCCCGGGACACCCCGAATCCCGTAAACCCTCCCCAGGACACCCCGAAGCCTGTGAACCTTCCCCGGGACACCCCGAAGCCCGTGAACCTTCCCCGGGACACCCCGAAGCCCGTGAACCCTCCCCGGGACACCCCGAAGCCCGCGAACCCTCCCGGGACACCCCAAAGCCGGTGAACCCTCCCCGGGACACCCTGAAGCCTGTGAACCCTGTGAACCCTCCCGGGACACCACGAAGCCTGCGAACCCTCCCCGGACCCCAAAGCTGGTGAACCCTCCCCGGGACACCCTGAAGCCTGTGAACCCTGTGAACCCTCCCGGGACACCACGAAGCCTGCGAACCCTCCCCGGACCCCAAAGCTGGTGAACCCTCCCCGGGACACCCCAAGCTGCAGGAGCCGCTGCTGGAAACTGGAGACGCCTCTGACCCAAAGCACCGCAGGGACGCAGCATCTGATCATGTAGAACCAGGCGATCAGAGCCAGGTGATCACGTAGAGCCAGGTGATCATGCAGAACCACGTGTGAGCTGCTGACACATAAACAGGCTCTGCACCTTCTAAGCTGCCATCAGAAGGTTCTTTGTCACATAATCACTACTGTCACTGAGGGTGTGACACTGTGCTTTCAATGTGCTTTCAATGCTATGCTTACTAAGAAGTATGCTCACAGGTAATTGCTCTATTTTGTCTTTCAGTTATAAAGTTTTGTCAAATTTTAAGATGCTATAATATTACGTTTTAGATTTCTACCTTGTTTTGTGCAAAACATGTTATAATGTTATTTGTGATTAGCCTTCCAAGATTAAAACGTAGTAGTGATTGGTTATAAGGAACGGATAATTATTGAAGGAGGTTTGCTGACACCTCCTTCCACCAGAGAGCGCCAGGCCTTTCACAGAACCTTCGGAAACAGGAGCCAATGGTCTGCACTCACCAGGGAGCTCCGTGGGGTTCCCCAGCCGCCAGGTTATCTGGGGGTGCAGCCTGCTCCTCGCCGTGGAGCCCGTCAGTGCCACCTGCTCTTCCCTGTTTTCCGTTCTGATGACAGAAGCTTCCAGGGTGGGCTTGAGAGGCGTTGCTAGAAAAAAAACCCAAAACAGTTTTCTGTGCTGAAGTAGCTGATCTGTTGTCTCAGGAAGCCTGGAGCCTGCTCACGCAGGGGCCACCGGGGTCCGGCCTGAGCCACGGCTCTTCTCCAGCTGACACCTCCCCCTCACCCCCCACCCCCGCACAGAGTGAGGGGGTGGCTGTGCCTGTGCAGCCACTGGCGATAGTCAGATGGCTGTGACCCTGCATGTATTAGTCCCTGGGAATCCCAAAACCGACTTCCCACAAAAGCAGTGCTTCACATTGACATATGGCTGTTTTGATTGGTGGAGCACTAGGTGAGGAATAGAGTCCTGAATTCTAGCTCCACCTTTGTCACTAGCTAGTTAGAATTTGGGCTAGTCCTCCAATTTTGTGGTTTATCGTTTCCTGGTCTGTGACATGAAGAAGTTGGGTTATAAGTTGGCTGTTTAAGCCCTAAACTTCCTGAGTCTATGACTCACTTCACCATAAGGCGCTTCTGCTCTCTCCCACCATCGGAGGCCTGTGTCTGACAAAGGGCTCCGGGGTCCTCCTTCCTGCTCCTGCCTTGGACACACTTTGTAGTCAGACTCTCGCCCTCCCCATTCTTCTCCACTCTTTGGTCCAGACCTGCGTTCTTCACGTTCATTTCCTCACCCTCCGGCCAGCCAGGCGCTGGCAGCCAGGGCCAAGCGTGGCCCGATGTGTTAGATGCCGAACTAGTAGTCTAGTGACAGACTCACCCCACACTGTCCATGAGCAGATCATGTAGGGAAAAGGATCATGTTCAAGTGCAATGGCGGAGGTGTGCACAGGTGCTGTGACCACCAGGAAGACACACAGGCAGCCTGCGCGCTGTGCGTGGCCAGCGAGGGGACAGAGGCCTGGGCTGAGCACATGGGGTCTGCCCCAGGAGCCCCCCTTTCCTGACATGTTGCCACCATGCCATTACTTTACGGCAGGCACTGCACCATACTATTTATAATTCAGAAAGAGAAGGTCTGACACGGGGAATCGTGTTGTTAATTTAACTCGTCTGCCACAGAAAAAGCCCGCGTGTAGAGATAGTGCACTTAAGGTGACAAAACTGACATCCCTGAGCTGAGCCAGGTCTGTGGGTCAGGAGGCTGTCTCTGCTCCTCCAGTCCCCCTGTCCCCCCCACCCCCGCTCCTCCCCCCCTCGCCCACAACCTCCTGCAAGAGAGAGGAAATGGCTTTGGCAGAGGATGTGCAGGTTCTCAGTGCAGTTACACCTGACGTCACGCTGTCACAATGCTCTCCTTTCTTACACACACTTTGCCCTTTGGAACTCGTGTGCCAGGGCCTGTGAACAAGGGTGTGCCTGGTTCACCTCTGAATCCCTGGAGCCTGGTCACAGGTCACCAAATATTAACTCTTTTTTAGTTCCCTGGAGAGGAAACCTAGTTGACCCAAAGACACATTTCATGAATTCACATTGTAATCTAAGTGCTTGCGAGTCAAAATGTTCCCTCTGTTTCCTTCCAACAAAAGATGGCAGAGGTGCCCAAGTCATAGCTGGAGGGAACCTTTTAAAAATAAAATGTTAAGTTTAGAAATGACATGTAATGTTTCTGTGTGCCCCGCCCCCTCATGGCGCCCCGCCCCCTCATGGCCCCGCTATGAGACACTCACCCAGCACCAATTCCACTGCCTTTGTGCTCACGGAGCTGCCATAATGTAAACACGTGTACACGCCTTCGTCATGCGGGGTCACATTGGCCACCTGGATGGAGAGCTCGTTGGAGGAGTGATGAAGAAGCTGGTATTTGGTGTTTTTTAAAGCTGTATGGGGGGGGAGCATGTTATGAGGAAAGGTACCAGATTGAATACAGACGCTTGGTAGCTTGATTATTAGCAGGATTAGCTCTCAATTTCCACACTTTAAAGGAACAAATATCACATCTTGGGTTGAGTTGGCTTAAAATTCTAGTGTTACCAGCTGGGTGCCTCTCCATAGCTTGAAATGAGAGTAGGAAATAAAATATGCCAATCCTGGTGTCTGTGAAATAAATCATTTGCTTGATTTCTGTTTGTAGGAAATTTAGAACACTATGCCGGTGGAAGGTTTGCTAGCAGGAGAACTTTAGACATTATGTTGTGAAAAACACCCCACTAGCCCTGGCTGGTGTGACTCAGTTGTTTGGGCATTGTCCCGGGAACCCAAAGGTTGCTGGCTTGATTCCCGGTTGGGACACACCCAGCCCCAGAGAGTGCTCAGGAGGCTCTCTAAAAAATCACATCCATGTCTCTCTCTAAAAAATAAATAAACAAACAAACAAACAAACAAACAAACAAACTTGTGGGTTTTTTTTTTTTTAAAGGATGTGTTTGCTTAAAAAAAAAAAGCGCACTATGACTTACCTTTTTGAAATCTGACTCATTTGATATTGTCTTGTCAGAATGAGTGTGAAGAATGTAAAATAAATGCATTGATATTCATTGTTCCAGCTGGGTGCATTTTATTTTTAGAGTAGGGGTCCGGTGCACGAAATTTGTGCATGGAGTGGAGGGTTGTCCCTCAGCTCAGCCTGCACCCTCTCCAACCTGGGACCCCTCGAGGGATGTCTGACTGCCTGTTTAGGCCCACCAGGATCAGGCCTAAATGGGTAGTCGTACATCCCTTTCACAAACCAGGACTTCTGGCTCCCAACCACTTGCCTGCCTACCTTCCTGATTGCCCATAACTGCTTCTGCCTGCCAGCCTGATCACACCCTAACTAGCCTGATCGATGCCTAATTGCCCTCCCTAGCAGGCCTGGTCTCTCCCAATTGTGTTCCCCTGCTGGCCATCTTCTGATGGCCATCTTTTGTCCACATGGGAGCAGCCATCTTTCACCACATGGGGGCAGCCATCTTGTATGTTGGAGTGATGGTCAATTTGCATATTAGTCTCCTATTAAATAGGATTTTAAAAGTTCATTATTATTTGAAGTTCTCCCCAAATTATGACTTAGTCCTTCCAAGTGTTTAGTTAATGGAGGATTTAAAAGTCATACTCTAGAGTAGGGGTGTCGAACTCAATCAGAGAAGGGGCCAAAATCTAAAATCCAGCCTAAATCGCGGGCCGAATGGTTTACTGAACAGTCATAAACTGTCATTGTGATGGAAACACAGCGGAGTGCAGTGATGACAGCGCGGTGCGGGCCACATTGCAAGGCCTGGTGGGACGGATTTGGCCCGCGGGCCTTGTGTTTGACACATGTGCTCTAGAGGATTCCAGCCAGCAGCCGTGTTCTCTCAGTTCTTTGGGGAGGCCCATTGCAGTCTGAGGCCTTCAACTTACCACTACTCACTCACTCCCTTTCTTTTCTTTTCTTTTTTGTTATTTATAATATGAACAAGCCTGGAACTGTTAAGCCAAGAATGGCTGAGTGAGGAAAGCTGTTTCTCACCCAGAACCACAGCCATGTCCCTCCCGATGTTACATGAACTAGAAGCAGGAATTCACCTTAGCACTATCGATGTTTGAGTCCCTAATTCTTTGTCGTGGGGGCTGTTCTGTGCACTGTAAGGAGTTTAAATAGATTCCTGACCCTTGATCCCAGCCTCTCTGCATAATAGAATCACTGTCCCCTTTCCCCATTTACAGCAATAATCTTCCTGCAGGGTTCCCCAGGGACAAACTTGGCCCTTGGCTGGGACACACCCAGCCAGATCCAGGCCTCCTGGGGAGACATCTGGTCATGCCATCATGATAAAAAGCCCAAAACAAAACATCCAAAAGCATTATGTAACAGCACATCTATATATATATAGATGGCATACATACATACATATATATATATATATATATATACAAGCCGAGTGACTGGAAGGACAGAATGACCACAGTGACCAAAACAACTAGTCACTATGACGCTCTCTGCAGCCCCTCCCTCTGGCTGGCCCCACCCCAATTGCCCCCGACCCTGACTGAGGGATGGGACAGCTGCCCAATTTCCTAGTCCCCTACCCCTGCCAGCCCAGCCAGATCAGCCCCTATTGGGGTGGGCTGGCTGGACCCTACATGTGCATGAATCTGTGCACCAAACCTCTAGTTTCTTGGTCAGAACTTTTAACCAATGTATTAGAATCTCATCTTCATGGTTCATTTAGCTTGAAATAATTATTAGTTATTTTACATCTACTACAATACATCACTGCTTCATGGTTTCAAAGCCTGTTACATTGTTAAAGACTCTGCTTTTAAAAGGCAGAATAAAGTTTGCTGTTTTGAAGATGTCACAAGAATGTGGCCTTGGAAATGTTGAGTGGGGATATAAAATGACCTCAGAGTGAAGAAAAGGGTTAGAATCCTGCTCTCAGAGATAAATTAAACAGACATTTAAGAATCCGGCAAGCAAAAAAATGTAACTAGGTGAGGGGATGCATGTTAACCAGATTTGTTGAATATATACTCATGTCAATTATTATGTTGTGCATCTGAAACTCATATGTCATATGTTAATCTACACTGATAAAATATAAACATGTAAATTAACCATCACTTTGCAACACCCATCAGCCAATCAGGAATGAGCATGTAAATTAGCAGGACAAAAATGGCAGCAACCACAGAATCAGCTGAAGCGAGTGGGAGGCTTGGGTCGCCCCTGGCAATTGGAGGAAGCCAAGCTTCCTGCCTTCCCAGGCTGGCTGCCAAAGGAGGGGCCTGTGAGCAGAGAACATGGAGCTGGCCTGGGATCACAGAAAACTTGGGTCACCATCGTCTGGATCAGCAACAGAGGGAAGAGCCTGCAAATGGCCTTTAGCCCCTTACCCAAGCTTCCCATGCCCCCATGGGGTGAGGGTCTCCACTGGGGTGTGTGGCCAGCCTACAAACAGCCATCAGCCCTTCAACCAGGCTGGCCAGGCACCCCAGCAGAGATCCTCACCTGATGGGAATATGGCTGACCTGCAAACTGCCCCAGCCCCTTGCCCAGGCCAGCACCATTCCCAGTGGGGACCCCCACCCCAATGGGGACATGACCAGCTTGAAAACCACCACAGGCCCTTTGCCAAGGCCTCCCTGCCCCTCAAGGAAACACCCACCCTGATCTGGGACATGCTTTAGGACAAACCAGCCAGCCCCCACCTGTGCACCAGGTCTCTATCCTATCTAATAAAAGAGTAATATGCAAATTGTCCATCACTCCAACACAAAAGATGGCTGCCCCCATGTGGACACAAGATGGCCACCAGAAGATGGCCAGCAGGGGGGGCACTTGGGGGGACCAGGCCTGCAAGGGGAGGCAGTTCAACTGACAACTACAATGCACACTGACCACCAGGGGTCAGACTTTCAATGCACAAGCATGGAAACATGAAAAAGTGATGAATCTCTGAGGGAAGGTGGGGGCGAGGGTAGGAAGAGATTAACCAAAGATCTCATATGCACACTGGAGGCCTGGTGCATGGACTCATGCACTGGCGGGGTCCCTTGGCCTGGCCTGCACCCTCTCACAGTTTGGAACCCCTCAAGTAGTTTGTGCAGAGGCTGGTGAAGGGAGGGGGCCACGGAGGGCACAGGGCACAGTGGTCACAAGCATGGGATAGGATGCCTGGGCTGCTGCCTGTCCATGATATGAGACTGGAAGTGTGATGTGGGTGAGGGGCAAGGCCGGGCAGAAAAAGGCACTTCAGATATAAGCCACTTTCTCAGCTGCCGGGAGGTTCCCGAGCAGACACCCCAGGGCACGGCCACTTGTGAGACAGCTGGTGGGGCTCCGCCCTCTGCAGCACACCCACAGGCATCTGGCTGCCCCATGTCTGTCCGAAGACCCCTGAGGGGAGCACTGGGGGCAATTGATGTTTTTCCACTTACCGGGATGCTGGTTTAAGAAGATGGTGAACCCCGAGGGGGACACCCACTGCAGGGGGCCATGCTCCATGGGTGGGGCCACACAGCTCAGGGTCACCAGCTGGCCCTCCTCCACCTCCACAGTCTCCATGGGGCCCACCAGGGAGGCCGCTGTGAGTGTGATAATAAACAAGTCATCTTTTCTATGAAACAACAGTTTAGCAGCCAACATTTTTGCTCACATGACTTGGCAGCCACCATGTTGGCCGCATGATGTACAGTTCCCCTGAGGGCCACCATCTTGAAATGGCAACGACCAGCCTCTTCCTTTGAATTAGCCAATTGGGAAAAACTGTGAGCCTGACCTCCATTCAAGTGTGAGGGACAGATCATGTGTGTCAGGATTAAAAGCCGAGGGAACCCTGCTCAGGGCAGTGCTCCCAGACCATGTGTGCACTCTCCTGCAGGAGGAAAGCTGTTTGCCTGCTGCCCGGCTCTGAGTGAGCTTTGTGTCCCCAGGACCCTGGGTTTGGGGCGCACCTTATTTCTTACACAAGGGAGAGAAGGGGTGTGGTCAGCTGGATCCAGCACCCACTCTCACCGGCAGGGACTCAGCCTCAACCCACCTACCCAGTTATTTGAGTATTTATATACAGTTCATCCACAGACAGGACCTCAGCCGGCAGCAACTTGTGAGGCAGAAGGGTTGAAGTGGGGGAGTCTGGATGGGGAAAGGGGGCAGTTGAACATCTACTGACATTTGCTCTTTCCAATGTCAGTTCCTCTTACCTACCTTTATTTGTTTGTTTGTTTATTTATTTATTTATTATTTGATATGTTTTTATCGACTTTTAGAGAGAGAAGGGAGAGGGCTAGAGAGAAACATGAATGAGAGAGAAACATCATCCATCGGCTGCCTCCTGCAGGCCCCTGCTGGAGGTTGTGTTCACAACTGGGTATGTGCCCCTGATCGGAATTGAACCAGTGACCTTTTGGCTCCTGCTCGACATCAACCACTGAGCCACAGAGCCAGGCTTACCTGCATTTAATTTAACTTTCAAACTAACCCTCGAAGGAAGAATCATGCGGCTCCCTCTACAGATGAGGGAAGAGAGGCTCAAGATCACTCAGGCCTGGGGGTGGGTGGCACCCAGGTCTGCGTGTTGCAGAGTCTGCAACCCTGGGACTTGGCTGAACTGAGTGATGAGCCCAGGCCCCTCGGCCTCCTAGCCTTGCTGACGAAGGAGCAACATGAGCCTCCCATACCCTGCAGGCATCCAGGATGGAGGGGAGGACGGGGCTCCCTTCCCCTGTCACTGCCCCAGGGAACAGTAAACAACTGATTTGAAGCAGCTGTAAGTTTATCCTCCCAAAAGGACAGTGATTGAAAAAATAAGTAGGCACATCTGTTGCTATTTCTTATTTTTTCAAGTTTTAAATTTAAAACATACTTTTTCTGAGGATGACAATTCTTATCAATGAGAGTACAAAACACGCACAGAAATTATGAATGAAATATAATGAGTTTTACTGCCTTAGTTTAAATTTTTTTAAAAGAAAAAAAGAAGAAAGTTATTTGCTTGTGTTAAATTTCAAGTATTAGGAAAAGTACTTTGGAGAACTCTGGAAATGTAACTGTTCCATTCCAGAATTGTTCCAGAATTCTGCTTAGGTTGGGTCATTGGAAATATTCTAATCTATAAAATCAATCCATAATCCTATCTAATAAAAGAGAAACATGCAAATTGACCATACCTTTACTACACCAACAGCCAATCAGAGTGAATATGCAAATTAACTCAAAGATGGGAGTTAATTTGCATATGCAGGCGCTGAGTGTCCTGGATCCTGGATACATCCCCTGGACCCAGGCCACTCCTAGCCTGTAGGCCCAAGCTTAGGTCCTGAGCAGCAGGGTTCCCAGAATGCCCCCTGGCCACTCGGACCCTGTGGGTAAAGATGCCAAACTGCCTGGCGGGGCAGGAACATCCCCCAGCTGCTTGTAAATGCTCCTGCACCAAGCAGTGGTTTGGCTCCATGCCCCCAGCCCAGCGCCCACGATGGGGCTGGCTATTGGCCTCTGGGGTGTGCCGAGACTCGGGGCCAGGAGTTTATATTGGCAATGTTGCCCATGTTCTTCCCTTTGTAAAAGGATTGCTGAGACAGGAAGCCTGCACCTGGAAGATGAGAGGGGTGAGACTTGTCAGCTGCCTGTTTATGAATAAACTAGAGGCCCGTTGCACAAAATTTGTGCACTGGTGTGGGGGGGGGGGGTGGCGGGTGTTCCTCAGCCAAGCCTGCCCCCTCTCACAGACTGAGAGCCCTCAGGAGATGTCCTAGGAAGCAGGCAAAGCTTCAGTTTGGCCTTCCTCTGTGGGAGGTGACTGGGCTGATCAGGGGAAGGTGCCAGCCCATCACCCCACTGCTGCTGCCACTGTCACAGCTGCCAAGGTGTTCTTTCTCATTAACACGGACTCCAGTCCCTTCACCATGAAAAAATGACAACTTTCTTTAGCCATTTTCAAGATGTGTCTTTCATAGGATATGCATTTCTTTCTTTATTTTTTTTTTTTATCCTCACCTAAGGATATGTTTCCATTGATTTTTAGAGAGTGTGGAAGAGAGAGGAAAAGACAGAGAGAAACATCAATGTGAGAGGGACACTTCAATTGGTTGCCTCGTGCATGAGCCCTGACCTGGGCCCTGGCCAGGAAAGAGCCTGCAACCTAGGTTCATGCCCTCGATCAGAATCGAAACCAGACCCTGAGATCGGCAGGCCGAGGCTCTAGCCACTGAGCCAAACCGGCTAGGACAGGATATGACATTTCTTAGCCCCTCCAGCAGCAGACTCCAAGAGTGCGGTGGAAAAACTCTAGATCACCTTCTTGCATTCTTATTACTCAAGTTACCTGGAACACTGTGAGAGGCAGCTTATAGGGAGCTTAGCCAATGGGCTTTCAGAAAAGGTGTTTCCACCCTAACTGATTTGGCTCAGTGGTTAGAGCATCGGCCTGCAGACTGAAAGGTCCCAGGTTCAATCCCTGTCAAGGGCACGTACCTTGGTTGTGGGCACATCCCCAGTAGGAGGTGTGCAGAAGGCAGCTGATTGACATGTCTAGCTCTCTATCCTTCTCTCTTCCTCTCTGTGAAAACTCAATAAGATATATTTAAAAAGAAAAAAAAGAGAAAAGGTGTTTCCTGCAGCTCATGCACAGAGGACCCCCTGCATTGTGTCTGCAGGGCTTCTGTCCACTGGGCTGGGGGCATGCCCCAAGCCAAACTGCTAGGGGGCTGCCGAGAGCATGCCCCCAGCCCAGTGGCCCTGCTTTCTGTCAGCTGGGCTCTGTCAGCTAGGCTGGGGGCATGTCCCAAGCTGCTCAGGGGTGGCTTGGAGCTCGCCCAGACCCAACAGCCCAGCATTTTGTCTGCAGCCCTTCCTCCGTCTGAGGCCTGGGAATGGGGCATTAGCCCTATAGGTGCTGCCATCTTTGTGGCGGAGTGATGGTTAATTTGCATATTACTCTTTTATTAGATAGTATTGGAGGCTTGGTGCACAAAAATTCTTGCAAGGGGCTCAGTCCTCGCAGCCCCGGCTTCGTCCATAAGATTGTCCAGAAGCCCATTCAGCTGTGTTGTCTAATTAGCATATTATGGTTTTATTATTAGAGATGCCTCTCATTTTAAGGATCATGGTCTTTTGCTTGGGATACATGTCTATGAATTGAATTGTAGGCTCTTTAGCACATGGTTAGTGTTTGCTCCTGTAAGTCAGTACCAGGCTCTGACCAGACTGACCACAGCTGGAGATGCCTGAGTTTAGATGGAAAGGGCTGTTGTTTTCTTTACTCTTTGCTCCAAGCCTTGCTTCCGGCTGCACCAGACCTATCGATATTTGTCTTTTGAGTTGTCGTGTAGACCCCGTGCTTGATTTAGAGGCAGGAGTCACTGTAGGCAGGAGAGCAGCCTGTGCCGTGGGGCTTGAAAAGCTTGTCCCACGTGTCCAGGTGAGGTGAGAGGGTGGGAGGGGAGATGGTTGAGAGGAGAGGGAGGGTGGGAGGGGAGAGGTTGGGTGGCAGGGGAGAGGGTGGCAGAGGAGCAGGTGGGAGGGAGTGCTGCTCCTAAGCTGCAGGACACATCTTCTAAGTGACCTTCCCCTAGAATCTAGGGCCTAGATTCTCTCACTGACATTGAAGATGGAACTGGAGCTCCTCTGTTCAACTGTTTTGAGCTAAATTTGGAGTCAGACCTTCACCTTCTTCATCAGAGGGCTGGGTGTGGGGTGCTGTGTCTGCTCACCACTTCCTCCCTGCAGGCTTTAGAAACAACCACCCTTTCTCTGGGGTCCTTAGCGCCTGTGTTCCTCTCAGGTGCAGGCCTGTGGTCTCTCTGGGTGTCACTACTCCCATTGGAGGCATGCTCATGGAGTGGACTCTGGCCTTCTGGGCTTGGCTATTACTGCCGCAGCTGGTGTCATCCCTCTGTGCCCAGCATGCGGTAGGAGGCTGCTTACTGAGTAGAGCTGTGAGGGCTATTCACCAGGATTGGTTCATGTACAGAAATGGAACCTGTGACCTTTCCCATCTCCACCTTCAACCCCATCAACCGCCTGTCCTAACCGTGGGATGGCTTCACACCAGGGCACGTGACCAACCTTCAAGCAAAAGGGAAAGCAGCCCTCATGGCCACTGCCAGCACACAGAAGTGCAATATGGCCCTTCCAGCATCATCAGTGCGCGCCAGGGTTTGGGATTGCAGTGTGTGGCCTCCACCTCCATTGGAGGTCATCACAGTAGATGCAGAGAATGAAGAATTCTTCCTTCCTCTTACTTTGTCAGTTAGATTCCCATACGACAATATTAAGAGCTCCAGAATAGAGTCTGTCTTGCAGGGCTCTAGATGGACATGTCCAACTGGAGCTCGTTATTCCTGCTGCGCCCATGCCATGCGCACACCTCACCTGGACTGCCACCTCTCCTTCCAGTGTTTCCTAGCTTCACTAATGTCAGCACCAGCACAGCATACCAGGGATTTGAGTCTCTCTCTCTCTCTCTCTCTCTCTCTCTCTCTCTCTCCAAAGCATACCTTTCATCCATTTTTCCTCTCCCTCTCTTTATTTTTCACTACTATTACTGCTTCCTCGTTTCTTTCTTTGCCCATTGCCATCACTTCCTTCTAGTCTCTGCTCCATCTACTTTATCAACCTCCTCTGCTTCCATAATTACATTTTCCTAGACTACTTGGTAAGGTTCTATTGCTTGTAAGAATCAGACCAAAATTCCAGAAGGTTCCTTCCTTCTCCTCAGCACCACTGGCTGATGCTCCTTTTCAAATGCTCCATGCAAAAGGCCATTTGCAGCTTCAGGGAGGTCCAGGCTCCTGGAGACACGTATCTTTGGTCCCAGCTCTTCTCTTGGCCTAGCGTACCTTTCTTCTCACTTTCCAGACTCAACTGAAATTACACCACTTTTGTCAAACTTCCCAACAGCCTTTAGGCTCCTCCCTCCCCACAAGGGCCTACTGACTCTCCTCCAGGTCCCACAGGTGTGGACTAGACTCTCTCACAGCACTTAGCACATAGTGGTTGTGGTTACAAGTTTGTCTCCGTGGTTAGGTTACAGTTTTCTTAGAAAAACTGTTGGCCATTCATGCATTTCATATTACCAGGTCTTATCACAGAGTGAGGTTTTAGGTATCAGTTGAATGAATGACTAAAAATGAGTAAATGCATAATGTACATATTCAGTAATAAGATGCTAATGTTGTAGTTATTATGTTGAATAACAAAGATTAGAGCTACGTGAAAACCAGACACATGCAACAGTAGCCTTACCCAAGCCAGAGCCTTATTCCATGACCGATGAGGTCTGAGGCAAGCTGTGCTTCCATCAGAGCGTTACAAGGAGGAGCAATGCTACTTGGCATATAGAATAAATACATGAAATAACAAGTGTGAAAATTAATCTGTCAGAATCCAATTGTTTTCAATATAATTTTAAAGAGATTGGCTCAAATACATGTCAACGCACACAGGCTATTTCCGTCCAAAGAAGAGTAAGGAGGACCCACTCAACCTGCAGCTGTGCTGCTGTCGCCTGTGTCCGACCTCCACTCGGAGCCACAGCGGAGGCTCCAGGGTGGGTTTTCATCATCCGCAATAGAGGGCAATGGGGCTAATTTTGAAAAATTCTTCGTTCCTATTGTTTTAAGCATCCTAGTACCTATTTATATCCATGACAACCTTGAAAATCAGGTAGGCTGCAAGATTATGGGACTTTTCTGGTCGATAAATTTTTCGCAGCCTTAGAAGTTGTACACTAGAAGGTAATTCAATTAGCTAAAAACTGCTGATATCTTATAGTGGTGCCAAATGGATTTCCTGCCATGGCCAGCTCCTGCCTTGTTTGGGACTCTGGTGGGCCTGAGCAAGGTCCACAGCCGCACACGGCCCTCGGGGAGGCCAGGTGCCCACTGGGGCCTTAGGTGAGTTTTCGCACTTGGGTTTCTCAATAATGGATCTCCCAGCTGTGTGGTCAGTGGCTGTCAAACTTTTGATCCACGTTATGACACACATTTTCTGTCACAACCCAGTTCACACACACACACACACACACACACACACACACGTGTAAGCATGCACACAGACTGGTTCACAAGAAAATACTTTTACTACGTGCTTTGTAGGCTGCTACTCACATTGTCCTTAACTAGTTGTGAAAACCTGGGAAGGTTATCTAACTCTTTTAACCTTAAATTTTTCCATATGTAAATTAGGGATGTTAACACCTATCTCAGTATCTTTGTTAGAATTAAACATAATTAACAAAAATTACCCAGTACTGTGCATTGCACAATAAGTATATTTCTCTCTTCTCTTTATTAATAATATTGAGTATATTTCTAAAAATGACTTGTCTTAGGTTTATCATAAAACATAGTCATTACTGTTTTTATTTAAAATTTTATTTTTGTAGGCAGTTTCACATGACAATAACTAGAATCCTGAAAAAAGTTAAGGTCAGTTAAGGGCTTTAAATTTAGACTACTTTAAAGCATTCTAGTTTTAGCTGTCTAAATACGTTATTTTTTTTCTGAATGTGAGTAGCTATTATTTAAGTCAGTTATTAAAAGAACTAATATTATTTATTACCAAAATTGAATACTTATCAAGTGCCTTAGGGTACAGGGATCAAACAAGAAGGCACAAATTGAAGTGTATAAAGTAAAAAAAAAAAAGTGCTATGTGAAAATGGAAATCTAGTTTTTAATAGAGCCTTTCCAGTGCGATTCCATGCTGAGTGCACACTTAGAAGGATAGTTACATTTGTGAAACGTACCTCCAGGCCCAAGGTTTGAACACACACACACCACACACACACACACACACACACACCAGACCACACACCACACACACACACCACACACACCACACACACCACACACACACACACACACACACCACACACACACATCACACACACCACACACACACCACACACACACATCACACACACACCACACACACCACACACACACACCACACACACACCACACACACAAATCACACACACACACACCACACACACATCACACACATACACACCACACACACACCACACACCACACACACACACACACACACACACACACCACACACATACCACACACACCACACACACCACACACACACTCATCACACACTCATCACACACACCACACACACACACCACACACACACACCACACACAAATCACACACACACCCCACACACACCACACACACACTCATCACACACACACACACACCACACACATCACACACATCACACACATCACACACACACACACCACACACACACCACACAAAGCATACACACAAAACACATACACATACACTACACACCCCACACCACACACACCCCACACAAAACATACACACACACAACACACACTACACAAAACATACACACACAAAACACACACACATACACTACACACACCACACACACCACATACAAAACATACACACACAAAACACACACACACTACACAAAACACACACACACACTACACACACCACACACACACACCACACACATCAGCAAGCAGCGCTTTCATGTGTGGGTCCTCTGCAAGAATTTGATACTAGTTGCAATTAGTCAAGGACTCCACCTTGGGCAGGAAAACTTTACTTGTGCTCAAAAGGTAACTGAGTCTTTAATTTGTGCTACATTGGAATTAAAAATCAAAAATAAAATTTGAAAATTATAATACAATGTAAAGTATAACTGACTCTTAAGACATAAGCACTAGTGTCACTGGCCGCTTGAAGAGTCCTGGAGCACTTTGCTATGTTCAAAGTGCTTTCACGTTTGAACTTTGAATCTTCTAATCATCCAGAGAGGTTGGTAGATCAAACATTGTTGTCATCTTCAAGATGCAGACCCTGGATATCAGAGTAGTTCTGTCATTTCGCTAAGGAGATTTTACATCCAAAACGGATGCTCTTTCAGCTGGTACACTTGTTACACTCTGCCACACCAGGTCCCCCAGAGACACACACTGCAGTAATCCCTGCTGTCCTGCCCTTTAATAAACGCACGAACACCCTCAGCTTTGCCGTCTTGGTGTGCCTTGGAGCCTCTGAGCACATTTACCGGGCTACCTTCTATAGCAGTTCCTCTGAGAATGTAGCTGACGGACTGGTAGGTTTGGCAAAACATTAAATCAAATGAGCATCAGAAAACATTAGCCCTAAGGCCTTACCTGGTAGGGAGCACCACACCAGCAAGCTGCTAACGCTCCACCACATGCTGCGCTGGGTGCTGTCGCCCTGGCTTCCTCCAGGCCTGAAGGCGAGGGCAGAGTGGTTTCTTTTGAAGGAGCGAGGCCGCAGCTCTGTGACCTCATGGGTCGCCCGCCTCTCAGCTCTGGAAGCCCCCGCTTAGCTAGCTGCCCCCAGACACCTCCTGCTGGAACATGCACAGGCCACACGTGTCACCTTGACTGTGGAGGGGGAGTGATGTGTTGGTGGCACAAATGATTCTACCCCACGTGGGTAGCACTGGTAAGTCAACTAGTTTCAAGGCCTGGGGCGGGTAGGGGGGGAGGTGTAGGAAAGATATTAAAAAGCCCCTGTGTGGTAATGTGACCTTATTGTCACAGTACTTGTCTAGTTTATTAAACAATTATAATTATATAAGTTGGCTGAACCCTATTTTTAATTCTGGCAATAATTTATAATGGTTATTAGGATCAGAGTTCATGCATTCACATATTTGCTCATTTAAAAAATCTTTATATATACCCATCCATCCATCATTCATCCATCTATACATCCATCCATCCATCATCTATCCATCCATCATCCATCTATCCATCCCTTCATCTATTCAGCCACCTAGTGTGCATTGTTTTAAGATATAATCATATATAACAGATAAATTCTTGTTTTTAGGAGATTGTGATCTAGCTAGGGGTGACAATATATAAATGAAAATTTTTTATATTTAATTCTCAATAATTGGACAAATTGAGATAGATTCAACTTCATCCTTCCAGGGATACATAACAACATACTAATAAACTTATGTTTAGAAAACAGAGGCTAACCTCTGGTAACCAGAGGTAATATTTGAAAAATTATAAAGGAAATATTTTCTGGTTCTAATTGACATGTGTGTTAATAGTCTGTAAATGTGTCAAGAGCTTGGGTAGGAAAAATTCTACCCATCAAAAATGTCTTTCAAATATTTTACCTATTTCAACAGGTAGAAAGACTAAAAAGAGGAGAGAGAATTAACCTTCTTTGAGAAGTTTAGCACAGCCCTGGCTGGTGTGGCTCAGTGGATAGAGTGTCGGCCTGTGGACTGAAGGGTCCTAGGTTTGATTGCAGTCAAGGGTGTGTACCTAGGTTGCGGACACATCCCCAGTAGGAGGTGTGCAGGAGGTGACTGATGGATGTTTATCTCTCATGGATGTTTCTTACTCTCTGTCTCTTTCTCTCTTTTCCTCTCTGTAAAAAAAAAAAGAAAAAAAAAGAAAATTAATAAAGCACATATTTTGAATAAGTTTAGCACAAATCTAGTATTTCTCAAATAGTATGGCAACATGAATGCCTAGGGCCATCAGCTGAAATGCAGATGGATAGGGTGATCAGACTTTCACTTGAATGAGGAGCCACCTATGTCTACCAAGCTCTCCAGCTGTGTCTGGGAGTCTGGCAGCGCTGACTGTGAGAGTGTGGAGCAGAAACCCAGAGAGTGGGCGCTGCTGCCAGCCAGTGGGCGGCACCGAGGAGGCTCTCCTGGTGGTTGACTGTACTGAAGTATATTGACGCCCTTATGGAAGCAGGGAGTGTTGCATTGTACTGTTTTAAATAATAAGAATTAAGGCCATGCTGCTATGGCTCAGTGGTTGAGGGTCAACCTCTGAACCAAGAGATCACTGGTTTGGTTCCTGGTCAGGGCACATATCTGGTTGTGGGCTGGATCCCCAGTAGGGGGCATGCAGGAGGGGGCCGATCAATGATTCTCTCTCATTATTGATGTCTATCTCTCTCTCCCTCTCCCTTCCTTTCTCTCTAAAAATCAATAAAAACAAACATTTAAAATAAAGAATTAAAAAGTTTGCCTGAGGTGACACAGTGAGTCAGTAGCAGAACTAAGAATACAAAAAAACACTTTTGAGTCTTTGGTCTGATTATTAATTTTTCCTCATAAGGTTTCCTCCTTGGATTCCAGTTTTATACTTAAGGCTCCATGGGTGTCTAAGCATTTGACTTTCTTTAGAGTGAGGCTTTATTGTTGTACCCTGTCGCCTACCCGCTTAAGAAAGCCCCAGAAAAGTACACATAAAGCTCATGGTGGGTGAGAACTGGCCAGGGCCAGTGGCCAGCTTCTCACATGTCACCTGGAAGAGTGCTGCTCTGTGGAGGGTGCTCGGACTTCCCCGGCAAAGCGCAGGAGGCCCCCGCGGTGCTGTCGGTGGCATCCCGACTCAGCAGCACACGTCCTGGCGGATTTGTCAGACCTTGAGCTTATCATGTAACTTGATTCTATGAGGAAGTAAAAAGTCACTTTTACATGAAACAAAGTTACAATGCCATTACAGGACTTTTCATTTAAGCCCCCGAGGCAGGGGGTGGGGGGGAGAGGGGTGGAGTTGCACCAATTTTGAACTAAATTCCAGCAAGGGGCCTGCAAAAGGCTCACTTCATTTCTCTATTGTTCAGATGTGGTCTTCTGTTGAGTAAAAAAAAAAAAATGTACAGAGCACAGGACTCAGGTGACCAGAGAATTAAATAGTCTGATATTGAAACTTAAATTTACAGTGTAATCCATCCCAAAAGTATTGATTTAATATAGTTTTAGTGCAATACCTGTGAATGGATTCACATGACATTTACCAGTTCATTTAACAGCAGACAGGCAGTCTGGCTTCGCTTTCCATTCCAAAACTCAGTTTGGATATTCTTCTACTAGCCAGAACTCCCACAGGTTTCCTTCTGCATGAAGTACGTGGTCTAGTCCAAACGCTTTAGCAAATCCTTCGAGGCCACCACACTCTGGCCACACTCCGTCAGCCCCTTCCAGCACTCCCCAGTGCAAACCCATAGGAAACTCTTATTACATTGCAAGCGTAATTGTAGGCACCCGGGGTCATAATTCACACTGTCCTCTTTACCAAAAGTGGCCTTTCTTCTGGGGAGAGCACTCACCCTCCCAGCCCAGGCCAGTGGGCGCTTCTCAGAGCTCAGTGAGAACACGGTTCTTAACCACAGCTCACCTTCCTCACCTGAGCGACAGCTGTACTGACAGCACCCGGCATGGCCGTGGGGAGAACTGAAGATGGTAACACACTTTAGTGGCTGGCACATAGTAAACACTGTATGAGTTATCTCTGACTGTCCTCTCTACTCCCAGAAAAAATTCTCTACTTTTCTTTGCCCCATGATCGTTTCTCTCTATATCATACTAGTTTTATTTTTATTTGCATTAGGTTTAGTTGAACACACATCTGCCTCCCTTGCTAGACTCTGAGCTCCCTGAAAGCAGAGTTTGCTGCTTACTTATCGGAGTGTCCCTGAGGCCTGGCACAACCCTTCCTCAAGATCGCTGTTTGTAAAATACTTTGGACATGTAACTGACTGTGCATGTTTGAATTGTACGATTGGGTAAGTTTTGACATACGCACACACCTATCAAACAATCAGCTAATCCATCGCCCCGAGAGCCCCCCGGACTTTTTAATCCTCTCTGCCCACCCTTTAAAACAGCACCGAAGGCTCTCTGACTGAGGCTGGCCTCCGTCCTGCAGGTGTTGTGTGAGCACGCCCTTGCTCGGCTCCCCGCTCAGCGTCATTATTTAAGTCTCCTCTATGAGGAGCATGTACAGGTGCCTCTCTCCTGCTGGGTCAGGGCTCAGTGTGTGAATACACCCCAGTTTGTTCACCCTTCGCCTGTAGGTTGGTTTCTAGGCTGTTGGCCATAGTACAGTTTTTAATTCTTTCCTATTACATTGAAGCAATTGTAGGAAAACTCTAAACAAAGGAGAACTGTATTCTCCTGCATTAGCTTTGCATGGCAATCCCTTAATTCAGAGGGAAAGCTCAAGGTGAGCAGAGGTTAAACCAGGTGGCACACAGTCCATCGTTGGCACGTGAGGTGTACACTGGATGTACACCCAGACTCTCTCTTGATCTCCTGGTGGCGGGAAGATGAGACATGCCAGCTGGGCTCCTCTCTGAAAACTGCGCTCAGTGGGAGAGAGCCATCTCCCGTGGGTCCCTGAGGGGCGGAGCTGAAGGCTGCCCTGGCCTTGAGGAGGGTGGTGCGGAGAAGGGCTCCTGCTCAGAGCCCCCGCCAGGTTGATGACTGCATTTCAGCTCAGCTCCTCTCTCAGTCTGGTCCAGCTCCGTCCATGAGTACTGTCCCCGGAGCGCTCTCCAGACCCCTGCACAAAATCTCCACGTGGCCTTGGACCCAGGCACCTGATCTGGGCACTGGAGACAGCGAGTGAGGGAAAGCATGAATGAGCTTCCCTCGGAGAAATGGACCCCGCTTGCTGTGCTCTGAGCCCTGAATGGATGTGTGGCTTTTCCTTCTCCCTAAGCATCAGAGAAAATCTCACCACAGACTTCTCTGGGCAATGAGAAGTGTACCCTTTTCACCACGGGGGTGATATTCAGCTTGTCAGAAAGCTTGACAAACGTCACAGAGAAGAAACGAGGTCGGTGGGGAAATGCTGCGATGGGTGACGCGCACGGTGGTTTCTCGGCCCTCCCACTCCGCAGACCCACGCTCCAGCCGCAGGCCTGGGCTCTGCAGGGGAAGCTGCCGCCGTGCGGCCTCGCAGGGTGGAGGGAAAGAAGGGGTCACGGTGGCCAACCAGTGGCCTTTCCTTCTTCCTGATGGAACCACGGCTGCTGGCCGCCTTGTGTGGGGGAGGCCTGCCGCCGACGGCATTGGTCATGTTGACCCGCCGCCTGAAGTTCTCATGCATGTGTTGGTGCTAATAGGAAGGAACACTTGATGGGGTGGGGTGGTGGCGTGGGGACAGATTTTAGACACACAAAAAAAGTTTCTTTCCATCTTTCATCATCACCTTGGTCAACGTAGATTATCTTGAGAAAAAAACAAACAGAAAAAAAGAGACATTTACTCAGCAGGTGAAAGTTGGACTGCTTCAGCGGCCGCAAAACACAGGGGATTTCCCCTGGGTGGAAGCCACTGGGTTTTTGTTGCAATTATGAGAGAGGCCTGAACTTTCTTCTTGTCCTTTCATGTGTTTCTGTGACTCACCTGCCCTTCCCGGCAGGCGCGGCGAAGGCCAGTTCCCCCAGTGCTGGGATCTGGGGGACTGTTGTAGACTTACACAAAGTGCCAGTGGAGTCTCTCAGCTGGAGCAGCAGCCTTTGTAACAGGTTATTGACTGAGAAAGGCTTCCTAGGATCAGCAGAACTTTAGTGCGATGCGCATGGGGGTAGGAAGCAGAGAGAACTAGACTTGTCATCTGGCCCTTGCCACTAGCAGCCATGTGGCCCCAAGCAAATGACTTCCTCTTGGTCACTATTTCCACAATCATAAAATGGGGAGAATAACTACAGTAGAAGGTGACTGGGAGGTATGAATAAATATGGTACCCTAAGTGCCTGCTCAGTGGCACATGGGCCCTCAAGTACCTGGGGCTGCACCTCATCCCATAAGCCCGGTAGGTCTGCTATGCCTGGAGAAGGGTGGGAACTGAGGTTCTGTTCTCAAGGGTCTGCTAGAACTTAGTCTAATTTAACAAAACCCACGTGAAGGCTGATTTCAGGAGAAGGTATACAGGACAGCAGGCACCAGCTCTGGGTCTCGGCTCACAGGTCTCTCTCTGGACAGGCCTTCTCTCCGTGTCCTCATCCACAAAGGAGGGATTACATGAGAGCAGAGCCTTCCAAGCTGTGTCCCTCAGGGGCCACAGAGTCCTGCAATATTTTCTTTAAAATTTATTTATGAAAATATTTTAAACTATTAATCCAGGCTTCAGAACCAGGCTGATGTGGTCGAATCTGCCATGTGACTCACTAGCCACGTGACTTTGGGCTAACGGTTGAATCCTTCTAAGACTCAGCTTCAACTTTGGTAAATTGGGACTAATAATAGTATCTGCTAAATAAGTCATGGAGGAGATAAAGAGGCTTACACATACAAATTACTTAGAAAATGCTGGCTGTCACTTTGCCAGCTACTGGACACCACCAATCTATTCATTTGTTATGCCAGGCAAACCAGTGTCAGACTCTGTGGGCTTAGAACAAATTCCAAATGCTTCATCCTGGTCTACAACAGAGGTCAACAAATGTTTTTTAGAAAGAGCCAAGGTTTGTAGGCTTTATGGCTTTTACTGTTAACTTCTGCCATTGTATCCTGAAAGTAGCCATAGGCAATATGTAAATGAATGAGTGTGGCTGCATACTAATAAAGTTTTATTTAAAGACACTGGAATTTGGATGTCATATGATTATTATGGGTCATAAAATAATATTCTTCTTTTGATGCTTTTCAGCCATTATATTTATGGGCCATACAAACACAGGCTGTAAAAACATTCTTGATTGTGGGGTGTACACATACTGACTGTGGGCCAAACTCTGCTTGTAGATAATAGGAGTCCTGGGGTACAGGACCTCGTGTCTTCAGGTCTGCCTACTTCTGCAACCTCGCTTCCCCCACTTTGTGCCATCCCACTAAGCTTTTATTTCCTAACTCTTGTATTCTACCCCAGCCAGCTCCTTTCCACAGAGAGCTTCTGCACTTTCTATCTTCCTGGAGCCTCCTCATTTGGCTCTTCACCATGACCCACTTCCTTTCAACCTTACCTGTCAGTGTAAGTGCCACCTGCTTGGGGACAACGAACTTGACCATCTTATATAAAGTAGCACCCCCGTGTCCCACACACCTCCCAAAGCTACTCTCTACCATATGACCCAGAATTTTTCCTAAACAGCATTATTGGTCAGCAGCTGTAATTATGTATCTTGTCTATCTACCTGTTCATTATCCACCTGTCCACTACCTGAGAACAGGCACACTGTTTTCTTACTTGCTATGGTAGCCCCAGCCTGCCAACCTGCTAGGAACATAGAGTTCAATCAATATTGTAGATGGATGAATGAGTCCACAACTTACGATCCTAGTTTTGTATGATGAGTCAATAATATTTGATATCCTCACTTGTAAAATGGTGATGAGAATCAAGTGAGAATGTGTTCTTAAGATTATGCAAAGGGAAGGTGGTAAGTCATTACGACAGTTTCTTAGACAAACCACAGAAGTCAACCACTCACTTTTATATTCTCTTCTATTACAGAAGCTAACTTATGGGAGAATAGTAAAGTAATATCAGTATGAATGAGGCCATTTTCCTTCCTGGTTCCTGATATTCCCCACTGACAAGAAAGTGGCTATATGTATAATTTTTATGTTGGCAACAGCAAACACAATTATTTATTTCTTAACATGTAGTATTGCTATCCGTAAAGGTGGAGATCTTGGGGTGCAGCTGGAATAAGAATTTCTGGAGGCCCCCACAGGAGGATGAGACCTGTAAAAGATTTATTTCTATGGAATCAAACCCCTGAGTTTCCAAGGTCCCTCTCCCACCTTCCTGCCAAGAAGTAGTCCCGTTTTGCTTTCGGCAGAGCTAAAGTCAAACCCAGTGTTCCAGAGTCTCTGTTCCGTGTGAGGGCACCATCCAATCCAGCACCAGAGGGGCTTACATTGTGTTTCCTGCTGCATGAAGTCCATCATCCACTGTGTGGGGTCTGCATGGCCGTGGGCCATGTGGCTATGGAGGGAACACAGGGGAGTACAAAGACCAAGGAAATGGAGAATGAAAAGTGAGCAAGGGCACAAACCCCTTTGTTTGAGGAATTACATATTCCAAACTTTTTGTGGATTTGCAATGGCCCTGCCTACTCTAACCAAGCCATGGCTCACCAGGCTTGACTGATAGCAACTCTCTTCCCTAGTCATCCTGATTCACTGCGCACGTACCATCTCTCTTAGATGGATCCCTTCCTCAGGGACTGGCAGGGAGTGGGCCAGTGATTCCCAGGGCATGAAACTGCAGCTTCCTGAAGCTGCCCAAATGGCCTCCCTTTCATTCCTTTCCTATTATTAATAACTAGCTAATTGCGATGGTATCAGCCCCTCCCACCCCTTTGAAAAGAAACTAGCTTCTTTGTAATCTTACAAATGGTCAATGGATGAAGGTCTCTATTTTCTTGTAACTGTTTCATGTTGTCAATGGGCATAGGCCTGCCTATCCCAAGGCTCAGAGGTTCTCCCGTGACTGACAGAGGGACAAGGGAGCAAACAGAATGGGGAATCTTCATGCTGGGAGAGGGATTTGGCAAAATCCAGGTCAGTCTGATGTCCCTGGGAGGTGGCATAGGCAAGTTTAAGAGGATGATGTGCTGGACAAGCTGCCATTTTTGGAATCTACCAAAGTGACCAACTTGACAAGGTTAAAAGGCATAATTGAAAAAGTGGGACACTTACAGCAACTAGATGTTTGGTGACAGGTAAAAACACATGTGACGAAGGGAAAGACTAGATTGGAGAAGTGGCTTCACTGGAGGCTGGTGTCACACCTGTCTGAAGCCCTTTGTCCATCACACTTAACTCAAATGAAGCAAAGGGAAATATTCTAAGACTAGAGGCCCGGTGCATGAAATCCATGCATGGGGGAGGGGTTCCTTCAGCCCAGCCTGCACCTTCTCCAATCCGGGACCCCTCGGGGGATATATGATTATGTGTCTAGATTGCTGGTCAACACAAGGGCAACCAGGAAGCTAAGTAAGCCTGGGTGGCTTCTCATGGCCAGGAGCAAGCCATCTGGGGTTTACATTTATTTCTGGCAAAATGAAGTATTTTTTTATTATCTCTTCAGAAGGAAGACTTTTTTGGTCCTCAACTTAAAACAACAACAACAACAAAAAAAACCCCAACACATTTTCTTTATTTTAGCTTAAACAACTCCCAAGCACACTGATGCATTATTTTCTCTGTTTGCAGGCAGACTTTACACATGTCGGAAAAGGGCAGAGTGAGTTTGTGGATGGATCTGTCACTTAGAAAACAGATAAGAACCAGCCAAAAGACCAAACATGGCTTGATGTTTTGTAATATGTGAACATTAGCTGCTAAGTTTCTGTCAACGTAAGAAACATAGAGAGAGAAGAAAAATGGCAGCAGAACAGACAGGCAGGTCCTGATCCCTGTCCCAGGGCCGAAAGAACAGCTGAGGGCTGCACAGGGGGTATTTGTTGGTGAGTTAAGAGACAGCTATACTCCAGGAGAAGGTGAGGGACTGTTGGACGGGTTCCCCTGACCAGCAACCCCCACTGCTGCTGGGTTCCCTCCCAGAGCTATGAGCTTGGATGCGGAGACTGCACCATCTTGGAGGGGAAAGTGGAGGTTATCAGATGCCTGAAAATCTACAATTGTGGCAACCACTGAACATCTGCAAGCCCCAGAACACAGGTCCCCAATTGGCGCAAACACGCGCATTCAGAGGAGCTCTTCACTCCAACATAGAAAGCCTGAGGTAAGCTGAGGTCTCTGGTCCTGGTGGGAGAAAGAAATGCGTGCACTGTGGGAGCTGGAGGACCAGGGGAAGTCTGTGCCTAGAAAAATCCGTGACTAGTGGTGCTGGCGTGAGCTGTGAATATGGAAGGGGTTCCTCAGAGTTGCTAACAGAAGGGATCTCCAAAAAGCAGGTGATCTGACACAAAAGGACAGCCTAAATTTTTGAAAAGTGTGCCGGCTGCTTAGACCCAAGGAGGAAATGGGGACTGCACAGACTTGCGTGCAGCCCCATTGTTCTCACTCTTGGGCTTTTTCCTCTTAAAATCCTTGCTTGTGATTACTGAGCCCAATACATAGGATCACCCAGTTGGGGACACCATGGGAGACTGCAGGGGAAATTTGTTTTTCTGTAACCTGGGGATCAGGACAGGGAGTGACCATCGGAGAGCCAGTTCTTGGGCAGCCCACTCCCACAAACCGGTATTAAGTGCCACAGGGAAAGCAGGATCTAAACATAGGTTAGAGAGGCCATATAGACCTGGAAGTCAATCCAGAAACATTGCTACCACGGGGCTGAATTATGTAAAAAATTGACTCTTGTGTAATAAAAAATAAAGGAATACAAGAAATTAAGGCACCACCTGCTTAAAAATCAGGACTGGTTTACAACACTGAGGCACAGGGGAACACAGCGAACTACAATACTGTCTTAACTGGGAAATAGGCGTGCCAAATAGAACAGCAGAGGAAGAGAATGACCTTCACTACTGCACTTTTTTTTTTTCATCTTTTACTTAATAAACTATTTTTTTTATTTTTTTCACTCGATTTTACCTTTTTAATTATTAGTTTTATTTTCAATCAGTATTATTACTACTACTATTTTACTTTTTTTTTAAGTGTCATTTTATTTTACTTTTGGATTAGTGTTCTACATTCTATTTTCATCTTTCCTTTAGCATTGTCCTACTCTATCTCAACTCTACCTTTATGCTAACATTCTCTTTCTAACTTTTTACCTTCTTACTCTTTTCCTGTTTTAGATTTTCCCTATTCTTTCTGTTTACCCCCTGTTAAAATTGTATCCTACTTATATATCTAACTTCCAATCCCCTGCTCCAGGTCCATACACAACTCTCTCTTCTCTGTCTTCATTATCCAAAAAATTGTTTCTCTCTGTCCTTTTGTTGTTGTTTGCTTGAATGTTGATTATATCAATTTTTTATGCTTTCTTGTGAGATTGTTTTGCTTATTCTTTTTTGTTTTGTTTTTTTTTTGTTTGCTTTTTGCTTCTGTTTTCCCTCACCTTGCTTGATATTAGTTATTGTTTGTAGTTTGTATTAATCTCCAGGTACATTTTGCTGGCATTTGCTGGAATTAGTGGCTGTTATATTGGAGTTTTCATCATATATATATATATATATATATATATATATATATATATATATATATTGTTCCCCATTTCTTTCTCTTTCTTAGTCTTTTTCTTTTCTCTCTTACTTTTTTTCCTTTTCCCAATTTCATTTTGGCACTCCTTTTTTCTTTTCTTTCTTTTTCCTCTTCTTTTTTCTATTATATCCCCTAATTTGCCTTTCTCTGGTGGTCACCTTTACTGGCAGTTATTAATATCATGAATACATTTCTGTTCAGTAGCTGGTTGTGTTGTATTCTGTGGTATTAAATCAAAGCAGGATAGAGAGAACTATATAACTAGACACCCAGAGAAGAGTTATCATGAGGAGACAAAAAAGACAAAGAAACAGCCTGCATAAGAAAGAAAAGCAGGCATCACCAGAAAAGGAAGTAAACGAAAATAGAGGCAAGCAACCTATCAGAGAAAGAATTCAGAGAAATGGTCATAAGGTGGCTGAAAAGAATGGTGGACAAATTTGACAATATGAGTAAGAACCAAAAGGAAATGAGAAAAAAATCAAGAAAAAATGAAAAATTACATCGCTGCTGTAAAGAACTCAATAGAAAGAATCAAGAGTAGACTAGAAGAAGCAGAGGACTGCATCAGTGAGCTAGAAGACAAGGTAGGAAAAAATACCCAAGTAGAGCAGCTTCCAGAAAAAAAAATTAAAAAACAGGAGGAGAGCCTAAGGGAACTATGGGACAACATGAAACAAAACAACAGCTGCATAATAAGGGTTCCAGAAGAAGAGAAAACTGAGCAAGAAATAGAAAACCTGTTTGAAAAAATAATAACAGAAAACTTCCTAGATATAGAGAAGACAAAACCCACATAAATCCAAAATGTTTACAGAGTCCCAAGCAAAATGAACCTCAAAAGACTGAAGCCAAGGCATATTATAATTAAATTGGCAAACACCAACGACAAAGTAAGAATCTTAAAAGTGGCAAGAGAGAGGCAGAAAGTTACATACAAAGGAACCCCCATCAGATTAGCAACTGATTTCTCAACAGAAACTCCTCAGGCCAGAAGGGAATGGAATGAAATATACAAAGTCATGCAAAGAAAGGGTCTGAATCCAAGAATACTGTACCCAGCAAGGCTATCAATCAAAATTGAAGGTGAAATTAGGGAATTTATTTCCACCAAACCAGCACTGCAAGAAATGATAAAGGTTCTGCTTTTTTCAAAAAAGAAAGAAAGAAAGAAAAAGAAAGAAAGAAAGAAAGAAAGAAAGAAAGAAAGAAAGAAAGAAAGAAAGAAAGAAAGAAAGAAAGAAAGAAAGGGAGGGAGGGAGGGAGGGAGGGAGGGAGGGAGGGAGGGAGGGAGGGAGGAAGGAAAGCAAAGCAAGAAGAAAAGAAATAGAAAAGAAAAGAAATAGAAAAGAAAAGAAATAGAAAGCGAAGAAGGAACATGGGTAAAGAATAAAAATGGCGACAGGTAAGTACCTATCAGTAATAACTTTAAATGTAAATGGATTAAATGCCCCAATCAAAAGACATAGGGTAACGGATTGGATAAGAAAATAAGACCCATATATCTGCTGTCTACAAGAAACCCACCTCATAAAAAAAGACTCACACAGACTGAGGGTGAAGGGATGGAAAAAGATTTTCCAGGCAAATGGAAATGAAAAAAAAAAAGCTGGGATAGCAATACTTATATATGACGAATTAGATCTCAAAGTGAAGGACATAACAAGAGATAAGAAAGGCCACTTCATAATACTAAAGGGAGCAATCCAACAAGAAGAAATAACTCAGGCAAAATATATGTACCCAATACAGCAGCACCCAAATATATTAAAAAACAAACAAACAAACAAAAAAAAACCTCCTGGAGGATATCAAAGGAGAGATTGACAGCAATACACTTATAGTAGGAGACTTTAATACCCCAATATCACCAGTGGATAAATCCTCTAAACAAAAAATCAGCAAAGAAACAATAATTCTAAATGACTCACTAGATGGAATTAATTGACATTTTCAGAACATTTCACCCCAAAACCACAAATATAAATTCTTCTCAAGTCACATGGGTCATTTTCAAAGATAGACCATATTCTGGGACATAGGCGAAGTCTCTTCAAATTGAAGAAGATAGAAATCATTTCAAGCATCTTCTCAGATCATAGTGGCATAAAACTGGAAATCAACTACAATAAAAACAATCCAAAAAAATCAAACACATGGAGACTAAATAGCATTCTATTAAACAATGACTGGGTTACCAGACAGATCAAGGAAGAAATAAAAAATATCTTGGCAACAAATGACAATGAAAACACAACAATCCAAAATCTATGGGTCACAGCAAAACCAGTCTTGAGAGGAAGTTCATAGCTCTACAAGCCTACTGCAAAAAAAAAAAAAAAAAAAAAAAAAAAAAAAAAGAAAAGAAAAGAAAAGAAAAGAAAAGAAACAATGGTAAAAAATTACCTAACCATAAAACTCAAAGAGGTAGAAAGAGAGCAACATGAAAAGCCCAGTGTAAGCAAAAGGAAGGAAGGAAATAATAAAGATCAAAGCGAAGATAAAAGACATAGAGACCAAAGAAACAATACAAAAGATCAACAAAACTAAGAGCTGGTTCTTTGAAAGGATAAACAAGATTGAAGAACCTCTAGCCAGGCTCACCAAGAAACAGAGAGAGGACCCAAATAAACAAAATCAGAAATGAAAGAGATGAAATAACAACAGACCCCATCGATCCCATTTACCATCACACCAAAGGACTCGAACAACTTTATTCCAACAAACTGGACAACCTGGAGGAAATGGACAAATTCCTGGAAAAATATAACCTTCCAAAACTCAATCAGGAGAATCTAAACAGCTCAATAGGCCAATAACCATGAAAGAAATTGAAGCACTCGTCAAAAAGCTTCTGGCAAACAAAAGCCCAGGGCCAGTTGGCTTCACAGGGGAGTTTTACTAAACATTAAAGGAAGAACTAAAAGCCTATTCTCCTCAGACTATTCAAAAAAATTCAAGAGGAAGGAATACTTAACAAGCTCATTCTATGAAGCCAGCATTACCCTAATACCAAAACCAGATAAAGACAACAAAATGAAAGAGAATTACAGGCCAATATTCCTCATGAACATAGATGCCAAAATCCTCAACAAAATTCTAGCATATCCAATTTTTTTACATCAGAAAGTTCATACACCATTACCAAGTAGGATTTATCCCAGGAATGCAAGGATGGTACAATATCTGCAAATCAATAAATGTGATATATCACACAAACAAATAGAGAGATAGAAATCACATAGACATATCAGTTGATGCATAAAAAGCATTTAATAAAATCCTACACCCTTTGTTGATAAAAATTCTCAGCAAGGTAGGAATACAAGGATCATACCTCAACATAATAAAAGCTATATATGATAAACCCACAGCTAACATTATACTCAATGGGCAAAAACTAAAACCATTTCCCCTAAAAATAGGAACAAGACAGGGATGCCCACTCTCACCACTCCTGTTTGACATAGTACTGGAAGTACTAGACATTGTGATCAGAAAACAAGAAAAAATAAATGGCATCCAAATTGAAAAAGAAGAAGTGAAACTGTCCTTATTTGCAAATGACAAGATATTGTACATAAAAAATATGAAAGAGTCCATCAAAAAACTAATCGATTTAATAAATGAATTTGGCAATGTAGCAGGATACAAAATTAATGTCAATAAATCTATGGCATTTCTATAGTGAATTTACAGAAAGAGAGACTAAAAAAGCAATCCCATTTACCATCATACCAAAGAAATTAAGATACCTAGAAATAAACTTAACTAAGGAGGTAAAAAAAACCTATACGTGGAAAACGACAACACATTGATAAAAAGAAAGAAAGACATAAACCGATGGAAGAACATACAATGTTCATAGATTGGGAGAATCAACATCATTAAAATATCCATACTACCCAAAGCAGTCTATAGTGTCAATGTACTCCCCATTAAAATACCAAAGACATATTTCACAGACCTAGAAAGAACTCTCAAAAATTCATCTGGAATAAAAAAAGACACCGAATAGCCACAGCAATCCTAAGAAATCAGAATAAAGTAGGAAGATTCCAAATACCAGATTTCAAGCTGTATTACAAAGTCACTGTTCTCAAAACAGCCTGGTACTAGCACAAGAACAGACATATAGACCAAGGAATAGAATAGACAATCCAAATATCGACCCAAACCACTATGCTCAATTAATATTTGACAAAGGAGACATGAATATACAATGGAGTCAAGACAGTCTCTTCAATAAATGATGTGGAAAAATTGGACAGATACATGCAAAAAAAAAATGAAATTAGATTACCAACTTACACCATTCACAAAAAAATAAACTCAAAATAGATACAGGACTTAAACATAAGATGAGAAATCATAAAAATACTGGAGGAATCCACAGGCAGCAAAATCTCAGACATATTCTGAAAGAACTTTTTCACTAATACTGCTCCTAGGGCAATGGAAGCTAAAGAGAAATAAACAAATGGGACTACATCAAAATAAAAAGCTTTTTCACAACAAAAGAAACCATCAGCAAAACAAGAAAGCCCACTGTATGGGAGAACATATTTGCAAATGTTATCACTGATAAAAGTTTAATCTCCAACATCTACAGGCAACTTATACTACTTAATAAAAGGAAGATAAATGATCAATAAAAAAAATGGGCAACAGACCTAAGTAGAATCCTTTTGAAAGAAGACAGAAGGAAGGCCAAGAGACACATGAAAACATGCTCAAAGTCACTAATTATCCGAGAGATGCAAATCAAAATGACAATGCGGTACCATCTCACACCTGTCAGAATGGCTATCATCAACAAACCAACAAAAAACAAGTGTTGGCAAAGATGTGGAGAAAAAGGAGCCCTCGTACACTGCTGGTGGGAATGCAAACTGGTGCAGTCACTTTGGAGAATAGTATGGAGTTTCCTCAAGAAACTAAAAATGGAACTCTCATTTGACTCAGTAATCCCACTCCTCGGAATATATCCTAAGAAACTAGAAACACCAATCAGAAAGGATATATGCACCCCTATGTTCATAGCAGCACAATTCACCCTAGCTAAGATTTGGAAACAGTGTAGGTGCCCATTAGCAGATGACTGGATCAGAAAACTATGGTACATCTACATAATGGAATACTAAGCTGACATACAAAAGAAGGAATTTTTATCATTTGCAGTTACCTGGATGGAACTGGAGAACAACATGCTAAGTGAAATAAACCAGTCAATGAAAGAAAAACACCACATGATCTCACTCATTTATGGATAATAAAGAACATTATAAACTGATGAACAAAAAGATACAGAGGCAATAAAGCATCAGACTGTCAAATTACAGTGGGAAGGTTAGGGAGAAGTGGGGGAGATAAGAGATCAACCGAAGAACTTGTATGCATGCATATAAGCATAACCAATGGACACAAAACACTGGGGAGCAGGGGAAGTGAGGACATGTATGGGAGTGGGGGGGGAGCAATGGTAAGATATGTACACATATAATACCTTAATTTAAAAATGGGAAAAAAGAGAGAAATGAAAAAAAAAAAAAGATAACCTTTAAAAAAAAAAAAAAGAAAGAAACATTCAAACCTGTGAAGAATTTTTGTGAGTTTATTTGAGTCAAACTGTCAATAATTGTCTGGAAGCAGAATCTCAACATACTGGGACAATGCTCTGGAGAATGGCAGTTTTTCACCTTGTTTTATACATTTCAATCAAAGGAGGAGAGGTAGGTGGGTTATAAGAAATCCACTGGTGATAGATTAGACAGGCGAGAGAAAGCAAAGCAGGGAAACCTCTGAGATTGGATAAAAAGTAAAATGATAGGCAGGTACCTCTTTTGCTTAGGTGGGTGCAGGATAGTTTAACAGTCACCAATGAAGTCAATAGCAATGAGGGGATGTGTGGTCTCCACTGAGCAGTGCAGAAATCGGGACATTACTTTCACATTCCAAAATGTTATCGCAGATGCAAAGACAATAGGCTCAGTTAAGGTTAAGGTGATCTTGTCTGGGAAGATGCCGGTCTAGGACATGACTACCCACCATCACTGCTTTTAGTTAAAGTTTTCCTTCAGACCATCCTCTGTGGTCACTGCAGGTCTCTGAGTGTGTAAGGCGGCCCTGCAGGCCCCCCTGAGCGGGTGAGGTTTGGTGTGTGGTCCCTCTCGTCCACACCTCCTCAGGATGTTCACCTGCCAGAGTAGGATCTGGTTGTGTCCATGAAAACTGGCATCATTTCCTGGGCATACATTTTCCTACGTGGTTTATTTAAAATCTACTTGCTTAACATATCATTATGTTAAAAATTGGGTCTACATAAAGATTAACAACTAATATTGGAACAACTGTAACAATATAGGGTAACAACAGTCACGTGAATGTGAAAAATGGGGTCTGTGGCTGTGGGTAGCGTGGAGCTTGCTGGGGCTCGATTTCCTTTCTCTTACCCACACTCTCACACGTGGACGGCTCCTGAGCACGTCCTGCATGGGCAGCGGTGAGGCCAGACGCTCCCACGTGGGCAGGAGAAGCGTTTTGGTGCTTGCCTTCCACCCTGGAATGGGTTTCCATCTCTTCAGCCTGATGACTCACAGGGACGCCCCATCTGAAGGGACCAGGCCCAGTGCTGCCCAGCATCCTCCATCTCCATCAGCAGCCGGTGGCCCTTGGCCCTCACAGTCTCGATGGACGTTTACCAGACAATAGTGACCACAGTGACAGCTGGACACGTGACAGAGCACAGACCACTTGGAATTTAATATGAGGCCGCTCTGGATTGGCTGAGGACAGCCTCTTCTATTAGAGCAGCTGCGGACCACGGTGAGGGCAATGCCCACGGGGCGGAGTGTGCTACTGTGGGGAGCCCAGCCAGGAGCACGCAGGTGCCAGCCTGCACTTCAGGCACTCGAGAGGAACTTGCCGATGCAGTTGGGGTGGCTTCTTTTTCACAGAGACCTCCTCCTCCCCATAAGCACATGAGTAGCACAGGAAAGCAGCCCTGCAAGTGAGGAAGAAGCCAATACACCTCTGAGAGCGGGGATGCAGACTGGCCTGTGCATCACCAGAACACACGGCTGTTTGCACCTGGATGGCGATCCGAGAGCCAGCACACGCTCCCTGGGCATCCTGCACGGCACCCCAGAACAACAGCTGCAAAGTCTCATCTTCTAGGAGTGATGGCAGCTACGTGGCACCACGTCACACATTTATAAGAACTAGTTGTATATTAAGTTTGACTGCTTATCATTTTAACTTTAAACCTACATACACTGAGCGTAATTTGCATGTATCGATACTTAAAACTCGTTATTTCTTCTATATTATAGAGGCAATGCTTTTCCTTCCCGTACTTTTTCATAATGGCTTTTCTGGGAAATTCAATATGTTGAAGTGTTAAAGAGAAACAAATCTCATCTTAATCCCATATTTAAAGATGAAGAGCATCTTCCAGCACCTACGGAAACATCCCCCTTCACCTTTGTAAAGTGAATATTAACCTAAATAGATGCTAACTCGCTCCTTCCCCAGCCTGCTAGGCCAGTCTGGTCCCTCCTGGCCAGGCAGCGTGCACCTCTGGTTCTACAGGGGCAGGACTACAATTTAAAAGCAAATAGCCCTCCAGGCACCGGCTGGAACAGTGAGCTGTGACGGAGCCTGTGAGAGTCAAAGGCAGCTCATCCGCATGCTCACACACACATCGGAGTAAATCCAGAAGAGCACTGTGACACCTTCCAGCTGAACGCTGGGGGCAACCGCGGGCTACAAGGAGAGCCTCCCGTCTCACCGCATGGACGCTTCCTCAGACAGGACTCCAGGCGCGTGCGAGAGGAGGCTTTGTTGATACAAACGCACTGCGAGGAAGACCACGATGGCAGTGCCGAACTCAGCTGGAGGGCAATCGGGACGCACTCCACATACCACTGACAGAAGGGCCAGGTCAGCCTACCAGGCAAGGAAATTAACAACACTGACTTACCAGACTGACTTCACTCTAGAAAATATTATTTTTATTTATTTTTTGCAAAATCAGCTTTCAAATATAAGGTTATTTTAAAATAATTCTTTGGTTGCAGTATTATTCAAACAAAAAGTAGAACCTGCTGGAAGCCCTGCACTACAGGGTGAAAATACCTCCCTCTTTCAGCCACAGTGGCTATTTAATCAGCCATCAGACTCTATGAATCCGGATGTCATGGAAACACATATCAGGAACTGCAGGCTGGGGTGAAGCTGTGAGGCCCTGGCTACCAACTATCAGGAAATGAAACTCAGCTTCTGCATTAAATCACTCCAGCCCACCAGGAGAGATGTAGCTTTTAAGTCACGGAAACCAAGAGCCACTCATGCATGATCCTGGGGTGTTACTAGAGCAAAATGCTGCAGACTTTCAAGCCTAGATCAAATCCTTTAGTTGATTCACCTTTTTGTCTCCAGTAACTTTCTACACGAAAAGAAACGATTCCTTCTGCAAGAGCCATTGGGTTTTGTTCTGCATTCCCTCTCCCTTCTTCTCCTGGACCCAATCCCCTCCATCAACATTTGTTCTTAAGGAGCATGAGCTGAGATAAAAAAATAACCAGCCTGCACTTCAGGTTGTAATATTAACCCAGAATTTTGGGATGAATATGAAATCATGTTTCTTTTAATACACACACATTCAACATGATTTCCAAAGAATTTCTCAATTGGAGTTTAAGTTTGGTTGCTTAAATAGATAAGTATGAAAAAAGAATTCAATGTGAATTCAGATTTTCAGGCCGTTTTGAAAAGCAATCTGGATAATTAAAGCAGAGGAATGAACTCTTTGTTTACACAGTGTTTCCCACCTGAATTATTCAGAAAATGATTCCAGTCTCTCCCCCCTTTTGCTCAAGGCTCTGTGCACACTGGTCCAGGGGCAACGGATTGCAGTGCATCCTGGGACTAATGCCACCAGAGGGCAGGGGAGGAGAGCCCGTTTGGAGCGTGGTTCTGTGTGGGTGCGGACACAGCCAGAACGTGCTGCCATTGTCCAGGAATCCGCACGGCGGAGTTCAGGCGCTGTCCTGGGCACTGAGGCCATGGCGATGTGTGCGGCGCTTAACGCACAACGTGCCAGCAAGTCTAACCGAGCAGTGGCTCAGGACCTCATGGATAAAGGAATGCGTGGCTGGCCAATGCAGCTCCATGGCTAAGTGTCAACCGGGCACCAAGAGGCCAGCGGTTCCATTTGATTCCTGGTCAGGGCACATGCCCGGGTTGTGGGCTCCATCCCCAGTAGGGGGCATACTAGGGGTGGGTGCTGGGGGCAGCAGTTCCATGTTGATGTTTCTCTCATTGATATTTTTTCTCTCTCTCTCTCCCTTTATCTCTCTAAAATCAATAAAAGCATATTTTAAAAAAAGAAAAACGAATGGCAGCTATCCTAGAGCCAGGATAAAAAAATAACCCTTTAGTGAGTATGTCACCACTTGAAGATTAAAACATTCATATTAACCACTGGGGTCAGCATAGAGTGACTTTCATATTCAGAAGCTGTTTGCACAATGCTAGAACACAAGATTTGCTTCTTAAAATGTAAAATTCATGACACATTTCTTTAAGTGACTGTAAAACCCCTCTCTAATCCTCCGGCCGATCAGCACACATTCCCTCTTTGTTTCCAGGACCATCAAATTCCCGGGTCAAACGGCTCATGGACCTGTTTTATACACCAGGGGTCATGCACCTGGGCTGGGGAGCGTCCTCAGTGCTGCAGGAGCTACTGATTCGGTTTGCACTGACGTCCCTTTGGGTAGCTCCCATCCTCTCACAGTGAGCTGCACCCACCTGGCCACCGTCTGCTGCCCGCAGCCCTCAGCGAGCCACACAACTGAACAGACTCTGATAACTGATGTTTTGGCTTGATTGTCTTTTTTTTTTTTCTCTCTCTCTTTTTTGTAAACTCCCTCTAAATCCAGCAAGTCTGAAGCGAAGCCACAAGATGTGGTTCTCCTAACTGCATCTAAGTAGCCCAGTCTACATATTTAAAATTATCCTAGAAAAGCAAACAAAAATGACAGCTCAGGTAGCAGTGCAAGCATAACTGGCACCACTTAAACTAGGTCCCTGACTTGGTTTGCACATCCCTCGTGTGGCTGGTGCCTCTCAGCTGGCCTCGTATGACTGACGTGGACTGCATCTGAGTGATGACACCCTGCCCGTGGGCATATTGCACAAGAATGAGCTTTTTCTCACTCAAATCATGTCTGTCACACACAGCCTTCTAGAGCGCCAGCCTCCTCCACAGACTCAGGGGCCAAGGAGGAGCAGCTCGGCGATCAGAAGCGCTGGGCTCCTCGGTGGCAACACGGATCAGTCAGCCACTTCGTGGTTTTCAGTTCTTTGTTCCTACAACTGACTACTTCACACCTTATCTTATTCCTCCTGAGTGTCCACAAGTGCTTCAAGAGAGCAAAAGTGCTTTGCCTGCCCTTTCACCGAGCGTGGCCGGGTCCCTGCCACCCTCTGGGCAGCGTGGGAGCTGGCGGCCCTGGTGGCCATCTCGACGGCAGAGGTCGGAGTGTAAGCTCAGAACAGCTCTTTGCAGGGCCCGTCTGCTGATAACCTGAGAAGCCTTCAGCGTGGCGCTGCCTCCCGGGAACATGGGGTTAAGAGGACCTCCCTCCACCACACGGGCAGCTCAGGTCCCTCCAGCTGGGTGCTGGATGTGCCCCCTCCTCCGGCCCCCTCCATGGCCGGCTCCTCCCCCCGGGAGCCTGGGGGGGGCGGTGGTCTGGGCCATGGAGAAAGGAAGGCTACAGCCTCTGCAGTAGCAGGTGCCTCGACGGAGGAAGACAAGCCCCGAAAGCCTTGCTAACCAAAAAGGAGTCCAGAGAGAATGAGCTTTATGTCTCAGCCAAGTTTTTTCCTATGCACAGTCTCCGTCACGGGCATTTTAAAGCATGAAAGGGAGTGGGCTAAGTTATTCTGCGCTGTTGCTGATAGCGTGGTGCAGACTTCTTCACTGTTACTAAACACACAGACAATACGCCTCCCCAGGGCTTTCCAAAGTCTGTTTCCTTCCGCAGTTGTGGCTCATTCTTGTAGCAAGGTCTCTCTCCAGTTGAAGCCCCCAGTGGGTCCATGGGTGAGAGGAAGGATGGGTGGATCCCTCAGCTGCCAGATTCCAGTTTCTCCCAGTTCTTCACAGGAGCAAAACCCCAAGTACGGAATCTGAAGGAAGAGTATAAAGAACAGGAAATTAATGCTGCAACTTTTACCTAAACAGAGTACCTCAGGTGGCCCTTGAAATAAATATTCAGAGGAATTAATGGGGGCTTTGTAGACAAGCATCCCCCCAAAACCCAGAAGGAAAATGAAAAGGAAAAGGCTGGTAGGCTCGAGGGAAGAGCAGTCACCCTGCAAAAGGACCCATCAGAAGGGCTCATTAGATGCGAGCTCCTCCAGTGCGATGAACTGTCCACTGCAGGCTGCCCTGTGGTGTGGCAGGAAAGAGGACAGCACATGAAGCTGAGGTGCTGGGAGTTAATTCCTAATTTAAGAAATGTTTTATCGATTTTTAGAGAGGTAGGAAGGGAGAGAGGAGAAATATCAGTGGGAGAGAAACATCTATGGCTGCCTCCTGCACGCCCCAATGGGGATCAAGCCTGTAATCTGGGCAAGTGCTGTGATCCGGAATCAAACTGATGACCTCTTAGTGCAGGGGATGATGCTCAACCACTGACTGAGCCATGCAGGCCAGGCAATTCCTATTTCATAATTGCAAGTCAAGCTAAAAACAAAGCTTAACCATGTCTGAAATTATAGTTAGACAATTGGAAATTATTCAATTTTTGAAAAGCTGTTTGTCTCATCTGGCTTTACGTATTTATGTCCATGTGTATCTGCAACATTCAGAGGTGGAGCTGGTCCTTCCTCACTGCAGGGCCTATAGCTTTTAGAAGCTTATTTTTGTGTGTGTGTCTAGAGTTGCACTATAAACAAGACAAAAATCTCTGCCCTCAAACCGCTTACAGAGCAATGGGAAGGACAGATGCATAAATAAGCTTTTAAAAACACGAGAAAAGAATTGCAATGGAGTTTGAACCAGTCTCTGGGGTTTAGAGGGGACAGCTGAGTGTCCTGGAAGGAAATGGCGGGGCAGAGGGGGACGATGGCATGAAAAGGAGGAGTCGGCCAGTCTCCTGGGCTCTGTCTCCCTGCCCTCTCTTGGGCTTGCCCTGCAGCCTGACAGTTTAAATCACTGCTGCCCATGGCCTCCCAGCCAGGCCCTCTCAGCCGAGCTGGCAGATGCCACTGGCTCACTCACCATTCTTCCTTCCACCCACAGCCCCTCAGGGGAAGCCAGACAGTCTGCTTAGACTTAGCTACGTCCTACATTTTAGCTCAGAAACTAGAACTAGGTCAAACAGTTCTTCTTCTCTCATACAAGATCCACTAAAGTACCTTACACAGGTTACCACCACTCAGTAATCTTGGTGAGAGAGTCAATAAATGCATCTCCCAGCTCAGAAAACTCAGCTGCTGGCAGTCACTGAACGGCTCTAAAATTGCTGGGGCCACAGGCCCTGAAACGCAAGCATAGATTACCTTTCGGACCATTTGTACGAAGTCCTTGGAGTTCTGAGGTGACAGGCCCTGAAGCTGGCAGGTACATGCTTCCAGAGAAGATGCATGGGCCACAATCAAGATGTTATTTCCTGGGGGGAAAGCAAGAACTGGGAAGACCATTTTTATCAAGACACACGCAAATGTTGTGGACACTGGGCAGGGGCAGGCATTCTCCGGGACACAACTTGGCCAAGCAATATTTAAGGAATATTTAGTCTTGTGAAGGCAACCTAGTATTATTTTATAGACACCTTAATCATGAAATAACTATAGATTCATAGGAGGTTACAGATGTAGTTTACACACACACATCAAATAACCTTTACACAACATGGGTTTGAATTGTGCAGATCCACTTATGTGCAGGTTTTTCATTAGATGCTGTGCATGATGTTCTTAGTAACATTCTTTTTTTGTAGCTCACTTTACTGTAAGAATAGTATTCATACATAAACAACAAAGTATGTGTTACCCAAAGGCTCAATAAGGCTTCCAGTCAACAGTGGCAATTAGTAAAGCTTTGGGGGATCCCCAGCTGCCTGGAGGCCGGCAGCCCTAACCCTGCGTTATTCAAGGGTGAACTTTTCATGCCATAGGCATCATGTTCTACCTAAGTATGTGCACACTAACATATATTTACATATTGTGTGGCACGCATATTGACTATGTATGCTACACGCGGACGCGCGCACATAGGCAGTGAAGTCCATGCACCCTCCACCAGCAGCCACTTTCCCGGCCAGGAAATGCACATGGCCCAATACACATCGCTCACTTAGTCACACCAGGTGGGCCCAGTTCCATCACGCGCAACGAAACATACAGCGCCCACCTCCCACCCCGACCCAGTGGTTTCATTAAATACTGTGAGTGTGTTTTCCACGTGGCCACACTGAGGCCTTCTGGTTGAGAACACGCTGAGTCTCTTAATGGGAATGAGGTGAGCGAAAACTGAAAGGGGGGAATCACTCATAATACTGTTGACGAGGGATATCCCTTGTTAACATTTTGGTGTGTATAATTCCAGTCTTTGCTCTGTAAAGATTCGTATTTTAACTTGAAAAAAGCGATGAGAATGTATATATTCTTGTGTAACCTGCCTTATTTTGACTAAACATTTTACAGTGAACAACTTTTACATATCATTAAATATTTGAGTTCAGTATTTATAAAATTCAATAGCAAACAGATTTGAGTCTAACAGAACACTCTCTGGCTGGGGGCAGCAGTGACGGGATGTGCATTTGCATAGGGATATTTGTGTGGGGTGTTTACCCACCCAGGTCAAATTATAGGAAAAACAGTGGTTTGCTAAAGAACTTCTAGAAACTGTACTGGGGAACCTCCTCCATCACAGAGTGCAAGAAATATCTAAGTTACTTCATATTAAAACTGAGTCTTGTGCATTCCCATGGTATGCTTACCGTTTCAAGTATTCAAGGGAATGTTACAAACTTAACATGAAAGCATACACAAGAGTCTGGAAATATTTATCAAGCAAGTTAAAACATCTTGACTAGCCTATTAACCATGATGGAGAAACGGTCACATGTTTAAATATGGCGTCCAAAATAGCACCGCTTACCTTTACTTTTACATTCACTTATTATTTCTTTTGTTACTTGGAAACTTCTGCCGATGTAAGTGTCATAGGATTCTGAAACCACTAATTTGCTGACTGGAATGTGAGGTCTGTAATAGAAAATGAACAAAGGCAATAAAACATTTTGCTCCTAAGACAAAGCAATTGATACTACTCTTAAATTTTATTTCAAGACCCTTCTAATGTTCCCATAATTCTGTTTATCCATTTCCCTAGAAGGCAAGGGGTAGAGTACTCCCACGCTTAGTCATGGGGTTGAAATGTACACAATGTACAGAAATAAAGGCTCTGGGTGCACAGTGTCAGAGAGACTAGCTCAAAAGTGATTCAGTGCAGGCTTCACTTGTTACTAGTAAATGACTGATAAGCAGCCTTGGCCAGTTTTACTGACCATCAGTCCCAGGTCATATGGCCAAGAAAAAGTAAAGTGGAGGTTAGATCTTATTACCTATTCAGAGCACCAGATATTTACAATTTTTCGTAGCCTTACAAATAACCCTCAAGGATAGGTTTTATTTCTTAAAATGTTGTTCCAGCTTTATCCTATCCAATAAAAGAGTAATATGCAAATTGACCATACCTTCACCACACCCACCAGCCACACCTGCCAGCCAATCAGAAGCAAATATGCAAATAAACTCAACCAAGATGGCTGCAGCCATTGCTTGGGTTTCCCTGGCAATGGAGGAAGTCAAGCTTTCCGCCTGCCCTTGCCAGCCTAGGGCTCCACTCAGTGCTACAAAGTTTCAATTATAGAAGGTAAACAAATTCCAATAGAAATGGCTGCTGCCTTGGAGCAAGCAGGAGGCTTGGCTCTGCTCCAGGCTACAAAGTTTCAATTATAGAAGATAAATAAAGCCCAGATACCAGGGCCTCCACTTGGGTCACCAGAGGGTGTGGCTGGCCTTCAAACCACCACAGGCCCCTCACCCAGGCCACCCCATACCCCAAGGGAACCCCCACCCTGATCTGGGACACCCTTCAGGCCCCCACCCATACACCAGGCCTCTATCCTATCTAATAAAAGAGTAATATGCAGATTGACCATCACTCCAACACACAAGATGGCTGCCCCATGTGATCAAAGATGGCTGCCCCCATTTGGACACAAGATGGCCACCACAAAATGGCCAGCAGGGGAGAGCAGTTGGGAGGGACCAGGCCTGCAAGGGATGGCAGTTGGGGGCAATCAAGCCACAGGAGAGAGCAATTAGGGGTGATCAGACTGGCAGAGGAGGGAAGTAGGGGGTGACCAGGCCTGTAGGGGAGGGCAGTTGGGTGGGAACCAGGCCCACAGGGTAGAGCAGTTAGGGGCAAGCAGGCGGCATGGGGGCAGTTATGTATCAATCAGGCTGGCAGGGGAGTGGTTAGGGATAATCAGGAAGGCAGGCAGGCAAGCAGTTGGGAGCCAGCAGTTCTGGATTGTGAGAGGGATCCCAGATTGGAGAGGGTGCAAGCTGGGATGAGGGACCCCCCCCCCCCCATGCATGAATTTTGTGCACAGGCCTCTGGTTGGGATATCATTGACATATAACATTGTATAATGTTAGGTGTATGACATGGTGATATAATACACATGTATTGAAAAATGATTTGCATGGTAGCCTTATCTAACATATTCATCATGTAACATAATTACCATCTCTGTTTTTGTAGAGAGAATAATTAAGATGTACTCTTTTAGCAACTTTAAAGTACATAATATCTATTATTAACTACTAGAGGCCTGATGCATGAAAATTCATGCACTGGAGGGGAGGTCCCTCTGCCCCCTCTCACAGTCCAGGAGTCCTCAGGGGTGGAAGGTGACCCAGCGACCAGGGAAAGGCGATGCCCCGTCACACATCTGCTGCTGCCACTGCCAGCAGCACAAGCCTCGGCCAGCCCTAGTTACCTGAGCCTCGAGCAGCCCTGGGTGGCTGGGCAGCCCCCATCCAAGGCTTGCCTGTGCTTGGGCTGGCCCTGGGTGGCTGGAGGGCTTAGAGGACTGGGGGTCTCTGGAGGCAGGCCCTGGGTGGCTGGCAGGGCTGAGGGAACTAGGCGCCACCATCTTGTGGCTGTGGGCACTGCCATCTTTGAGGGTATGATAGTCAATTAACATATTCCATCTTTATTGGCTGTGAGTGCCGCCATCTTTGTGAGAGTATGAGGGTCAATTAGCATATTCCCTCTTTATTAGATAGGATAAGAACATTACAGCCACATACATTAGATCCCTGGATCGTTTTGATCTTGTAACTGGGAGTTTGTGCCCTTTGACCAACATCTCCTGTTTCCCCCCAGGCCTGGTAACCACTGCTCTAGCGTCTGTTTCTGAGTTTGGTGTTTGTAGATTCTACAGAAATTATGTGTTTAGATGTTTCTGAGATCCTGTTTTCCTTTCCTTTGGCTATAGACCAGAAGAGGATTGTTGGATCATCTTGTAGCCTATTTTTAACTTTTTCAGAAGTCTCCATTCTGTTGTCCATAGGTCAGGGACCACCCTATAAAAGGTTCCCTTTTCTTCACATTCTTGCCAAGAGAAGATAGCTTTTGCATTTTGATGATAAGCATTGAATAGGTGTGAGGTGATAACTCATTGTGGCTTTGATTTTCCTTTCATTGATGAGTGATGTCATGTTCTTGTGGACCATTTGTATGACTTCTTTGAAAAAAAGCCTATTCGGTTCTCCCGTCAATTTTTAATCTAAATTTCATTTTTCAATTACAGTTTACATTTACAGTATTATTTTGTATTATTTCAGGTACAGCGTAGTGGTTAGACAATCACATATTTTACAAAGTGGCCGCCTGATATTTCCTGGACCCTTCCTGGCATCGGACACAACTATCACATGTTGTTGACTATATTCCCTGTGCTATCTTTACACCCCCAGGACTGCTCCTGTACATACCAACTTGTACTTCCTGACCCCTTCACCTTTTCACCCATCCCCCAGCCCATCTCCCCTCCGGCAACCACGGCGGGTCTCCGTGTCTATGCGTCTGCTTCCGTTTTGTTTGTTCATTTATTCTGTTCTTCAGATTTCACATATAGGTAAAATTACATGGTATTTGTCTTTTTCTGACTGGCTCATTTTATTTAACATAATACCCTCTGGGTCCATCCATGCTGCCACAAATGGTAAGATTTCATTCTTTTTGTTTTAAGGACAAGTCATATTCCAGAGATGTCTGGGTGGTGCTCAGGACTAGAGAGTAGACCTCTCCTTGCCTTGCCTCCTCCCGCATCAGCACCGGACACACATGTAAGGTCACGGGTAAGTGGCTTCAGTCTGCTTTCCTGACGGGATTGACCTGTCATTTGGGTTTGGAGCCAGGCTCTGGGCTCGTACTGTTCAGCCGGCCTCATGGAAATCCAGCGCTGGTCAGGACAAGTCCCGGGGACCAGGTTCCCTCACCCCCTCTCCTGACGGGGACACCTGTCGTGGAGGGGGGCTCCATCCGTTTTGGGGAACATTAGGGGGAGGCATTTTCTCGGCCGTAACTTCACGGGAAGCAGCCTTAAGCCACTGCCAGTCGCCATGGGGATGGCAGCCGACCGCCCCGCGCCACCCCGGGCTGTCAGCCTGACAGCCTCAGGCCCTGGAGTTCGCGCAGGCCTTCTGGCCTCAGTAACGCTTTCAACTTCCAACCCCGACCGACCTTGACAGTCCCCGCAGGCAGGCAAGTGGTCTGAGGGCCTGTATGTCCAGGCTTTTCCACACTCACATCCTTCTCTCTGTGACGGCTGCTCTCCCTCACAGCTTTTCCTTCTCCACTCAGCCCTCAGGGGATCCCAACTCCTCCTCCTCCTTCACCACTTTGATCTCACCGACCATCCCCGACCCCCAGCTAAGACTCCTCAGGCAGCCTGAGAGCCCACCACCCGCCCCAGCGGATCCCAGCGCCACCACCCCATCTCACACCGGCTCCGGAGCAGCTTTCAGCTCTCTTCCTCCCGATTCCTGCACTAGCCTTAAAGTGCCCCTTGGAGAGACTGCCGGTGCCAATCTGGCTTCATGCCCAGGGCCACACAGATACCCTGGGCCAGCAGGCCCCTGCCCTCCCAGTCAGAGCGGGTGTGTCCGTAATAGGGACCCACAATGGAACTATCAGGAAGGGCAGGCAGGTCGCAGGTCTCAAGACCACAACACTGTTCTCTGCCTAGAAGGACAGGGAAACGCAGCCCACAAAGCAGTTAATTATATAATAAAAAATTAGCAGGTCAACCGGGAAAGACATGAAAATCCAGCAGTCTTCCAATCTCGCCTTACAGAGGCTGAGAAAATACACCAGTCTTGCCCCAACCAGCCCAGAGGGGACAAACCCATGAACGAGACCTTTTAATATATGTTTATTGATTTTTTACAGAGAGGAAGGGAGAGAGATAGAGAGCTAGAAATGTCGATGAGAGAGAAACACCGACCAGCTGCCTCTTGCACACCCCCTACCAGAGATGTATCCGCAACCGAAGTACACGCCCCTGACAAGAATCGAACCTGGGACCAACGCTCTACCCCTGAGCCAAACCGGTTTCGGCCGAACAAGACCTTTTAAACATAACATTTAGGGTCTTTAATAACAGTGACAAGGAGACCCAAATTCAAAAACAAAAGATGAGATCAGGCCAAGGCTGAAGCCTAGACGAAGGACTTCCAGCTCCTAGCCACCACTCTCATGAGTCCCAGTCCTCCAAGCAAGAGTGAATGAGGGCTAATCCTCCTCCGGGCCCTGCTTCAAATGCTACAAGAGAGTTCACCGGGCCAAGTCCTGCCTAAACTGGAGACCCTCGCCTGGGTCCTGCCCAAGGTGCAGGAGGGAAGGCCACTGGAAATCAAACTGTAGTCTGGCCCCTCCAGGTCGGACCTCAGCATGGCCTCCCTCTGGATCCTGTTTGGAGCTCCCAGACCCTTTGGGACTGGCCACCGAAGACTGAAGCTGCCCAGGCCCCGACAGGACCCCACAGGCTTACATCACCAGGACAGAGCCTTGGAGAACCGCTGTGGTGGCAGGTAAGCCCCCCTCCTTTCTAATTAATACTGGGGTCACTGCCCTCTCCAAATTCACTGGGACCCTTGTCCCCTCCTCAGTCTCTATCATGGGGATTGACAGATTAGTCTCACCATCAGCAGCCACCTCACCTCTATACTGCACCTTACTAAATCCCCCCTTATCTCCTCTTCTTGCCCGACTGAAACAGTACAGACATCTCCTCATAAAGCCCCACTGTCCCAAACGACAGTCACCTACTTCAATTTCACTCTCACCCCATAAAGCCATGCTGTTCTTTAATCCGTAAACACTTTGTCTCCTCCCTCACTGTCCCCTCCACTAAGCAAGAAATACTCTCCTTTCTCAGGCTCACTAAGTACTCTCACCTCTGAGTTCCCATCTTCAGTTTTCTTGCAAAGCTCCACTATATCATGACATAGCAAAGGGACTCCTCACAGCCTTTACATCCCAAGACCAACATTCTCACCCCATTAATGCTCTGACTTCCGTGCATTCTCACACACACACACACACACACACACACACACACACACACTCACACACGCCTTTTTCCAAAGAACAACTTTCTTTACTACAAAACTACACTTACTTAATAGCCTGGCTATTGTAAGAAGCTGAGCTCATTATCACCCAGACCTTAGCATGTTATCTCTAAGGGAAATGTGGCAGTTTTAAATCCAAGTGGCTAGAGGCCTGGGAACAGACTGCTAGGACTACTCCCTTCTCCTCCTGCCTTTTCTCCATCCTCATTTCCTATACATAATTTTCCAAAGTCTGGAAACTCTGAAACTTTGGAACATTGCTAGATTAACTCATAAACATCTAAAATATTCCAACAAGTTATAAATTCACTTGATTTTAGCTTTTTTTTATTAATATATTTTATTGATTTTTTTTTTTTTTTTTTTTTTTTTTTTTTTTTTTTTATAGAGAGGAGAGAGAGGAATAGAAAGTTAGAAACATTGATGAGAGAGAATCATCAATCAGCTGCCTCTTGCACACTCCTCACTGGGGATGTGCCCGCAACCAAGGTACATGCCCTTGACCAAAATCAAACCCGGGACCCTTCAGTCCGCAGGCTGACACTCTATCCACTGAGCCAAACCGGTTTTGGCTGATTTTAGCTTTTATTACAGAAAATCTACAAAGTAAATTTAGAACTGTTAATATAATGTCTAGCACTTTGTTAAAGATATATTTCTTAAAAGTGAGAATGTTCATCAATGTCAATCTAAGAAATGCTGGCTGTTTATTTTTAATTATCATTGAAAAATTAAAGTTTAAAATTTGTATGGTTTTAATAATGGAAGGAATGGACATGCATTTTTAAAGAAATTTAATTAAAATTATAAAAATGTTTATAAAAATTACAAAAGATTTGTAGGGAATAATATTTAAAAATTATATAAATAACACAAACCAGTGAGCCAGGATAGGCAGAAGAGAAAAACTGAAATAATAAAATAGCAGTCCACAGCCATCTAGTAAATCCTATCTTCCCTAAACTAAGAACACTTAAATAATTTAAGAATAAAACTCATTTTGGTATATTAGACTACAACCCTCCAGATTAATGTCTCTTTCCTTCCACCAGACCATTGGTAATAACTCTTGTTCTAACTTTTATCCCAGTAATACTAAAATGTATAAAACAGTTTTTCTCTTTCAGGTTACAAGCCCCACTTGTACTCAGGAAATACCACCGCTAAATACCATCAAAACCTCTTTTTTGTGCCCAGGCCTCCTTGTCCCTGACCCCATGGCAAGGACAATAGGCCAGATACAAGTGAAAAATCTCACCAGAGCAGAAAGCTCCAGATGCCTAGCAAGGGGCAAAACAAAACAAAACAAAACAAAAACAAACAAACAAACAAAAAACCCAACAACAAACAAAAAAAACCCCCCACAAACAAACACACAAAAAAACTTGCCTCTAGAATATCCTACCCTCGGGTTCCTTTTTCTCTGCATCCTCGCCAGCACTCATTTGTTGATGGTAGCCATTCTGACAGGTGTGATAGTACCTCATTGTCCTTTTGATTTGCATCTCTCAGATGATTAGTGACTTTGAGCATGTTTTAATATGCCTCTTGGCCTTCCTTCCGTCTTCTTTTAAAAAGTATCTATTTGTTGACCATTTTTTGATTGGGCTGTTTATTTTCCTTTTGTTAAGATGTATAAGTTCCCTGTAAATATTGGAGATTAAGCGCTTATCGGTGATAACATCAGCAAATATGTTCTCCCATGCAGTGGGCTTTCTTGTTGTTTTATTGATGGTTTCTTTTGCTGTGAAAAAGCTTTTTATTTTGCTGTTTATTAGTTTATTTTCTCTTTAGTTTCCATTGCCCTAGGAGCAGTATCAGTGAAGAAGTTGCTTTGGCATGTCTGATATTTTGCTGCCTGTGGATTTCTCTAGTATTTTTATGGTTTCTTATGTTTAAGTCCTGTATCCATTTTGAGTTTATTTTTGTGTATGGTGTAAGTTGGTGATGTAGTTTCATTTTTTTTTTTGCATGTATCTGTTCTATTTTCCCAACACCGTTTATTGAAGACTGTCTTGACTCCATTGTATGTTCATGCCTCCTTTGTCAAATATTAATTGAGCATAGTGGCTTGGGTCAATTTCTAGGTTCTCTATTCTATTCCATTGATCTATATGTCTGTTCTTGTGCCAGTACCAGGCTGTTTTGAGAACAGTAGCTTTGTAATACAGCATGATCTGGTATTGAGATCCCACCTACTTTGTTCTCCTTTCTCAGGATTGCTGAAGCTATTGAGGGTCTTTTTTTTTTTTCCAGATGAATTTTTGGAAAGTTCGTCCTAGGTCTGTGAAATATGCCATTGATATTTTAATGGGGAGTGCATTGAATCTATAGATTGCTTTGGATAGTATGGACATTTTAATTATGTTGATTCTCCCAATCCATGAACATGGTATGTTCTTCAATCTGTTTATGTCTTCGTCTATCTCTTTTTTCAGCACCCTGTAGTTTTCCATGTATAGGTCTTTTATCTCCTTAGTTAAGTTTATTCCTAGGTATCTTAATTTTTTTGTGTGTGTGCGATGGTAAATGGGATTTTTTTTTAATCTCTCTTTCTCTAGGTTCATTATTGATGTATAGAAATGCTACATTGCCAAATTCATTTATTAAGTCTAATAAGTTTTGATGGAGTCTTTAGGGTTTTCTATGTACAGTATCATGTCATTTGTGAATAAGGACAGCTTTACTTCTTCTTTTCCAATTTGGATGCCTTTTATTTCTTCTTCTTTTCTGACTATAATAGCTAGTACTTCCAGTACTATGTTGAACAGGAATAGTGAGAGTGGGCATCCCTGTCTTGTTCCTGTTCTTAAGGGAAATGGTTTTAGTTTTTGCCCATTGAGTATGATGTTTGCTGTGGGTTTGTCATATATAGCTTCTATTATGTTGAGGTATGATCTTTCTATTTCCACCTTGCTGTAAGATTTTATCAACAAAGGGTGTTGGGTTTTGTCAAATGCTTTTTCTGCATCAATGGATATGACTATGTGATTTTTATCTCTCAATTTGTTTATGTGAAGTATCACATTTATTGATTTGAGGATATTGTACCATCCTTGCATCTCCGAGATAAATCCTACTTGGTCATGGGGTATCATCTTTCTGATGTAGTTCTGGATCCAATTTGCTAAAATTTTGTTGAGAATTTTGGCATCTATGTTCATGAGGAATATTGGCCTGTAGTTCTCATTAATTGTGTTGTCTTTATCTGGTTTTGGTATTAGGGTGATGCTGGCTTCATAGAATGAGCTTGGAAGTGTTCTTCTTGGATTTTTTTGAATAGTTTGAGGAGGATAGATTTTAATTCTTCCTTTAATGTTTGGTAAAACTTCCCTGTGAAGCCATCTGACCCTGGGCTTTCGTTTGCTGGAAGCTTTTTGATTACTGCTTCGATTTCTTCCATAGTTATTGTCTTATTGAGATTTTTAGAATCTTCCTGAATGAGTTTTGGAAGGTTGTACTTTTCTAGGAATATGTCCACTTCCTCCAGGTTGTTTAGTTTGTTAGCATAGTTGTTCATAGTATTTTTTAACAATCCTTTGTATTTCTGTGGGGTCCATTATTATTTCTCCTCTTTCATTTCTGATTTTGTTTGTTTGGGTCCTCTCTCTTTGCTTCTTGGTGAGCTTGGCTAGAGGTTCATCAATCTTGTTTATCCTTTTAAAGAACCAGCTCTTGGTTTTATTGATCTTTTGTATTTTTTTTTCCCTCTATGTCATTTATTTGTACTCTGATCTTTATTATTTCCTTCATTCTACTCACTCTGAGCTTTTCTTGTTGCTCTCTTTCTAATTCTAAGTTGTAGAGTTAGATGATTTATTACCATATTTTCTTATTTTTTGAGGTAGGCCTGTAGCGCTATAAACTTCCCTCTCAGGACCGCTTTCATTGTGTCCCATAGGTTTGGGTTGTTGTGTTTTTATTGTCATTAGTTTCCAGGATATTTTTAATATCTTCTTTGATCTCTTTGGCAACCCATCACTGTTTAATAGCATGCTATTCAACTTCCAAGTGTTTGAATTTTGGGGGCTGTCTTTATTGTATCTTATTTCTAATATTATGCCATTGTGGCATGAAAAAATGGTTGATATGATTTCAATCTTCTTGAATTTGGGGAGATTTTGTTTGTGACCCAATGTGTGGTCTATTTTTTAATATGTTCCATGTGCACTTTGGAAGAACGTATATTGTGGCTTTGGGATGAAATATTCTGAAGATGTCAATTAAGTCTGCCTGACCTAGTGAGTTATTTAGGATTGCTATTTATTTACTGATTTTCTTTAGTCTAGAGGATTTATTCAGTATGTCAATGGTATATTAATGTCCCTACTATGATTGTATTATTGTCGATCTCTCCCTTGATATCATCCAGGAATTTGTTTTTTCTTATGTATTTGGGTGCTCTGCATTGGGTGCATATGTGCTTATCAGGCTATATCCTCTTGTCCTATCAATCCCTTTAGTATTATGAAATGGACTTGCGTATCTCTTGTTATGGCCTTCACTTTGAGGGCAATTTTGTCAGATATCAGTATTGCTTCCCCAGTTTTGTTTTTTGTTTTTTTCATTTTTTTTCATTTCCATTTGCCTAAAAGATATTTTTCCATCCGTTCACTTTCAGTCTCTGTGAGACCCACCTTATTCTGAGGTGGGCCTCTTGTAGACAGTTTATATATGGGTCACTTTTTTTTTCTCCATTCAGCCACTTGATGTCTTTTGATTGGAGCATTTAATTTGTTTACATTTAAAGTAATTATGGAAAGGTAATTGTTTGAAGCCATTTTTACTTTTTGTGTCTGTGTACTTTCTTACCTTTTTATTTCTTTTTCTTACTCCAATCCCTTTAGCATTTCTTGCATTGTTGGCTTGGTAGTGATAAATTCCCTTAGCCTTATTTCCCCTTCAATCTTATCTAATAAAAGAATAATATGCAAATTGACCATACCTTTGTCACACCCACAAGCCATGCCCACAAAGCCACACACACCATCCAATCAGGAGTGAATATGCAAATAAACCCAACCAAAATGGCTTAGGCCATAGAGAACAGGGGTAGGCTTGGGTTTCTCTGGTGATAGAGTAAACCAAGCTTTCCACCTGCCCTTGGCCCAGCCCTCCACTTAAGGCTACAAAGTTTCAATTATAGAAGGTAAATAAATTCCAACAGAAATGTCTGCTGCCACCTAGTGAGCAGAAGGTTTGACTCTGCTCCAGGCTACAAAGTTTCAATTGTAGAAGGTAAATAACCTCAGATACCAGGTTTCTGGGGGGCATGGCAAGCCTGCGATTATGGGCAATCAGGAAGGCAGGCAGGCGAGCAGTTCGGAGACAACAGGCCTAAATGAGCCTAAACGGGCAGTCAGACATGCCTGATTGGAGTCCCAGATTGGAGAGGGTTTAGCTGGGCTGAGGGCCACTCCCCCCCCCCCCCCCCCATGCACAAATTTCATGCACTGGGCTTCTAGTTTTGAATAATGCCTTCCTGGATAGAGTATTTTTGGATTCAGTCCCTTGCTTTGAATTGCTTTGTAACTTTCCTTCCATTCTTTTCTGGCCTGATGTGTTTCCGTTGAGAAATCATTTGATAATCTAATGGGAGTTTCCTTGTATGTAATTTTCTATCCCTCTCTCTCTTGCAGCCTTTAAGATTCTCTCTTTGTCCTGAACATTTGCCATCATAACTATGATGTGTCTTGATGTGGGTCTTTTCAGGTTCTTCTTGTTTGGGACTTTGTGCTTGTGTGACTTTTTTTCTTCCCCACATCACAGAAGTTTTCTGACATTATTTCTTCAAATAGGTTTTCTAACACTTGTTCCTCTTCCTGTTGTTCTGGCACCCCTATTATTTGTATGCTTTGTCATTTCGTGTTGTTACATAGCTCCCTTGGGCTCTCCTCCTGTCTTTTTTTTTTTCTTTCTCCAATCACAGTTCAGGTTGGGTGTGTTTTGCTTCCCTGTCTTTTAATTTACTAATTCAGTCCTCTGCTTCTCCTACTCTACTGTTGAAACTTTCCATGGTGTTTTTTATTGCACTTATATCACTTCTTATCAATTATACATTTCTTATCAATTCCAACATAAGTTATTGATTTTTTTTCTTGCATTTCTTTTTGATTCGTACATAAGTTGTTGATTTTTTTCCCCTCCATCTGGTTTATGAACTGTATGGCCCTTATTTTGAATTCTTTTCCTGACATATTGCTTGCCTCTGTTTTGCTTAGCTGTTTTTCTGGTGATTCCTCCTTTTCTTTCCTTTGGGGGTCTCTTTGTCTACCCATTTTTGGTCTTAACAACTGATCTAGATGTTGAGTTGTGCAGGAGCTGCTTCTTTGGTGACAGTGGCTCCTTGGGTTGTGGTTGCTCCTCAGACAGTCACTGAAGTGGCTGCTCCTCAGTTGGCAGGGGCTCCTCTGGTGAGTGCTGTTTGTAGTATTGTTGTCTCCTCTGGCTGGTGGAGGAGGCTGCTTGCACAGCTGCTGTTCCTTGGATGGGGTTGGGCTGCTCGCTGATGCTGTTCCTCTAATGAGGTGGTCTGCTCGTGAGGCTGTGGCTTCTTGGACAGGAGCAAGTTGCTTGCCAGGCTGGTGTTCCTTTTATGGGTGCTGGCTCCTCACACAGCTGCTGCTCTTCCAATGGGGAAGGGCTGCTTGTTTTGGCTGTTGCTCCTTAGGTGGGCGTGAGCCGCACATGATGCTGCTGCTGCTCCTCTGACAGGGGTGGGCAGCTCACCCAGCTGCTGCTCATCTGTTAGGTTCAGGCTGCATGTAGCTGCTGCTCCTCGAACCAGTGCAGGCTGCACAGGACTGCTGCTTCTTGGATGTGAGCAGTCTGCTCATGTGGCTGGTGCTCCTTGGCCTGCAGGGAGGAGGCTGTTCGGGTGGCTGCTGCTCCTCCAATGGGGTTGGGCTGCTCATGGCGCTGCTTTTCCACATATGAGGGTGGGCTGCTCACACAGCTGCTGCTCCTTGGACAGGATATGGGCTGCTTGTGTGGCTGCTGCTCCTCAGGCAGGAGTGAGCTGCATGTGTGGCTGTTGCTCCTCAGCTGGGGGCGGGCCACTCACCCAACTGCTACTCCTCCTTGGACTGGTGTAGGCTCCATGTGGCTGCTGTTCCTCAGACCAGTGTTGATGTAGGATCCTTTTATTATGTTGTTGAATTTGGTTTGTTAACATTTGTTCAGAATTCTAACACCTATATTCATCAGGAATATTAATCTACTAAGTGCCTGGTGCACGAAATTTGTGCACTGGATATAGGGGGTTCCTCAGCCCAACCTGCCCCCTCTCACATCCTGGGAGCCCTTGGGCGATGTTCTACTGACAGCTTCGGCTCACTCCCCACGGGGAGCGGGCCTAAGCTGCAGTCTGGCTTCTCTTTGTGGGAGGCAACCGGGCTGATCAGGGGAAGGCACCAGCCCCATCACCCCACGGCTGCAGCCACCGCCAGTCACCACAGCCACCAAGGTGCTTTCATCAACACGGATCAAGTCCCTTCACCAAGAAAAAAATGACAACTTTTTTTAGGCATTTTCAAGATGTGTCTTTCATAGGATATGCATTTCTTTCTATATATTTTTTTATCCTCAACTGAGGATATGTTTCCATTGACTATAAGAGAATAGGGAAGAGAAAGGGAAAGACAGAGAGAAACATCAAAGTGAGAGGAACACTTTGATTGGTTGCCTTCTGCATGAGCCCTGATCTGGGCCCCAGGCAGGGAGGAGCCTGCAACCTAGGTACATGCCCTTGATTAGAATCAAACCAGACCCTGTGGCCGAGGCATTATCCACTGAGCCAAACTGGCTAGGGTAGGATATGACATTTCTTAGCCTTCCAGCAGCGGATCTTCGTGGTTTTTTTCCTCTAGAAGTGTGGTAGAAAAACCCTAGACCACCTTTCTGGATTCTTATAACCCAAGTTACTAAGAATATTACCAGTGGCCTACAGGAAGCTTAGCCAATGTGCAGTCAGATAAAGTGTTTCTCTATATTTCACACCAATCATGGGCTGGGCCTTGCCCAGGCCTAAAGCCTCTGGCCGAAGCTTTAGGCCTGGGCAGGGCCCCTCCAGCTCCCTCTGATCACCGGCTCAGCCCCTGCTCAGGCCTGCCCAGGCCAAAAGCCTCTTGGGCAGGAGTAGACCCACTGCTCCCTGGGATTGATCACCGGGGGTCCGCTCCTGCTCCCTGCAATCAATCGCTAGGGGTCCACTCCTGCCTAGGCCTTACCTCACAGTGACCTGGGTTCCAGGATGTTTCTGGGTCACAGGCGCTGGGCGCCTATGTATGCAAATTAACCGCCATCTTGTTTGGGTTAATTTGCATAGTCACTGTTTGACTATGGGCATAGCGAAGGTATGGTCAATCTACATATGGGTCTATTCTTAGGTAAGATAGTTCTAGTTTTTGAGGCATCCTTATCTGGCTTTGGTAGCAGGATGGAGCTGGCAAATATTAGGTCACTACTATTTAGAGTTTTTGATCTATGAAATATTTATCTTGTTTTTGAGTCATATTTTTTGTTTTCTTATTTTTGCCTTTCATTTTTTATATTTAGAGCATGGTGGGTAGAGGTGGTAGTGAGTTCTCAAAGTGGTTCACACAAAGTCTTGATCAGAACACATCAATGCTGCTATTACCACCACTACTACAAGGACTTCCTGAGGCTCTGTGCAGAATGCCTTCTCCCAGCTTTTGAATATATCCCTTCTAGCACCCTTTCTGCAAATCCCGAGTTTATGGATGACAAAACCGAGCCTCAGAAAGACTGCAGATGACTTGCCTATGTTTATGCCGTTAGGAACTCTTCAGTGCTTTGATTTGAACCAGGGCTTGATATTAAAGCCTGTGAATTTGTCCTCCACTCTGGACCATATAAATTTTTGACAGTATTATCCTCAAGGCTGCCCCTCTGTGCACTTGGGTTTACTGTCCAGAGAGAAACACTGGTTTTCTATTTGAAGGAACCTGACCTCATACTTCTAGGAAATAGCCTCTGAATCGCAAAACACCCTGGGAGCTTTGGGGAGACATGATCACCACTCATTAAGGATGCACCTCATTGTCCTGGAGCAAACTCTTTCTCTCCAACCTCTCATCTAGTGCTATTACCACTTACATCGCCTGGTCTTGCACTTCCCTTCCTCTAGGAGAAAAGGCCTCTTTATATGGTCCATGCAGTCATTTAAAAAGTTAAACCACATTGTAAATAAAGAACAAGTGGCCAACCTAGCCGGTTTGGCTCAATGGACTGAAGAGTCCTTGATTTGATTCTGGTCAAGGGCATGTACCTTGGTTGTGGGCACATCCCCAATAGGAGGTGTGCAGGAGGCAGCTGATCAATGTTTCTCTCTCATTGATGTTTCTAACTCTCTATCCCACTCCCTTCCTCTCTGTAAAATATCAGTAAAAAAAAAAATATATATATATATATATATATATATATATATATATATATATATAAATATATATATATATATATATGAAGAACAAGTGGCTGCTGGGATCCAGTTCCTTCTGGCCAGCTCTTGCCTTTGGCAGTTCCTCTTCTTCTTCTTCTTCTTCTTCTTCTTCCTCCTCCTCCTCCTTCTCCTCCTCCTCCTCCTCCTCCTCCTCCTCCTCCTCCTCTTCTTCTTCTTCCTTCTTCTCCTCCTCCTCCTCCTCCTCCTCCTCCTCCTTCTTCTTCTCCTTCTTCTTCTCCTTCTTCTTCTCCTCCTCCTCCTCCTCCTCTTCTTCTTCTTCTTCTTTTTAACACCAACTGTTTTTTTTATTACTAAGTTTCCAAACCTTTCACAAGATGATAAAAAATAAGAAAAAGAGGGGGAAAAAACCAACATGACAACCACCACTGGTGTCATTTCCACTGTTCCCAGTCAGCTCCAAGCCCTATGTGCAAAGCCCACATCCTTGCACCTACGTGAGGTGCAGTCTTGGAAACTCTTTATTCTGCTTGTAGCAGCTTATGATACAGGTGCAGCCAAACACAAGCTCCAGGACATACTGGACACAGACTTTCCAACGTGGGCTTCGAGGTGCAAACATGGAACAAAAATCTATACGGATAGAAACCATGCACAGACCAGGCGGGCCTGGAAACACGTGTCAGTCCTGCCTCCTTGAGTGCTCTCCTCTGCACAGACCAGTCAGATGAAGATGCAGACTTCTGTGGCTAGTTCAATTATACACTCTGTAGTTACTATATCTACTTTAAAGTTACACATAGACCAGGAGATATCCATCAGTTCATTCGGGTTGACGGACCCTCTGGCTGGGCCGCTGAAGACCAACAGGGCACACGGAGGAGATCCGCCTGTGCCGTGTGGCTCACTGATGGGCACACCACACACCCGGGCTGTGGTGGCTGCTGCTTCCTCGTCGGAGCTGTCGTTGTAGGCCTCACGCCTCTGCCAGCCTCCTGAGCCCCAGTGCTGTCAAAGTCCTGAAGCTCTACCTCCTCCTGTCTCCGATGATGTTCAGGACTTCCGGTCGGGATGGCAGAAGGTCTCCTAGTTCAGAAAGCTTGTTGGGGTTGACCCGGTTGCTCTCAGGAAACGCCATGTCAAACTTTATGTACAGGTTGCCTTTCTCAAAGGGGTTATGATACTGTGGCATTTCTTCACCTTGAACCACCCAGATGCACCCGGCTCGATCATCTTGCCGGGCGGGCACTTCACCACGATCTGCTGGGCACTGAGGTGCTTGAATGTGAACTGGAAGCCACTGGGGGCCTCCAGGAGGCCTATCTTGTACGTCACGTGCAGATCGTGGCCATCTCGCCGGAACACCTCGTGTTTTTTCTCTTGTAGCAAGAGAACTTTGTCTCCCGGCTCCACTCCTGGGGCCTGGCCTGCTTCCCCCGCGAACGTGACACTCTGGCCGTGCTTCATGCCCTTGTCCACATGGACTTTGAGAATCTTGACTTCGTTAATCACCTTCTTCCCTTCGCACTTTTTACAGCGGTCCTTCTCATTTACCTCTCCTTCTCCATTGCAGGCGGAGCATCTGCTGCACCTTTCCCGGGGCCAGCTGTCGGATCGTGATGCGGACGCCACGACCCCAGCCGGCACTGCTCTTCTGAACAGCCCGTGACTTTGCACGCACTGCAGAGCACGCTCTTGCTAAGCTGCAGTGTGGAGGTCTTGTCACTATACAGTTCTTCTAAAGACACTTTAAGTGGATACATGGTATTTTCTCCTCTTCTGCCGTTTCGACTGCTACTCTGATTGCCCATGAAGCCAAACAGTCCCCCACCGAAAACGTGAGAGAAGATCCCGTCCATGCCATCGTCTCCACCAAGGCCTTCCCACAGGCCTTGTTCTCCATATCCCTCATATAACTTGTGTTTCCCAGGATTTGATAGCACTTCATATGCAAAACTTATATCTTTGAATTTGTCACCAGCATTTGGATTCTTATCAGAGTGGTATTCCGGGGCTAATTTTCTGTATGCCTTCTTTAGCTCCTTCTCACTGGCGCCGGGCAGCACGCCCAGGATGTCGTACAGCCTCATGTTGACCATGTTCGCCATGGCGGCCGTCCGGGCGGCACTCGGGCAGGAAGGCAGTGGAGCTGACAGAGTGGCGGAGCAGCAGTGCAGGCCGAGGAGACAGCGAGGGGGAGCACCTTTGGCAGTTCTTGACTTGAAGTTGAACCCATGAAGGACCTCCATGTTTGAGCCAGCAGTCCCGATGGGCATGGGACAGAGCCAAAGATTCCCCACCCTGTCCATAGCATGTGCCAATCTCTAGCCACACCCACAGGGCACATACGTGCAGCATCAGGTGGCCCCCAATCACCAACTAGACCTGGAACCTGGAGGTTTGGGTGCTCAGGCACCATCCCTGGAACATGATTCTCCCCAGTAAATGCTCGTCTCCTCACCTAGCAGGGCTAGGCTTCTGCTTTGAGCCCCACAACAAAGTTTGAATCATCTCCCCTGTAACACTCTAAGTCCATGCCCCCTTCGTCCCCCATTTCCTAACACACCCAGTCAAAACCTTATTCTGAAGCTCCACCCAATGGTTGTATATATTTTTTCTGTCTTGCTCCTTTGGGTCCAGCTCCCTAAGATTGGGGATGCTTTCTACCCTCAGTGATGTCTGCTGCCTGGGGTGACGTGACACAGGAGATCAGTCACCAGCCTGGTTAGTTTCCCTTCACCTGACTCCCAGCCCTACCTCATCCTGTTCTAAGGTGACAGGGCTCTTCAAACAGTGCCTGCTTTACCTGTAACAGCCTGTCAGTCCTTGCCTGTCTCTGTTTCTTCAGTCATCTGTATCACTGCTTGCTTCTAAAGGCCCAATCCTGTGCATAACTAGTTACAGAGAAAATTTAACCCCAGGTGGTAGCTCTCACATGTATGTGATAAATTACTGACTTTCACAATAGATTTATAAAGTCAGAGGCTGAAGCTTTTTCCCCCTCTTAAAAATAAAATGATTGGATTTTCATTTTCTGTAGAGGAAGAGAAAATCTGTAATAAAGACCCTGTTCTGACTCCCAGGTTCCTGGTATTCATTATTTGGCTTATACTATATAGTAATGGGGTGTGAGGACTATGTGTGCCAGGGGGTGTCTGCATGCATTCAAACTGGCAGATAGAAAGATCCTGGAGATATCTGTAAATCAGCTTGGGAAGAATTGTAGGACTCACTTAAGGGAAAAGTTGAAGCCCAAGTGGACCTGGGAGGTGCTGGGTGGTGAGTGAGGAAATTCTTTTACCAAAATTGGCAGCAATTCATCCTCTTTCCAGGCCCGAAAAAATGATGACTGTTGGCATGAGACAACAGCTTATTGCTGTTTTCCTCAAAGAATAAAAAAAAACAAATGACAATACTGCGAACAGGACAAAATTTGAAGGATATTAGTAAGGGCTTTAATTTTATTTTTAAGGAATGCAAATTCCTCTAAGAGAGAAGTAGGCACATTAATTATTTATGGTGTTTTATGAGATCTTATTTGCAGAGCATGAAAATGAGCATGGGAAAAAAGATGTTTTCTCCTATCTTAGCTAAAAGCTCATATGGCTTAATTTGTAGTTTAGATAGATATTTGAAATGAAAGGTCAAAGGATATCAGAGGGAAGAAATCTCTGCTTATATTAGTCATTTGTTCTAAATTCTGCCTAAGGGTATGAACTTAATTTCCCACCATAATAATTATGACTATGTATGTGTCCCTCCTCAAAGGCATTTTACAAATGTCTGAGGGAATTTCTGATAGGTAATGTAACTATATCATTACTGGTGAATTCTGAATTGTTTACATCTGGGTTATTCACTTGTGATCAATGTACAAACACTTCTTTTTAACCTGGTTAGATGGAGAACAGCAAAGGATTGAGAACGAGAAGACTGTAAAGGAGCTTACACAGTCCTTCACATACAGAGAACGATCAATAAAGACTAGTTGTTATGATTATTACTGTAATAAATGCCCTCTAGACATACAACTTTAGGCAAAGCCAACTGCAATCTCTTATATATAAAAGTGACTTGTTTATATTCTGGGATGATGGCAATAATAAATGATAGAGAATTAAAAATGTCTGATGCCTGGCTGGTGTGGCCCACCAAAAGGTGGCGGGTTCTGTTTCTGGTCTGGGTACTTGCGGGAGGCAACTGATAGATGTTTCTCTCACATCGACGTTTCTCTTCCTATCGCTCAAGCAATAAAAAATGTTTTGAAAAACTAAATATGACCATTTAAGACGTGGTCACTTCCCTTATCTCCCAACAAGCTTCTGGAACTCTCTCATCTTTGGATGGTGCCTGACCCTGGGACACAAAGTGGTTTTATTATTCACTGAAAGAGGTAGAATAAAGTCATGAAAATCCAATGTGTACGGGGGGATATAATCTAAAGTAAGCTAAATACAAGAGGATTCTGGCTTCCTCCACTGTGGGAGTTTGATATCATGCCTGTGGGCTCTGTCGGGTCTTTCATCTCCTTAAGGAGCTGGCCTGCGATAGAAAGCACTTCCGCGCTGGGCTCAGGAAGCAGCAGTTTTGGGGTTACCTGTAGGTTGTATCAACGCTCAGGTTGGCTGCAGCTAGCTCTGACGGAGGCATCCACGCAGGTAATGTGTTCCCAGCGACCCATTTCGTCCACTCAAATAAGCCAGGCTCTACACGGATCTTCAAATGATTTTCTTGTTGTAAACCTTAGAGGTAAAATAAAATGAAGGTGAAGGAAACACCACTATGTCCTCAGAGAAAAAGCAAATAGAAGCCAAATTGTGATAAAAATTCTGGTCAACCTTCCATTCTTTTTTTCAACCAGATATCATTACACTAGTAGAGTAAAATAAAGTGGAAGTATGTGAGTTTGGACAAGGTGATTAATTTTTGGAGTTACAAATGTATGAGTTGAATATTGGGCCCATACCACTAGAATGGACATATGTTAGCTTGAAGTGGTGTGTGATTTAGAAATAAACCCTAAGTCATTATCCTCATAACTTACACAGTTCTATGACTGCTACGATTCCTTTTCATAAGTAAGTGCCAAAACTGTCTTATGAAGACACTTGAGAGATTCTCTTAGCATCCACTAGTCTACAGTAGCTTTCACTTTATTTGAATTACATGTAAATTATTCACTTTCTCTATCAGAGCATCCAATGTTGATTATTTACAAGTGCCAGCGTACAAGTTTGTGTTTTATTGCTGTGTAATTACCCTCAGAGTGGGGAATTGGCCCCTATTAACTCTCTTTATGTTGCCTTAAGCCAAGTTTTTCTATGCAAATTTAATACATAATGCATTTTAATATGTAAATACATCCTGGTTCACTTAAGACTAATGAATAGCAGTCTAATATAGTGTAAATTATTTGTAAGCTCGGCTATTTCTGGCTCATTCCTTATTTTGTATAAGTAAACGGTCCCACGTAGTTTCTTCTAGTTTCTTTCCAGTGAAACAAGAATGGTGATCCCTAGAACTCCAGCTCCTAGGATTTCCCTTTCTAACAATGGTGCTTTTATATCCCGTTAAGAAACCGGACGACTGAGGTTTGCAGGCACAAGGACCACTGCTCCTGGGAGCAGAAGGAAGAGGTGGAGGAAAGGCCCTGTTCAGGGGGCTGCAGGCTTTAAGCCACCGCAGACAACAATACTTTAGATGCCTGCAATCCACCAAGAAAAACATTCTCAAAAAAACTATTTGTATACATCCTTTCATCACACTTTGTGCTGCAAGCATATGATTTGGAGACTTTTACAGAGACATCTCCCAAAAAAATCATTGCTAAAAATTCCAAATTTGAAGTTTTGACTTGGCTAATATCCCATGAGTCTAGGAATCTGCCTGGAGACAGAAGGAAGGACTAGTTGACCTTTACCAAGTCTTACCTTTCAAGATGTTGTGTGCAGTCTGAACACAGCGCAGGGATGGGGAACAATAGACATGGTCAATAATGGTGTTACTTTCTAATAAGGCTTCACCTGCAAAGAAAACCAAAGGAGAATCAATCTGATGGACTCAGCCTCCGTGTGGGCAAGGGGCAGGGACCTGCTGACCTCTTCTTTTCTGGGAGGGATTACATTCAGCCAGCAGTTTCTGTCTTTTTTCTTGTTTGTTTCCAACAAATCCTTTGATAGGAAGAGATCTATTTGTAGGCAAAGAAGCCAAAAGACTCCTTTTCAACTTTTTCTTTCCTTCTCTCTGGTGTTACCAAGTGACAAAGTGTCCATCTAGAAGATCTAGAAGCACATATGCTCTGATTTCAAGTTTGTCTTAAAAGTAGGAAGGTTTATATTCTCAAAATTGGGTCTTGATTTAATTTTATCCTGTGCTAAACATATTCATGGCCATATTCTTGGACACCAGAGGTAAATCTCAACACCCAAAACTTCAACACTGTCTCCTGGAACCCACTCCTTCTCTCCACTGGGTAAAGTCCAAACTCCCTCATAGTGGTCAAGGTCTTCCCCGGACTGGTCTTTATTCATCATCCAGCCTCCTCTGTTGCCCTGACCACAATCTACGCTCTACAAACTAGACAGCCTGTCCATCCACACCCCATGCTGCTGTTCGTGTCTCTGACTTCCTGTTGCTCTTCCGCTGAGGATGCCCTTGGGAAGAGCAACAGGAAGTCAGAGACTAACCCTTCCCTCCCTCCTGCTCCTTCTCTATCCAGCTGACTGTGTTTTTTTGTGGGTTTTTTTTTTGTTTTTTAAAAAATATATTTTATTGATTTTATACAGAGAGGAAGAGAGAGAGAGATAGTTAGAAACATCGATGAGAGAGAATCATCCATCAGCTGCCTCTTGCACACCCCCTACTGGGGATGTGCCTGCAACCCAGGTACATGCACTTGACCGGAATCTAACCTGAAACCTTTCAGTCCCCAAGCCGACGCTCTATCCACTGAGCCAAACCGGTTTCGGCTATCCAGCTGACTTTGATTCAGATTGCAGCTTACCTCTCTTCCTCACTTTTTTGCCCTCATAATTCTTTTTCTTTTGATTAGAAGGTTGAACCAATGTAGTCTTTATAGATTTCGTTTTTCAATTACAGTTTACATTCCACGTTATTTTGTATTAGTTTCAGGTGCACAGCATAGTGGTAAGAAGTCATACTTGCAAGACGTCCCTCCTGATATTTCCTGTACCCACCCAGCACCATACAGTTATCACAATATTATTGACTGTATTCCCTATGCAGTACTTTACATCCTCACAACTGCTTTGTAACTACAATACCAATTGTACTTCTTAATCCCTTCTGTAGAGAGCCCCTGAGCAAAGGTTGTCAGCTGAATCTAGCACTGTCAGCAAAGCCGTCCTGGAAATATACCTTGCCAAAGACAGGAATGTTGTCAGTCCTGACCTTTAGCTCAGGCACCAGGGGGTGGGTGCCATTATCTAGGTTCACTCAGGCGCCAGGGACAGATGAATTATCTGGGACCAGCCAGTCCTGACAATTATGAGAAGCCACAAGAATGAAGAATGCAGCCTGATCTTTAAAGCATGATTTCACATAATTTCCTTTGTCTTAAATTCTAGTAAAACATCCTGGTATCATACTGTATATAATAAACACGCTGCACTAGCTCTGAGTCACTGTCTCTCCATCAAGAACAGTGTCCACCTGGTCCCAGCTTTACTTACTGTCTAAGTCTCTCTCTCTCTCTCTCTCTCTCTCTCTCTCTCTCTCTCTCTCTCCTCAGTCACCCCTACTCAGGTCTCATTTACTCTCTAGCCATGCTGGTTGTGGCTAAACCCACATCCTTCACCTTTCCACTGAGTTCCCTCAACACACCTCTTCCTGGCAACTATCAATCTGTTCTTGGTATCTATTTCTATATTGTTTGTTCATTTATGCTGTTCTGTATTTGTCTTTTTCTGACTGGCTTATTTCACTTAGCATAAGACCTTCTAGGTCCAGATGGTAAGACTCCTTTTTTTTTTTTTTTTTCTTTATGGCCTAGTCATATTCCATTGTATATCTGTACTACCTCTTCTTTAGCCACTGTCCTTTGATGGATGCTGGGCTGTTTCCATAACTTGGCTATTGTAAATAATGCTGCAATGAACATAGTGGTATTTATATTCTTTTGAATTAGTGTTTTTTGGTGTTTTTTATTTTTTTTTTAAGATATGTGCCCAGAAGTGGAATCATTAAATCATAAAGCAGTTTCATTTTTATTTTTTTGAGGTAACTTCATACTGTTTTCCATAGTGGCTGCACCAATCTTCATTCCCACCAATAGTGCCTGAGGATTCTCTTTTCTCCACATCTTCACCAACTCTTGTTGTTTGTTGATTATTGATAAGAGCCATTCTGGTTTTAATTTGCATTTATCTGATGATTAGTGACATTGAGCATCTTTTCATGTCTATTGGGCATCTGCATGTTCTCTTTTTAGAAGTGTCTATGCAGGTCCCAGCCCATGTTTTTTATCCTCACCAGAGGATATGTTTTTATTGATTTTAGAGAGGAAGAGAGAGAGAGAAAGAGGGAAAGATCAATGTGAGAGAAAAACATCAACTGGTTGCCACCCATACAAGACTAGATGAGAGATCGAATCTGCAACGCTATGGAGTCTGGGATAACACTCCAACCAATTGAACAACCAGATCAGGGAATCCTCTGCCCATTTTTAAATCAGGTTTTCTGTTTCAGTGTTGAGTTGTATGAATTATTTATAAATTTTGGTATATTAACCCCTTACCTGATGTATCACTGGCAAATATCTTTTCTCATTAAGTAGGTTGTCTTTTTGTTTTGTTGATGGTTTCCTTTGCTGTGTGAAAACTTTTTGTTTGATGTTGATGGTTTCCTTTGCTGTGTGAAAACTTTTTGTTTGAAAAAAAAACTTTTTGTTTCTTTGTTTATTTTGCTTCTCTTGCCTAAGGATACATATCAGAAATATATATTGCTAAGAGAAATATCAGAGATTTTACTTCCTTAGTTTCCCTTTATGATAGTTCTTCTAAAACTTTTATGGTTACCAGGCTTAATCCATTTTGAGTTTATTCTTGTATATGGGCTAAGAAGGTGGTCTAGTTTCATTTTTTTTTATGTATCTGTCCAATTTTCCCAAAGTCACTTATTGACTGTCTTCACTCATTTGCATGTTCTTGCCTCCTTTGTCACATATTAATTGACCACATTGGCATGGGTTTATGAGTTTTGCATTCTCTGTGGTCCATTGATCTATATATATGTCTGTCTTTATGCTAACACTATGCTGTTTTGATTACTATAGACTGGTAGTATATAGTGTAAGTTTGTTCCTCTTTCTCAAGATTGCTGTGACTAGATGGGGCCTTTTGTGGTTCCTCATAAATTTTGCCAGTGTGTGTCATAACAACCAGGTCATACAGTCACTTGGGCTTTTATATATATATAAACTAGAGGTCCAGTGAATGAAATTCATGCATGGGGAGGGGATCCCTCAGCCTGGCCTGCACCCTCTCATAATCCACAACCCCTCATGGGATGTCCAACTGCTAGTTTAGGCCCAATCCCTGCAGTCAGACATCCAGTAGTCGAACATCCCTCTTGCAATCCGGGACCAATCCCCTAACTACTTGCCTGCCTGCTGGCCTCTAACTGCTCACTTGTCTGCCTGCCTGTCTGCTCACCCCTTAACCACTTGCCTGTCTGTTTGCCCCTAACTGCTCACCTGCCTCCCTACTCACTCCTAACCAGTCATCTGCCTGTCTGCTCAGTGTGCATCATAATGATCGTTCCAGATGTACCTCCATAACAGTTGCTTAGGCTTTCATATATATACTAGAGTCCTGGTGCACAAAATTTGTGCAAGGGGGTTCGGGGAGCTGTCCCTCAGCCCAGTCTGCACCCTCTCCAATCTAGGACTCCTCGAGGGATGTCCAACTGCCCATTTAGGCCAGAGGGATAGAGCCTAAATGGGCAGCCGGACATCCCTCTCACAATCCAGGACTACTAGCTCCCAACTGCTCGCCTGCCTGACTTCTTGGTTGCCCCCTAACCGCTTCTGCCTGCCAGCCTGATCACTCCCTAACCACTTCTCTGCCAGCCTGATTGACATCTAACTACTCCCTTGCCAGCCTGTTTGCCCCCAACTTCCCTCCTCTGCCGGCCTGATCACCTCTAACTGCCCTCCCCTGCAGGGTTGATTGCTTCCAACTGCCCTCCCTTGCAGGCCTGGTCCCTCCCAACTGCCTCCCCTGCTGGCCATCTTGTGGTGGCCATCTTGTGTCCACATGGGGGCAGATATCTTGTGTGTTGGAGTGATGATCAATCTGCATATTACTCTTTTATTAGATAGAATAGAGGCCTGGTGCATGGGTGAGGGCCAGCTGGTTTGCCCTGAGGGTATCCCGGATCTGAGTGGGGGTTCCCTTGGGGCATGGGGCAGCCTAAGGGGCCTGTATTGGTTTGCAGGGTGGCCACACCCCCCAGTGACCCAAGCAGAGTCCCTGGTATCTGGAATTTACTTATCTTCTACAATTGAAACTTTGTAGCCTGGAGCAGAGTCAAACCTCCTGCTCGCTATGGGCTGGCAGCCATTTCAGTTTGGATTTGTTTACCTTCTATAATTGAAACTTTGTAGCCTTACATGGAGGTCTAGGCCCGCAAGGGCAGGTGGAAAGCTTGGCTTCTTCCATTGCCTGGGAAACCCAGGCCTCCCTCCTGCTTTCTGCAGCTGTAGCCATCTTGGTTGGGTTTATTTGCATACTAACTCTGATTGGTCAGTGGGTGTGGCTGGTGGACATGGCTTGTGGGTGTGTCGGGGTGATGATTAATTTGCATATTACTCTTTTATTAGGTAGGACTAGAGGCCCAATGCACGAAATACGTGAAAGAATAGGCCTTCCTTCCTCCAGCTGCCAGTACCAGCTTCCCTCTGGCCCCCAAGACCCAGGTTTCCAGCAGGCACCTGGGGCCCAGACTTCCCTCTGGCTACCAGCAGGCACATGGGACCTGGGCTTCCCTCACAGCCCTGGCTTCGTCTGGCAGGTTGTTTAGAAGGATATCCAGTCTAATTATCATGTTACACTTTTATTATTATAGACTGGAGGCCCGGTGCATGAAAATCCGTGTACTGGGGGTCCCTCAGCCTGGCCTGCACCCTCTTGCAGTCCAGGAACCCTAGGGATATGTCCACCTGCCAGCTTAGGCCCGCTCCCTAGGGGATTGGGCATAAGCTGGCAGTCAGACATCCCTCTGGCAGCCTGGGAGCCCTCAGGTTATGTCCAACTCCTGCCACTGCCACTGACCTTGCAGCCCTCAGCCCAGTTTGTGGCTGAGTGGATCTCCCCTGTGGGAGCACACTGACCACCAGGGTGCAGCTTCTGTGTTGAGTGTCTGCCTCCTGGTGGTCAGTGAGCATCATAGCAGCCAGTCATTCTGCCATTAGGGTCAATGTGCATATTACACTTTTATTATATACGATAGACATTATGTTCCTATTTTTTTTTTCTTCTTAAAGAAGTCCCATTAACATTGTAATACTGGTTTGGTGGTGATAAACTCTGTTACCTTTCCTTCTCTGGGAAGCTCTTTTTTTTTTTTCTCCTCCAGTTTTAAATGGGAGCCTTACTGGGTAGAGCACTCTAGGTTGTATATAGATCCTTGCTTTTTATCACTTCAAATACTTTGTGCCAATCCATCTGGCCTGCAAATTTTCTGTTGAGAAATCAGCTCACAGTCTGATGAGAGCACCCTTGTAGGTAACTAATGTTTTCTCTTGCTGCTTTTAAAATTCTCTCTTTAAACTTTGGCATTTTAATTAAAATGTGTCTTTGTGTGGGCCTCTTTAGGTTCATCTTGTTTGGGACTCTCTGCACTTCCTGAAATTGTGTGTTTTTTTCCTTCACCAGGTGAGGGAAATTTTCAGTCATTTTTTAAAGAAAGTTCTCAATTGCTTGCCATCTCTTTCTCCTGATGGTACCCCTATGTTGCAGATGCATTAAACTTCATGTTGTCCCAGAGGTCCCTTAAGCTATCCTCATTTTTTAAAAATTCCTTTTTGATTTTGCTGCTCTCACTGGGGTGTTTTCTGCTACCTTGTCTTTGAAATTGCCCATCAGATCCCTACTTCATCTCACCTGTTGTTCATTCCTTTTAGTATATTCTTCAATTCAAATAATTTAATCTTCATTTCAGACTGATTCTTTTCTATGTTTTTATATGTTTATGCTTGCTATGTCTTTGTTATAGTTCTCATTAAGTTAATCCATTCCCCTCCACCCCCAAGTTCCTTGAGCATCATTAGAACCATTGTTTTGAACTCTGTTTCTGATAGATTACCTTCATTTCATTGAATTCTTTTTTTCCCCTATGGATTTCTCCTGTTCTTTAATTGGGGTAATGCTTCTTTGTCTCCCCATTTTGAGTGCCTCTCTGTATTTGTTTCTGTGTATTAGGTAGATCTGCTATGTCTCTCAGTCATGGTAGTAGGTTCCATGGGGCTCAGTCTCCTTGATCACCTGAGTTACGTTCTCCAGGAATGTCCGTTGTGTGGATTATGTGAGCCCTGCTGTTGTAGTTGAGTCTACTTTTTGGCCTCTGTGTGGGTGAGGTTGATCCTCAGGGTGGCTGACTGTGAGAACTGACCCCGGACCATATTGTACAAACTGTTGTGTGGAGGCTGACCACATGAAGCGGAATTTGCCTCCATGGGGTCTGGTGCCTGCTGAGATCTCCCTTTGGATGTATGGTTGTGGCGTTAATTGGATTGTGCTTTGATGTGGTCTGAATCCTGCAGGGTGTGTGGGTTCTGGGGTCTCTTGGGAGAGTCTCCAGTGGAGGTCAATGTCAGAAGCTTCCTGTGACTGGCCCTGGGCTACCTGTCAGAAGCTGCAAAGCAAGCCATGTGTATTGGTTGCCTTTGCTGGGCCCAGATGAATGTGGGAGGAGCAAAGCTGTGCCCCTTCCACAAAGCCCCTGGGGCAGGTTAGTAAAAGGCCCAAGGAACCCCAAGACTTCCTCCACCTGCATTAGCCTGCCATTAAGCTCAGTAACTGAAATAGTCTCTGGTGACACAAGTTTGCATGAGGTAGGTTCTCAGTGAGCCAGCAGGTCAGTGTAAGAGCTGCTCCTCAAGCTGATACAGGCTCAAGTTCACATCAGTGCTGTGTCAGAAGCCACACAGCAGAAGTCTGAGGGTTCACCAAAGCTAGCTGCCACCTGCTGTATGCCTGCTGACCTTTTGGGGTGTATTCTCAGGGACAGAGGGTGAGGCCAGCAGAGTTCATCAGGCCCAAAGAGAACAGGACTTAGCCATGTGAAGGTAGGGCTCTGCACAAGAACGGTGGTGCCAGGGTGTGTGTGTGTGGGGGGGGGTGGCCCATGCCATAGAGCCACACGCCTCAGTCTCTCTCTGAGCTGTGCGACCCTCAGAGCCACCCAAGGAGCATGCACTGAGGCCTTGGCTGGCATGAGCTTGGTAGGGCCAGGCAATGGGGAGCTGGAAGCGTGGGACATTGCATTCCTCTAGGGCAGTGGTTCTCAACCTTTCTAATGCCGCAACCCTTTAATACAGCTTCTCATGTTGTGGTGACCCTCAACCATAAAATTATTTTTGTTGCAACTTCATAACTGCAATTTTGAGAACTGCTGCTGTAGAGCCTAAGACCATCAGAAAACACAGATTAAGACCATCGGAAAACACAGATATTTACATTACGATTCAATAACAATAGCAAAATTATAGTAATGGAGTAGCAACAAAAATAATGTTATGGTTGGGGGTCACCAAAACATAGGAGCTGTATTAAAGGGCCGAGGCATTAGAAAGGTTGAGAACCACTGCTCTAGGATGATGCTGTATGAAGAGCAGTGCTCAATCCAGGATGATGGTGTTTGTGGGCAGTGTTCGAGAGGGGCTCAGCTCATGGACCCTGGTAGCTGACCCTTCAGCTCTCTCTTGGCAGCCACACACAATTCCTTATTTGCTCCAAGTCTCTTTCTTCTGTGGGAGCTCAGGGTAACTGGCTGCAAATGACATTTTGTGTGTTTGGCCCTTTAAGAGTACGCCTGGGTTTCTTAGGAGACTCCTATCTTTTCTTAGCAGACAGAATCCGTGCTGACTTTTACAGCCAGGTATTATGTGGCTCCTTTTCCCAGCTCTGGAGCTCTGGGCTGGGAGCCTGGCGACTGTGCAGCTGGGACAGCCACCCTCTGGGAGCAGGGCCAGCCCTTTTCATGTCTCTGTCCTTCCTACAATGTCAATGCGGCTTCTTCTGTAAACCCTTGGTTATAAGACTTCTGTTTAACTGGTCTTCAGTCGGTCATTCAGGTTTATTGTTCTACAATTTAGTTGTGATTCCAGTTTGATCTGGGAGGAGGTGAGTGTAACTTCCACCTACTCAACTGCCATACTGGGTCCCTTGTCTCGCTGTTGCACCCATAATTCTGTGTACATCTTTTATTTTTGGATGCCACCTTGTGAGGCATTTATGTACTTACAAACTTGTTTCCCTGAGGGTGGGGACTCCTGCTTGGATCCCCAGCACTAGAACTGTCTTGCACAAAGAATGATCATCAGCACAAGTGAGGTCACTTAGGACAAGGCTGCTGTCTCTCTGAGGCAGGCTCTCTGCAAAGAACTGAGCATCTTCAAAGGATCAACTGGCCGCTATACATCCACCTCCAAGGTTCCCTGTTCCTCACCCTGTGCTAGAAGCTGACCTCTTTGCCACACCAAGCATGACCTCGCTCATCTCTGTTCCATACACCCTCAATAGGAATTACACTTTGGTAAAGTATCCGGTGCTACATGCAGTGTCCTAAACTTCGTGGTGACATAAGAAGTCCCTTGAGGAGCCCTAGCCGGTTTGGCTCAGTAGATAGAGCATATACCTGCAGACTGAAGGGTTGCAGGTTCAATGCTGATGAAGGGCACATGCCTGGGTTGTGGGCTCAATCCATACTGGGGGCCATTCAGGAGGCAACCGATCAATGATTCTCTCTCATCATTGATGTCTCTATCTCTCTCCCTCTCCCTTCCTTTCTGAAATCAATAAAAATGTATTTTTAAAAAGAAGAAATTCCTTGAGGAAATGTACTACCTGTAGAGAAGTTATAGAATCCTTCAAGAAGTGTCCTGGCATGCCCACTGGGACCAGAATCCTGAACATGTGGCCAAGCCAGTTGTGCGATTACTCCAGGACACTCACCCACTAGTTTTGCTTGCATGCACCCAAACACAGTGATTGGAGCGTCTTTCTCGTAGTCCCGGAAGCCACCGCTCCGCTGAGGTAAGCTGTGAGGCATGTTCAGGTTGGTGCGAATGTAGCGGCCTAGAAAAACGTCGTACAAGGCCATGTGAGTTTCTCGTTTCCGTTAGGATTTTCACTGCTGATCCTGATAGCCTCTCTATTTCCATTCCTTTTTAGCCCAAGAGACAAAATTGGGCTTTCTAGGAAATGTCAAGGCCGACACTTTCCCTTTGTTAGAATGTCTGGGAATCCACTCCTCTATTCTGCTGACAAAAGTGACAAGAGGTAGTTTTTAAGTGAAAATAGTAACCAGACACTCTTCAGCAGGGGGCTGCTCTGAATTGTAACCTCCCTGTGTGAAACAGGCCACTCAGAGGAAATGGAACCAGCATGAGTCAGGGCGAACTGAGTGAGGAGCCCTGGCCGTGGAATCAGGATGCCCCTTCCTGCCTCTGATTTGGCCATGTGACCGCGGGCGAAACATCCGCCTTTGTCCCCTGGTGTCCCAGTTTACAGATTCTAGACAAGAACACTTAACCTGTTCCCTAACCAGACGATCAAGGAAGGGCTTATGAATATTGCAGGCTTTTCTACAACCCTCTTAGCTAGAAATGAGCACTGCATCTATTGATAGATAGATGCAGCTTGACTGTGCCCTCTAGAGGCCATGATAGGCATAGCAATGCCAAAGAGGACAAACAGCTGCTCACCTTTGGCATCGAAGCACTGGGATAGCCAGTACTTCCCAAAGACGACATCCATCCTCTCGCCATGCCGACACACAAAGAGGCACCTCTTTTGGGAGCCAGGCTGGCTGCTGGCCTTCAGAGGCTGCAGGTAAGGAACAGCTGTTAGTGGAGAGAACACGAGACAGTGGACAGGCCAGGCCAGGTGCAGCCAAGCTGAGCGCCAGAGCAGGTTCTGTGAATGTAGGACTTGGCCTATCCTCTGCAGACCACACAGGTTATTTTGAGGCTCAAATGTGATGAACTACAGGTGCTTTGAGAAATCAGAAGGGTTAGAAAACGGCCTTATCAGTGCAGCTGCTCTTGTCAGTAGGAGCAGTTACTTCTTTGAGGTGAAGCTAGCTGGCTCGTAGAGAAAGTCACTGGTGGGACAGCATGCTTCCCTCCACAGAGGCCTCTGCAGCTCCCTCAGGGAGTGAGGATGCTCATCACCACAAACACGTCTGCCTCACCTCTCCGTGCATGTGTTAGACCACACGGTCCAGCAGTCTCCTCCAGCAGTGAGGGCCTGCCTTCCTGCTCTCACCATGGTTTAGTTCTACTGTCCAACTCCTACAAGCTGGTGCTCCTGGAGATGGTTCTGGGAGGACAGTTGCGACATCAGGTAATGAAACAGGCATGTCTGGTCAGAGGCATGCCCAGACGACGTGGTCTCTACAGCTGCTGGGTGGGTTGCAGTAGATGTCCCTTTAAGAGCCATTCCCAGTTCCCCTAGGGCTACGGGTGTCATGCTGACCAGCATTTACCTTGGCTCCCAAGGAGGAAGTTAATATATGGGTGGTGGCATGTCTTCCCCTTGTCTCCCCTTATTGTTTTCTAATTCAAGCCCTGAGCTCTAGCCAAAGTGATCTAGTGTCTTAATCCTCAACAGTTTTGAACTTACAACTTGCCTTTGTATTCTTCAAACTACTCTCCCAACTCTTCATTCTGGAAACTTTCTGACATATACCAAGTGCTCCAATGTACACCGAACACTCACTGTGCACCAGGTACTGAGCTAACAGCCTTATTCCTGCCTTTAATGTTTTCTTTTAAAGTATAATTGACATATAACAGTACATTAGTTTCAGGTGTCCAACATAGCGATTTGACATTTATATACCTTAAGGTGTATAAGTAACCATCTGTCACCAAACAGAGTTATGATATTGATATTACTAGTGGCCCGAAGCATGGAATTCATGCATGGGGGGTGGGGGTGTCCCTCAGCCCAGCCTGCACCATCTCCAATCTGGGACCCCTCAAGGGATGTCCAACTGCCCGTTTTTAAATGGGCAATCGGACTCCCTCTCACAATCCAGGACTGCTAACTCCCAATTGTTCACCTGCCCAGCCTGATTATCCCCTAACCACTCCTCTGCCAGCCTAACCGATGCCTAACTGCTCCACTGCTGGCCCAATTGCCCCTAACTGCCCTTCTCTGATGGCCTGGTCACCCCTAACTGCCCTCTCTTGCCAGCCTGGTCGCCCCTAACTGTCCTTCCCTGATCACCCCCAACTTCCCTCCCCTACAGGCCTGGTCACTCCAACTGCCCTACCCTGAAGGCCTAGTTCAGGCGTCTTCAAACTACGGCCCACGGGCCACATGCGGCCTGCAGAGGAGTCTGATCCGGCCCACCAGGTTTTTTGGGCAGTGAGCGCAGCCGAGGTGTTACAGTAGGAATTAGTAGTTCATATAGTCCGGCCCTCCAGCTCTCTGAGGGACCATGATCTGGCCCCCACTTTAAAAAGTTTGAGGACCCCTGGCAGTTGCTCCCAACTGCTCTCCCCTGCAGGCCTGGTCCCTCCCAACTGGCCTCCCCTGCAGACCTGGTTCCCCCCGCCAACTGCCTCCCCTGCAGGCCCGGTCCCCCACAACTGCCCTCTCTGCAGGCCTGATTGCCTACAACTGCCCTCCCCTGCAGCCATCTTGTGTCCACATAGGGGTGGCCATCTTGTGTGTTGAAGTGATGGTCAATTTGCACATTACCTCTTTAGTAAATAGGATTCACTATATTATCTGTGCTTTCTATTACATCTCCATAATATATCTATTTTATAACTAGAATTTGCACCTCTCACTGCTCTTCACCTTTTTACCCACCCCCTGCCCTGTTCCCTCTGATCTTCACCACGGCCTGTGATTGCTGCTGCACAGATGACAGGCTCCCCTCTGCCAAGAGCCTTCCTCACGGCAAGACCAGATGCTGTCAGGACCCATCTCCGCTCTCCTCGTCTCCAGTGTGTATGTGTGTTAGTGGCCTCATCCATGGTAACAGGTGCTCAGGGAGCTGAGTGCCTCTGAGGGCGAGCCCCGGGGGTAGCCTCACCTGCGAGGGCTGGCAGACGATGGTGAGGGGCGCCATCTCCCCCAGGCCCTGGTCCTCGTACGAACGCCGGTCCAGTATGCCATCACCAAATGGGAGCGAGTTGGAAGACGATGCGTTTAAGATGGAGTAAGAACTGCAGAGGAAGATAAAGAAAGAAGTTCACTGCGTCAGCTGGGAGTCCTCAGCCCTTCAGCCATGGGCTCCTGGGGTGTGGGGACTGGCAGCAAACGCTCCGGGTCAGCCCAGGGTTGGGAAAGCTCAGTGGGGGTGCCCCCTTCCTGGGACCGCATCTTGCTTTATGCTGAAGTCAGCTGTCAATCAATTCGGGGCAGATGGTGTCTCTGTTTGGAGTAGAAGAATTCACCCCCTGGGCAAGAACAGGCCCATGGCACCTCAGGTACTCTGTGCTAAGGGGCCATAGGCATGGTCACACTGAAGTCACAAAGAATAATGAAGTGTCAATTTTGTACCGTTGTTTCCACCTATTTTTTCAGGCTCAAAAGAAATAAAGGATTCCTGTTGTCTCTCATCTTTTCTGCGGTGGTTTTCTTCCACCCACACATTCCAAGGAGCATTTCCCTGACTCCACCACTTTGCCTGTGGCTTCTCATAATTGAGGAAACCTCATGGCCACTTCCTCCTCTCCTACCGCCCTCCCCCCACCCCCTTCTACCTCCCTGTCCCACAGGGCATTTCCCACCAGATGCTGGGCTGCTGGCCTAGAGCTCCCCCTTCAGGGTGATCCCAGAATTGCAGGAGCCCAAAGAGGCCTTGCTAAATGGAGGCAGCAACTCACATCAGGTTGAAATTACTGGATTAGTAAATCCTCCAAAAAGCCTATTTAGTAAACACTGAGATTTAAGCATGGCTGTTAGGCAAATCCGGTGGCCATCTCCGTCAGCATGCCGGGCAGTATTAAGGGAGAGCATTTAAGTTTTAGATTCCTCACTTCTTAGAACGAGGGCAGCCACAGGTCCCAGGCAGCCTGCATAGCCTGGCTTGTCTCCTGATCCAGCAATCTGTACAGCTTAACATCCACTCTGGATTGTTTATTTGTAACACAGTATTATTCTTATAATTTTAACTTAAATAAACTTCTTATAGTTACGAATATAATAAAGCTAACTGGTTGTTAGTAAAAATTCTTTCTAAAAATTGTACGGGCATGGTGGTTTGGCTCAGTGGATAGAGCATCGGCCTGTGGATTGAAGGGTCCCAGGTTTGATTCCAGTCAAGGGCGTGTTCCCTGGGTTGCAGGCTCAATTCCTGGCCCTGGCTGGGGAGCCTGCATGAGGCAGCCAGTTGATGTGTCTCTCTCATATTGATGTTTCTCTCCGTGTGCCTTTCCCTGTCCTTTTCACTCTCTCTAGAAACCAATGGAAAAATATCCTTGGGGCCAAGACCAGTTTGGCTCAGTGGATAGAGTGTGGGCCTGTGGACTGGAAGGTCCCAGTTTCGATTTTGGTCAAGGGCATGTACCTTGGTTGCGGGCACATCCCTGGTAGGAGGCGTGTAAGAGGCAGCTGATCAATGATTCTCTCTCATCGATGTTTCTAACTCTCTATCCCTCTCTCTTCTTCTCTGTAAAAAGTCAATAAAATATATTAAAAAAAGAAAAGAAAAGAAAAGAAAAATATCCTTGGGTAAGGATTAAACAAACAAAACAAAAATCCTGTCTGGTTTTAGTGATTTTAGCATCTCTTCATTCTCCAAGGCGCCCCTTTCTATAACTGTAAATAGACTCCCCCTCTTTACACACAAAGGCCACCCATGCTCATGCCTGCAGACCGGTGTTTCAGCCCTCGCACACATCCTAGTCACCGGGAGGTTTACCCCGCGCGTGGGTCAGGCCGCTCCGCACAGACCAGGACTCACAGTGTGGGGGGAGCCCAGGAACCCAGTTTAACCAAGATGTCTCAGTTAGTGTGATGTGTGGCCAAATGAAACCTAATTTGGTAAAATTTAGACAACTGTAGATCAAGGAAATCTTGGTTATTCTCTTTTGTTTTAAACGAAGACCTGCCAGCATCTCAGAGTCAAAGAAAATCCAGTCCCACTCTCAGATTCTCAAGCCTGAGGGCCCCACCTGCTGGGTGGAACCGCCTGCCCATGCTTCCTGACCCGTCACTGCCTCCTTCCTTCCGCTGTGAGGTCTGAGAGCCCGGCCACAGGCAGTGCCAGGAGCGTGCCCCCTTCTTCTCTGGGATGAGGCCTGGGCTCCCTGGAGCAGTGGGGCTGTCAGTTCCAGTGAGACCACAGGCAGTGCTTTCCGCTGAGAGCAGCGAGGGGCGCAGAGCTCACAGCCAGTGCCTCTTCCCAAGTGCCGGGCCTGAGGATAAGCCCAGGGCCAACCAGCCACCACAATTCAGAGGACACAACAGGCCGCACCACTGACAGCTGTCCAGGGACACTAACCAGGCCAGATGCTCTGAGAAAGGAGTGGGGGAAGGGGAGACAGTGTCCCCTGGACGCACTCAGAGACCTGAGGTTAGGGAGGAAGGCTGTGAAAGGCCACAGGCCCAGGCTCCACTTGTTGCTTGAATCTCCTCCCCAAGGGCCCACCATGCCAGGCGGGCCAGACCACACCGCTGAGGCTAGGGGTGAGAGAAGTCTGCCTCCCTGAGCCATTCCCACCTCCGGGTGCCCTTCTCTTACAGGACCAGTTTTGGAGAAGAGACCATTGACTTGCTGAGCATATAACGAGGACCAGAAAACGCAGGTTAGAAGGAAGAGAAAATCATAAAGCTAATGACGACTTCAGTTCAGTGCTGCTAGGCAGGTGCCCTGATCCCAGCAAAGCTAGGCCCTCCCCCACAGCCCCTCCCCTCCCCCAGCTGACTGCAGTTCATTATCACAGTCACTTTGCAGATCAGCAAATGGAGGCTCCAAGGATAAAGCAGCCTGGCAAGGCCGCACAGCTAGTGAACGGGAGGGTCGAGGAGGACTGCTGGAATGAAAGCTCAGCCTCTCCACACGGCGCCCTAATCCCTCACGTTAGTGTTTCCACTCAGCAGGGCTGGTCTCAGAGAACAGCACGCGAGTCATCGCTAGATGACAACGCAGACTCCCTCCCTGGCCCAGGACAGATAGCAGTCATTTCACCCTGAGCTCTAACCTGGGCAAGAGTGGGCTGTCTGCTCCTCAGTGCGAGCCTGCTTTTCGGGACTCAACCTAAGGGTGGTGATCCTCAGACCGAGCCTTAGTCCTGTTTATTCAGGAGTGTTATGCTTCACTCGCTTTCACAGGCTAAAAGGGAAACTTTGGAAACCCAATTTTTTTTTTATTTCCGAAAAAGCAAATACTTAGGGAACACGAGGCAGCTCCAACCTTCTGATCTGAGCCCCAAATGCTGGTGTTCATGGGGTCACGTGGGGGACTGGAAGGAAGAGGGAGCTGCTAGGGCCCGGGGATCAGGGAAGATGTTCTCTCCCCACTCGGGTGTGTGCTGCCAACCAGGGCAGCGACTCTTTCCCTTTTCCCACCAGACCTGAAGCCAGGAGGAACACGCACTGAAGCCCGTCTGCTGCTCTTCTATGGTGACCACACGATGTGGGGCACCTCTGTGCCCAGAGCTCCCAGCTCAGTCACGCGGGCCTGGGGCACACACACAGGACAGACCTCACACACACTGGTGGGACCCCTGTGTGTCCGGGAAGGGCAGACCCGAAGCTCCTCTGAGTAAGAGAGAGAAGGTGCGCGGCCGAAACCGGTTTGGCTCAGTGGATAGAGCATCCGTCTGAAGACTGAAAGGTCCCAGGTTCGATTCCGGTCAAGGGCATGTACATTGTTTGCAGGCACATCCCTGGTTGGGGGGGGGGGGGGGTGCAGGAGGCAGCTGGTCGATGTTTCTCTCTCATTAAGGTTTCTAGCTCTCTGTAAAATAATCTATAAAATATATTTTAAAGAGAGAGAGAGAAAGAGAGAGAGGGAGGGAGGGAGGGAGAGAGAGAAGAGAGAGAGAGAGAGAGAGAGAGAGAGAGAGGCGCCTTTATTTCTATTTTATTTACTGGGACACAAAGCTAGCCACAGGCCACTGCCAAAGACAACCAGGGACCACGTGTGTCTCCAGGCTCTGCAGATAGTTGCCTATCTCCATGAACACACACTATCACCTAAACCACATGTGTCAAACACAAGGCCTGCGGGCCAAATCCGTCCTGCCAGGCCTTGCAATGTGGCCCGCACCGCGCTGTCATCACTGCACTCCGCTGCGATTCCATCACAATGACAGTTTATGACTGTTCAGTAAACCATTCGGCCCGCAATTTAGGCTGGATTTTAGATTTTGGCCCCTTCTCTGATTGAGTTCGACACCCCTAACCTAAACACTCACGTGCCCAGTCTGAGCACTGGCTCGGAGCCACATACTAACTGAGGGCGGGTTGGTCTCCTGACACTTGCAATCTCTGACCCTGCTGGCCCGGCGGACATAAACCTGGAGCCATGAAAACTCAGGACCCACGCTTCAGCCATCAGAGGGGTCCCAGCAGCCTCAGTGTAGTCTCCAATCTGGAACTCAGACCGACAGCTCCACTGGACGGGCAGGAAGAGCTCCCATGGCTCAGCTCTCTCATCCCCACGTCAGCTCTCCCCGGGAGCCGGGAGCCCGGAGCCCACAGGCTGCCTTCACGGGCCTCGGTCCGCCCTCCGGCCGCGGCACTCACCTGTGGAACACCCAGGTGCTGCACTCGTCGGCCTTGGTGATGTAGTTCTCGGGCAGCAGCCCCGAGCTGCCGGTGGTCAGGGAGGTGCCGTAGACCCAGCCCTCGCTGGTGCTGGCCTGCTCCACGGGCGACATGAAGATGAAGTCCCCCGGGACCAGCTCCAGCTCGTCGTCATTCTGGGGGGTGTAGGGGTAGATCACCTGCAAGGTCTGGGGCAGAGAGGGCAGTGAGGCCCTGCCTTCCTGCCACAGGCGCCAGGCTCAGCGTGAACACCTGCAGAGGCGGGGAGCCCTCAGCGGGGACAGGACAAATGAGCTTTAACAAACAGGAGACAAAGAGGCCATGTTATTTTTAAAAATAATTCATCTGAGCGTCTCTTCCCTAAGTGTCAGCCGAGCCCAGTGTGGGCCAGGCAGGTGCCCGAGGACAGAGCTGACTGAGGTGCCCTTGGAAAATGCAGAAGCCTCCGGCTCTCCAAAGCAGCTTCTCTCAGAAAGCAGGCGGCCACCCGGCCACTGAGCACGGCCCTGCGCCCGGAGGCTGCTGTCCAGGAGACGCCAGAGTCTCCAGTCAGGTCCAGCCCAGGCTCCTTCAGTGTCTTCCCAGAGACGCGGAAAGGCGGAGGCAGCCGCTGGGCAGCGGGGAGCTGCCTCCTGGCTCTCCCGCCCCGCGCCCCTGCCCGCCCCTGTGTCTGGGTTGCTGTTCCCAGCACTCCAAATCGACGAGAGCTTGTCTGGTCTAGACTTTGAGGTTCTAACAATTTTTCATATTTTATAAAATCTAAAAGAAATGTTAAAAGACTATATAAACTTTAAGAAGTCAGTTCTTCTGTTAAAAACAAAAACAAAAACTAGGAAACAAATGTAAGTGCTATTAATAAATGTAGCTAAACTGGACGGCTACTGTTTCATCAAACCATGTGGTCTGTTTTTAGATGGATTGCCCATCTTCAATGTCAAAATCGCTGAATTCTGGTGTCAGCTCTGGCCCTAAATTTTTCCGCTTCAGAGCAGCCCCCAACCTCCGTGACTCAGCTTCTCCGTCAGGGACGAGGAGCCGCCCGGGCCTGCCGCAGTGCGATTCCCTCCCACGGCGGCTCCCGGATGGTCCCCCTGTTCCCCCCAGCCCAGCGAGCAGCAAGCTCCTGGCTTTGCCCGCTCCCTTCCCGCTGCTCCTGTAGGAGCCCCAGGCAACATTACCTCGTGGTTAGCAAATCGGATATCCCGGGAGAATATGGCTGCCAGCCAGTCGCACCCTAGTTTGACATCGATGCTCTGGGCTAGCTTCTCCAGCGTGGGCAGGTGGCTGGCTTGGAAGTGGTAAGCCAGGGTCACGTGCAGCTGCTTCTTATGAGGTTCCACGTGCACTTCTGGAAAAGGAAGGAGCCGGGTCTGTTAGGCTCAGCGCTGGAGCTGAGGGGGAACGGAGTCCTGCTTCCCCAGGCACAGCGGGGCGCCCGGTCACCCAGCGCACCTCCCCCTGCACGGCGGGCACAGGCCGCCGCACAGCACCGAGGGGTGGGGAGCACAGTCTGTGGAGCCGCGCAGGCTGGGAGGCCATCGTGCAGGGTGCCCCCCTCGTGACAATCCGCAGGAGCAGCCCACCGCTCAGGGGAGGAAGCCCGCCCGGGGAGGACTCATTCACGCGAAACAGAGCAAAGGTCGCCAAGCGACTCTCAAAGCTACGCTGCCTTGGTTTTGGTGAAATCAAGTCTCTTAGCTTCTGAGTGGCTCTGATGGAGAAATGAAGGAAAACAATCATTTTCTAAGTTTGAAACAGGGATTCTCAACAGCATTTGGGTGAAATGACTCTGTTTGGGTGCTGCCCTCCTGGAGGCTACAGCAGCGCCCGAGTGTGACCGCCGGAAACGGCTCGGACATTGCTGGCCGTCCCCTGGGGCCAACGCTCCAACCTGGTTGGAACCCCGGCTTAAAGCAGACAGACCGCTCCTCTAAGACACCCCAGAAACAAGCAAAGCCAGCCGCCCGCCTCCAGGCCGCTCTGCTTCCGTGCCTGTGTCTCTCTCAGTGGGGAGCGCAGCTCCTGGCCGGGCCAGCCTAGAAGAAGCTGCAGCCAGAGAGGGTTAGGGTAGCGGTGGCCATGGTGGTCTGTGAGGTCCGAAAGGTCGGCGACTGCTGGTTTAGGGAGCTGAGGAACTAAGAGGCTCGCTCAGACCCCACAGAGATGCAGCGGGAGCGGGTCCTTGGGTTTGGGGCACCTTTTCTGTGATACTGCATTGCTTCTCCGTGTGAGCCTGGAGGGCCAGGGCTGGTCTGTTCACACTGGATCCCAGTGCTCAGTCCTTGTTAAATGAACAAAGACACAGGGATGGGTCTCCCAGTGGAGGGCAACACTGAATCTACCTGCTGAAGGAGTCTGAGGGTCCCCAAATTCCACAGCACCAAGGCGAAGCCCTGATGGCTGGCTTCTAGGTTGCAAGGAAACCACCAGCAGGGGGCGGAGATAGGGCCCAGAAACCAACTCTGTGTAGTGGGGAAGAGAGGGAGTGGTGGGGGAAGATATCTTGGAGAGGAAGGGCTTTCTCTCCCTCCCACCAGGAAAGCAGCCCAGGCCCAGGGGAAACCGCTTTGCTCCTGTGTGAGGCACCCGGGTTTCCTGGCTACAACGGGAGTTTGGTGTCTGTGGGGTTTTCATGGTGCTGAGGGTGAACAGGAGCTGTTTCCCTGAGAAAGGAGGATGCACACAGGACACCACTGTCCTCTCCATGGGCCATTTCTCTGGAATGTCAGGCCCTGTGACATGACAAGCACCCACGTCCAGAAGCAGACACTGGTCCAGGAGCAGGGGGTTGGGGAGGGGACCTTCCAGGCTGGACCCGAGGGAGCCGGAGCATCTCGGGGGCTGGCCCTCCGCACACTCCCGGCCCAGTCCTGCTCCCTGCTCGGGCTTTTCTGGTGAAGAGGTGCCCGCACAGCCCCGCTGGCTGGGAGGACCCCGCCTGGACCCCAGGCGGCCCTGCCCTGCTCCACATGAGATGGCACAGGCAGCTTGGTCCCTCTGGCCCTGGCTCAGCCCTCCGTGAGGGCGGGAGGGCGGACGGGTGGCCCCCGTGGCCTCTCTGCTGGGGCTGGGGTGGGGCGCCTGCCCTGCAGGGACCCTTCGTCTAGGACCGACATGGCCTCGTGAGCTCCTTCCTACTAAGCGGCGAGCCGCCCTCCAGGGGTGGCCTCTCTTCTGGGCTCTGCCAGCTCCTGTGTCAGCCAGGCTCCCGGCTCCGCCAGGAGGAACCACGTCTGGCTGTCCTGTTTATGGAGACCCCGCAGCTTTCCACTGAGCCCCGGCCGCTAACTCCACTCTCAGGGAGCCCAGACACCGCCTCACCTCACTGTCTGTCTGTCCTGCAGCTCGGGGAGCTTGTCTGCACCGGTGTGGTCAGAGAGGAGGGACACCCCCCCCCCCAACATACACACACACACACACACACACACACACACACACACAAATGCCTGTCGCCTGTCCCCAGCACCCTGAGCGCCCCTGTAAGCTAACTCCTGTCGTGGGAATCACAGCAGCTTACGCTGAGAGCTGCCACGAGAGAGCAGAAGGGCTGCTGGAGAGGGACTAGTGGGCGGCTTTTGAGGCTTAGGGGTGTCCAATGGCCTTCTAGGTCGCAGGGCGTGCTCGGTGGAGATGACCTTTCCTTGGTTCTGAGTCCCCCTCTCCTCTCTGTGCTACGCTGCCCTGGCCCGGAGCGCCGGCCGGGTGGGCGCCTGCGTGGGAGGGCTGGGGGAAGGGAGGAAGGTTCCTAGCTCAGTGGCTCAATGGGGCGCAGGTGTGTGTGCTCCTTCTGCTCGGTGTGGGGAGAAGCCCTGGGCATTCTCTCCGGAAAGTTAGCAGAGCAGCACAGAGGAGTGCTCCCGGGAGGGGACGTGCTCCTTGTCCTGCTCGGCCGCTTCCTGCGGGCCACCTCCCAGCCCCACCCGCTCCTCACAGCACCGCGTCCCCCACCAGGCTCACCGGTTTTGGACGCAGCCTCCGCGGCAAAGTCAGCAGCGAACTTCTTGAGGGCATCAGCGCTGGCCTCCTCCACAAAGAGCCCGATGAAGTTGGAGGAGGTGTAGAGCTCCAGGGGCAGCGGCACTGAGAACTTGCCCTTCCAGCGGCCGACGGTGGCCTGCAGGGCCTCCCCCAGAGCGTCCACCTTGCTGTCCTCGCACTGGAAGGGAAGCAGGCGCTGCACTCTGGGGCTAGGGGAGCTTGGCTCCATGGTCCTCAGGGCACCCTCCGCCCAGGCTGAGGCCGAGGCCACCGCACACACATGCACACACGCACACGCGCGCACACACGCGCGTCTGTGAGGCGGGACCTGCACACTCCCGATGGCCTGGAACTGGGTCACAGCTCTTACTCTGTAACTCCGGGTCCCACCAGGCGGCTGGGGTCTGGGCACCACGTCCCGTCTGGCAGGGCTGGGGTGCGGCTCACCATGAAGAACTGGCAGAGGGTGATGTGGGGGAAGATGTTGTGCGCCTTGTTCTTGCCGCAGATCTGCTTCGACTGCTGCCAGAAGTCGGAGAGCTTCTGGGCCAAGGGGCCCGTGGGGCGCAGGTACAGCACGTACTCCCGGGGCAGCGGGTCGTCCAGGAAGGGGTCGCCCACGTGGGAGAACAGCCTGGGGAGAGCCGGGGTCAGGCACGGGCTGCGGCTCCTGTGCAGGGCTTTCCCTCTGCTTCCCTCGCAGCTCACACTTCACCCTGTGCCCGCGGTGCCTTAGCCTGGCTCCCTCAGAACCTGACGCCGCCCCGGGAGCCATTCTCAGGGAAACCCCAGCCCTTTCCTAAGCCAGGGCCCTTCACCGGGGCTCCTTCAGCTCAGCCGATGATTAAGCCAGCGCCCCCCAAAGGCCAGGGACGCTTGGGAGCCGCCCCTCGGCTCTGCCCTGGTCAGTGATGTCCTGAAAGGTGGGTGGTATTTTCCTAAATTGACTTGGGCAGCGTCCACACAGTTTGATTGTGTCTGTCAGTGGCTGGAGGGCAGGCAGCTATAATCTGTGAGGCTCTCTGAGACACACTTGGGTCTCTAACCAAGGCTACTACAGCTACTATGGAGAAGAACGCCCTGGGGCAGCGTGAGGAGGCAGCTGGCTGGCTGAATGGTCCAGTCAGGGTCTTCCTCGCCCCACCCCCAAGGTTCACTAAAGAGGCCACACCCTGCTCACCCGCATATATTTAGGGTTGATCAAGTGTCGTGTTATCAATGTAGCTATTTTATACCAACCAGTCACATGCGGCTTGCACACTTCTTCCTCCGGTGGACGCCAAAGCTTTCTGTCTAGAAGAAGAAACCAAATTTCTATTGTCAGTGGCAGGCAGTGGTGGCAGGCAGTGGGTGTGAAGTGAGGGGCCAAGCCTCTCAGCAGGCTCCCCAGGGCCACAGCCGGGCTGGGACACAGCACGGGCCTGCAGGCTCCTGAGCGGGGTGGGCTCTGTCCGCAGGCTCCACAGGGGAGTGTAGTTCTGCTTCCCCGCAGGTTGTCATGCCTTGCTTTTGCTTCCTTCATTCTTGCGCACTCACTCTGACTGCCTAGATCCCTTACAGAATGTTGTTGCTTATTCACAGGCCTTGGCAGAGTGTACGAGAAAGTGTGCCAAATGGCCACCAAGGACATTTGATTTGGGTTAATTCAATGCCTCCTCCCGCCCACCTCCTGCCACCACAGGCTCAGGAGGATCCGTGATCTCCAACCAGTTCACAGACACCGTCAGGGCCAGTGTCCAGAGAGCACTGCTGGCCCTCCCGCTGCTGCTCCTGCTGCTGCAGAGACAGGATGGCTGTGGATAGAGGCCGTGGCGTGCCAGTACACCGCACAGCAGGAGCTTCTGAAGTCTCAGTCTGGTCTCCAAGAGCCGAGAGTTCTGGGCCGGTGCCCAGCTCTGCTATTCACCCACCCCATTTGAGCACTCATGCTTACGACGCCCATTCAAGAAATCCTTCGTGAACTGCTGTTATCTCATCAACACTGTGCTAAGTTCTAGAAATACAGCGAAACAACACTTCTGTGCTTCCTGCCCTCATGGAGATTTCAGCTGAGGCGTGAAAACATTCATCTGTACAGATAGTTATTCACTTGCCTCTGTGGTCGGAGGCAGTGAAGGGAAGTAGGAGAACCATAACATAGGACAGGGAAACCTAACCCAGGCCAAACAATCAGAGGGTCAGGGAAGGCTTCAGGGAAGAGGTGAGAACTTAAGTGAGACCTGAAGGATGTGGATGGACCCCTCTGGGTAGGGATGGGGGTTGCATGGGCTGTGGTTGCGAAGAACACCTTGTGCATCCACTCTTTCGTCGAGTGCTTGAACGGTGCTTGACACTTGGGAGGTGGCCAGTGAGCACTCATTCCCACCCTTCACCTGCCACTGATTCTGAGTCCTTGGGAGAGAGGAGTAAGGGGACAACGGAATGTCTCCTTTTCCCAATTGGCTGCTGAGCCCAACTCCTCTTTCTTTTCATGGTCCCTCCATGGAGCAATGAGAAGACCTGGTGCTGTGAGAATCATGGGAGATCCGAGGGAAAGGGACCTCACGATCATCTGAGACCCGAGTTGTTCCCTCCACACAGGGACTTTGGGGGAGGAAGGACGGCGACTTGCTGAAGGCAGCCTGGCGAAGGTGAGGCCAAGTGCAGGCCAGGCTCTGGCTCTGCTCCCCAGCCCAAAGGCAAGCGAAATGCTTTCCTTTCCTGGAGGAAAACCTGAGTACAGACGCCAAGTGATCAGGGAGAAGGAACGGGCACAGCTGAGGAGAACAGCTTACAGCAGACACGCCGCTTTTCAGTAAATGAAGTTAGGAGGTAGCAGGGCCAGTGCTCAGGGCCCCTCAGGATTTCTCAGGACAGAAGCTGCCGAGAAAATGACTGTAAAACAAATTACCCGCCTCCCCGCCCCATGCCCACCCGGGGAAGGTGTTACGTGCTGGCCTGTTCCAGCCGTTTTCTTACTGTTCACTGGGCCATCAGAGAACACACCTCTTGCCTTTTTTCGGATCAGGCAGCCATATACCCACAGAAGAATGCAAATCACAGTTTTTTAGAAGTTAGAATCTACTAGGAATTAAATTAATCAAAAGCACCTATTGTTTCAAAAACAACTGAGAAAAGGAAACTTGTTTGTGGTACAATGTGCTATTTATATAAATGATCCAGTTTTTTTCTATGTCCTTCCTCTGGTGAAATATACCCAACTGAAATTTACTTTTCTTTAAGCACTAGGAGAATAATCTGAAAATTAAAGGTCTAAGTCATGATTTCCATGACTCAAGAAACAAATTTTGAAGGTGGTTCAAAACTATAATTGAGACAGATAATGAAGGGTTTGGGTGATAAGGCTCTGATAAAAATTTATGGAAATCCAAATTCTTCTTTGTGAAGAAGACAACTCGGAGAAGGCTTATGGGAATAACACCTCTCCTTCTGAAACTGCTCAAAGAAACTCAAGAGGAGCGTAGCCTTCAGCTTGTTTAAGGCTCATTTATGAGGCCAGCATTATTCTGATTATAATGACAAAGACATTACAAACATGGAAAATTCTCAACAAAATATTAGCAAACTGAATTCAGCAACACAATAAAAAGATCACATACCATGATCAAGTAGATTTATTCCTGGGTGAAAGGTTGGTACAATATCTGCAAATTAATTAACTTGATATACCACATAAACAAAAGAAAGAATAAAAATCATATGATCATATCAATAGATGCAGAAAATCCAGCACCCATTTATAATAAAAACTTTCAGCAAAGTGGGGATAGAGGAAACATACCTTAACATAACAAAGGCCATATATGACAAACCTGCAACTACATTATACTCAACAGAGAAATGCTTAAAGTGGTTTCCTTAAGATTAGTAACAAGACAGGAATGTCCACTTTCACCACTCATATTAAACTCCGTATTAGAAGTGTTAGCCATAGCAATCAGATAAGAAACAAATAAAAAGCATCCAAATTGGAGAGGAAGAAGTAAAACTGTAATTATTTGCAGATGACATGATACTTTGTATAGAGAACCCTAAATATTCTACCAAAAAAACAATAGAACTGATAAATGAAGTTATTAATTAGTGGGACACAAAATAAATATTCATAAATTGGTTGTATTTTATACACTAATGATGAACTATCAGAAATAGATACTAAGAAAACATCCTATTTTCAATTGCCTCAAAAAACATCCACAACAACTTAGTAATAAATGCAACCAAGGAGGTAAAAGACCTGCACTCAAAAAACTGTAAGACACTAAAGAAATAAACTGAAGAAGATATAAGTAAATGGAAGCATATACTGTGTTTATGGATAGGAAGAATTAACATCATTAAAATATCTACACCACCCAAAGCAATGTACAGATTCAATGCAATTTCTGTAAAACTACTAATAGTGTTTTTCACAGTAGAACAAAAAAATCCAAAAATTTATATGGAACCACAAAGACCCTAAGTAGCAATAGAAATCTCAAGAAAGAAGAACAAAGTTGGAGGGATCACACTACCTGATATCAAACTATACTACAAGCCCTAGTAATCAGAATAGTATAATACGGGCATAACAACAGACACATCAATGGAACAGAAGAGAGAGCCAAAAAGAAATACACACCTACATGGACAATTAAAATCTGACCAAAGAAAAGGCAAGAATATATAATGGGGTTAAATACAATCTATTCATTAAACGGTGTTAGAAAATCGAACAGATACATGCAAAAAATGAAACTAGACCATCTTTTTAGATATACAAAAATAAACTCAATATGGGTTAAAGATTTAAAAGACCCAAAACCATAAAACCCTTAGGAGAAAGCATAAGCAATAAACTCTGACATTTCTCTTAGCAATATTTTTTCTGAAATATCTCTTAGAGTGACGGAAACAAAACAAAAAGTGAACTAATGGGACTACATCAAACTAAAAAGCTTTTGCACAGCAAACGAAATCATCAATGAAATGATAAAGACAACCTAGTGAATAAAATAAGATATCTGCCAGTGATACATCAGATAAGGGATCAATAACCAAGATTCATATAGAACTTAACACCCCTCCTAAAAATCCAATTAAAATATGGGCAGAAGACTAAAATAGACACTTCTCCAAAGAGGACATAAGATGGCCAGTAGACATATGAAAAAATACTCCAAGTCACTAATCACCAGAGAGATGCAAATTAAGACCCTGTTGAGATATCACTTCACACCTGCCAGATGACTAACATCAATAAATCAATAAACAGATGTGGAGAAAAGGGAGCCTTCAAGCACTGTTGGTGTGTATACAGCCTGGTGCAGCCACTGTGGAAGATAGTATGGAGGTTCCTAAAACAAAACATGGAAGTGCCTTATGACTGGGTATGTGTCTAAAACATTAACTTGGAAAAAAATATGTGCCCCATGCTCATTGCAGTGTTATTTACAATAAACAAGATACGGAAGAAACTTAAGTGTATATCAACAGATAACTGGATAAAGACATTTTTTTAAATATATATATATTTTTTAATATTTTCTTTTTTTATATATATTTTATTGATTTTGTACAGAAAGGAAGGGAGAGAGATAGAGCTAGAAACATCGATGAGAGAGAGTCATCGACCAGCTGCCTCTTGCACACCCCCCACTGGGGATATGCCTGCAACCAAGGTACATGCCCTTGACCAGAATCGAACCTGGGACCCTTCAGTCCCCAAGCCGACGCTCTATCCATTGAGCCAAACCGGTTTCGGCTGGATAAAGACATTTTGATATACCGTGTATATATATATACACACACATACATACACACACACACATACACAGACACACACAATGGAATACTACTTAGTCATAAAAAATGAAACCTTACCATTTGTGATAACATGGATGGACCTAGAGGGTATTTGCTAAGTGAAATAAGTCAGCCTGAGAAAGACAACTACCATATGATTTCATTATGTGGAATCTAAAGAATAGAATAAACAACCAAATAAAACAAACTAACTAGCAGATAGAGAGAACAAACTGATGGTTGCCAGAGGTGCTGGGTGAAAGGAGAAGCGATTAAGAAGTACCAATTGGGCCGGGACCGGTTTGGCTCAGTGGATAGAACGTCGGCCTGCGGACTGAAAGGTCCTGGGTTCGATTCCGGGCAAGGGCATGTACCTTGGTTGCGGGCACACCCCCAGTAGGGGGTGTGCAAGAGGCAGCTGATTGATGATTCTCTCTCGTCGATGTTTCTAACTCTCTATCCCTCTCTCTTCCTCTCTGTGAAAAATCAATAAAATATATTTTTTTTTTAAAAAGTACCAATTGGTAGTGACAGAATGATCATAGAGATGTACAATCCAATGTAGGGAATAGAGTAGTAATACTGGTGTATATGACACCAGTACTTGAGTTATTGCAGGACCACTTTGTAAATTGAATAATTGCCTAACCACTCTGCTGTACACCTGAAAGTAAGTCTAATATATAAAAAGCCAGGGGTCGTCACAACCAAAACAACCAGACGGATGATCGAACAGCAGGCTGTGTGAGGTGACAAGGCCAGCAGGGGGGGTTAGTGAGGAATGACCAAACGAGTAAACAGCAAATTGTATGGGGTGACCAGGCCAGGGGGGGAGTGGGGAGGGGCAGGGGGAATTTGGGGGCAACCAGACTGGCAGGGTGGGAAGTTGGGGGCAATCAGGCTGGCAGGCAGAGGCAGTTAGGGGTGATCAGGCTGGCAGGGAGGCAGTTAGGAGTGATCAGGCTGGCAAGGAGACAGGGGTGATCAGGCAGGCAGGCAGGTGAGCAGTTAGGAGTTATCGTTCCCAGATTGTGAGAGATATGTCCAACTGCTGTTTTAGGCCTGATCTGCAGGCCTAAACTAGCAGTCTGACATCCCTGAGGGGACCCAGATTGGAGAGGGTGCAGGCTGGGCTGAGGGGACCACCCCCTCCCCCATGCATGAATTTTATGCACTGGGCCTTTAGCATAAAATAATGTTGAATGTCAATTGTAATCTATATATATAAAACTCTAATATACAAATAGACTGAATAGAAGAACAACCAAACAACTGGTCGCTATGATGTGCACTGACCACCAGGGGCCACATATGGAGCATGGAGGACGTTGGCTGTGGCAGGATGGTGGAGCAGGTGAGCGGGGGCACCAGACCAAGGCCTGTCGCTGTCATTGGGGTGAGCTTCTGGTGGTTCCTGAAAATTCTTTGCTCCCACACACCATGGTCCCACCCAGTGCTCACACCTGCTGCTGGCCCTCGAGTCGCTGCTCACACCTGTTGCCAGCCCCGATCATTCAGCACCATCAGTGGGTGCAAGCAGTGGCTGCCAGCCCCAATCGCCCCTCAGAGCTTCTCCACCTCCCCCTGCTCCAGAGGTTGATGGGGACTGGCAGCTGCCTCTCACCCACTGCCGGCAATAGACCCACTTGCACCTGCAGCTGGTGCCAGAGCCACTGCTTTGCACTTGCTGCTGGTGCCTGGCACCAGTCCCAATCACTCGGTGCTGCCTGTGGGTGCTCAGAGCAGCTGCTGGCCCTGATCACCCCTGAGGGCTTCTCCACCTCTCCCTGCTCCTAAGAGGCCATCAGAGCAGCAGCAGCCATGCACACCTGCTGTCAGCACAGGCCCCACTCACACCCGCTGCTGGTGCCAGCCCTAAACATTCCAGGCTGTCAGCAAGTAGGAGTGACAGCCTCAGAAGCAGGGTGTGGGCAGACAGGGACAGGGAACTGTGGTGGAGGGGCGGGACACAGAGGAGGGACCAAGACCCGCCCCTGTGCCCACTGCAGCCTCAAGGCCCACATTCTTTCAAGGTGCATGAAATCGTGCACTGGGCCCCTTGTTGAAAAATTATATTAAAAGGTGTTTTATGGAAAGTTATTGTATCTGATGCACCTTCTCTAGCAAATGTGACCAAGTTAAAACAAGCTTTAGTAACAGCAGAGAGGGCTCATCTTAGTCATCAGAAAGAATTTCCTGGCAGTATGTGCTAGAAAGCTGTTTGGCTTTCTTTGAAAGTTTCTGGTGAGTAGTTAGTGATCTGAAACAGGTGTGAGATTCTTTATGCAGGAGGCGTCAACTGGTTTCCAAGGAGCCTGGGCAGAGCTCCTGCTGGAGGCACTGGTTCATTCTGTTCCCAGAACTGTGTCCACAGAACAGACTGAACATGGGCAGCAGCAGAACTCGTCCCCTGTCCCCGCCTCACTGACGAAAGACGGTGCAACGGAGCTCCCGCCGGCCTGGTGCCTGGGTGGTGGGGTGTGCAGGGTGAACCCCAAACATCAGGTTGAGCTTGAATGGCTGCTGCCTGTAGAGTGACTCATAGCTGGCAGAGACCGCGGAGATCTTGAGCAGATAACAGAGGAGCGGCCCTTTAAACCCCAAGGGGAGGAGGCCAGCCTGAGAACCACAGTGACGACTGTTCAGGTGGGACCTGGGCAGTGGGAGTCAGTGAGGCATCAACTGCGGACGTTCTCAGGTGAGAACAGAAACTTGCCTCCTGGTCCTGGTCCTGCCTAATCTCCCCGTTATGCCGAAGGTTCATTCTCAGCAGAATGTAATAAAAATGATGCGAATTCTCAGGCCTCGCCACAGTGCCCACGGCCAGGCCTCCTCAACTGGGGAGGTAAGACCCGGGGTTGCCCTCAGCTCTGTCACATTTGGGGTTCCAGGTTGGTCTGGCTCCAGGGCCACAGCTCCCGCCCCACCAGGTGGAGAGCCTATGACCCTGTCACTCTGCACACACCCAGGCACACTTCTTCCCCCTCCTCTTCCCTCTCCCTTCCTTCTTTTCTTTCTTCCTTTCTTCTCTTCTTTCCAATCTCTGTTTTCCCTTCTCCTCCCAGGGAACCCTTAATAGGAAACCAAATGACAGTAAGAAATGTACTGGGTAGAGCTTTCGGATTCACGCCTGATCCAGTAGATCAAGTATGTCAACTCGCGGCCGGCCCACAGGCGGCCCACAACAAACACTTCTGCGGCCCAGCCAACAGAACGGGAGGTAAGAAACATTTCAACAAAAATTTTGTAACTTAAGTTTTATAATATCCTGTTATACATAATTATTAATATTGAACTACAATTTTCGATATTATGTATATATATTATATAATTGTGTTGCATTCATTTCCCTCATTCGCCTTACTCGCAGGCGCACCACTTCTCTCCACTAATACCAGCAGCGAATATTTTAGCAGCCGATGGCCACGTCATTAGTCTTGGACTGACTTGTTTGGTGTGCGCAACAGGAAATAGTTCACTTTTGGTGAAGAAAAATAGGTTTATTTGTGTTAATTTGTGTAGTTTTTCAGTGTCTGGTCAGTTAATGTTCAAAAAAAAATTTAACTTTTATTAAAATGTTCCATTATTTTATGTTAAGGATTACTCATTTATTTCAGCCCTTTGTATTCAGAATGTCTCTCTCGAAATAAACCTACATTTCTATGAAAATGGAGGCTTTTGTTTTTTGCGCCCGAGTTTGACATGCTTGCGGTAGATGCAGGCTGGCCCACTTCCAGGCCCAGCAGAAGCAAGGTTAGAGCTGGCCTGGAATTTCCCACTTAGCTGTCCCCAGGCTGGCTTCCTCTGCAGCCTCACTGGCCCCTGGGGTCCACTGTGGCTGACCCTCCACTTCCTCTCAGCTGAACAGCAGGTGTGCCGGGCTCTGTGCTGCCACTGGGATCACACAGCCCAGAAAAGGCGGCCCTTGCCCATGCAGGGGCGAGCAAAACTAGGGTTACAGTGCAAGAATCTTCATTTATTCCTGTGTCATTGGTGCTAATGGGCGCACTATTGATTGGCAGGGACCCACTGGTGCCTGCCCTGCAGAAGTCACAGCGGGAGGAAGAAACAGATGCAAACACCTCCCCGCTGCCTGGTGGTGCTGCCCTGGCTGAGTGCTGAGGGGCATGGGAGCTGCAGCTGAGCTCACAGCTGAACACAGAGCTCCTCTAGGTAAGGCGGCCTCAGCAAGCCCAGAGGTGCTGGGGGGCAGTTTAAATTCTCGAGGGAAACAGCAGTACGCATCATGCAGTGGACATCCCACAAGCTACTAGCTCGGCAGCCACAGTTCCAGTTAGGTTGTGTTGCATTCCTCTTGACTTCCTATCATTGTGAACTGGCATTTTGGAAATGGTTGTAATAAGAAGCAAGTGCTCAGTGAAAACCGGGCAGAACAGTACATGAGAATGGCCGTGTCCAAACTGGCCCAGCAAACACACATCCTATTAGTAGATAGTTGTGGTTATTTAAAAATGAAATAAAAATACTATTTTTCTTTCAATTATGTGTACTATTTTTCACATGGCCCTTATGTTCTTAGGAGACAAATACTTATTAAGTTCTTTGGATCTAACTACTAAATGAATTATTAGGCATTTAAGTAGGCCTACAGGCTCTATGTAAAAATGATTGAGACACTAAGGATGCTGTGAACTGAGACGGTTTGGGGCTCTGTCCTAGAAGAAATGATGCTTGATGGAGATGTTAAAAGCAGAGTAACAGCTGGCTAGAAGAAGAGGAGAGGGAGAGGGGGTCTGAAGTGGAGAGCGTGGCAAGAGCTAATGTACGTGTGCAGGGGAATTAGAGCTCATGCCACTGGAACAAAGATGGTAAAGCTGGAAGAAAGTAGAGATGAAGCTGAACAGGTAGACAGGGGACAGCTCAGGAAGGAATGTGTGTGGGCCAGTTTAAAGGGCTTGGCCCTGATTGGCTTATGGAGTGGGGACAACAAGAATGGTAAGTGGCCGGGACTGGTTTGGCTCAATGGATAGAGCGTCGGCTTGGGGACTGAAAGGTCCCAGGTTCGAGTCCGGTCAAAGGCATGTACCTCGGTTGCGGGCATACCCCCAGTAGGGGGTGTGCAAGAGGCAGCTGATCGATGACTCTCTCTCATCGATGTTTCTAACTCTCTCTCTCCTTTCCTCTCTGTACAAAAAAAACAATAAAATATATTTAAAAAGAAAGAAAGAAAGAAAGAAAGAAAGAAAGAAAGAAAGAAAGAAAGAAAGAAAGAAAGGTAAGTGAAGAGGCGAGCAGAGCTGCACATGAGGGATGGAGTGACTACTTAGAAAGGGCGTATTGAGAAGCTGAAGTATAAGGAGAGGGGCTGTTGGGAAGGAAGTCTGGGTTACTGAACGGTGACTCCTGGAGACTGATGAGAACTATAGCTTGAATGTTTGTGTGGATGGTGGGGACACCCATGAGTGAGGATGTAAGAGTAGAGACCCCACGGTTGGGGCTGGGGTAGTAATGGCTGCTGAGCTCAGTTATTGTTCCCTGGAGAAGCTGGGGTGTGGGCTAACTGCCAGACCAGATATCATTAACAGACACTGGTCTAGCTGGGTACTATGTTCTTCGAGTTTTTGGCTACTTCACTTTGATTCCTTGTCTCTCGGTAAGCCAGATCCCAACTCACTCCCAACTGAGGTCAGTAAATACTCTAGCCACCTGGCTCCAGTGGACAGGCTAACCCAGACCCCGGGTTCTCCGGGAAGCATGATATGTCTCTCACCTGCCTTCAAGCAGCGGGTCAATCCCTATTTTAATAAAACGCAAACCTGAAACCTGAAGCAAAAAAATTAGGAAGCATGTATAGTCATAGAAATGGAAACATATCCCTTCAAAATAGCAAGACTTTGATTTAATGAATTAGAAACCTGATTTGTTAAGCTTTCCAATTACTTGTTGTTCTGTCCTTAGCTTTGGATTGCTGATAGACGTGAACTCGTGGCCTCATTACTCTGTGTGCTGGGGCTCAGGGACCAAGGACTTGCTGGTGTAGGAAAAGAGTAGATAATGGGATAAGTGTAACCCTCCAAGTGGATGAAGCTTCCTATGCAACCAAAATTAAATATTAAATGTCCTTCATTTATCTAAGAAAATCTCAAATTTAGAAACATTTAATGCTAGCTGTAGGATTTTTTTAAAAATGTTCTTACCCTGTAAGATATTAGTTGTTACATTTTCCACATCTAATATTGCGATTTCAATTAAAAGATGGCCCAGTTATTCACAAAGTTCACCCTTTTCCCTAGATCTGCTCTAGCCTGGGGGATGGGCAAACATAGGTAGAATCTAACTCCTATTTTTCCTGATTGGCAACTTCAGTGTAAAATATAAGGAGGCCACTTGTGCCTCAAAGCAACAAGGAGGAATTGATTTATGGTGTATTTAAATAACAGATGCTATTTGGTAATGTGGTTTTAGGTAGAAATATCAGAGGCCTCTATTGTGCTCTATGAAGAATCTCCTGCCCTGTGCTAACTTCATAGGATAATAAGCAGCTGAACAGTCTTCCAGAGACTGACAGCTACCCTGAGGACAGAGGGCAAGGTGGTATGGTGACTGGGCATCTATTTGCTTCTCTATTTGGAGAAATCCTACCTAATAAAAGAGTAATATGTAAATTAACCATCACTCCACTATACTCACAAGCCACACCCACCAGTCATGCCAACCAGCCCATCAGAGTGAGTATGCAAATTAACCCCAACCAAGATGGCTGCCACCACAGAGAGTAAGAGGGAGACTTGGGTTTCCCTGACAATGGAGGAAGCCAAGCTTTCCACACACCCTGGCTGGCCCAGGCCTCTGCATAAGGCTACAAAGTTTCAATTATAGAAGATAAATCCCAAGAAAAATGGTGACAGCCACAGAGCTGGAGAGAGCAGGCTAGGGTCACTCCCGGCAACAGAGGAAGCCAAGCTTTCCACCCCCGCCCTGGCTGGCCTAGGCCTCCACTCCAGGCTACAAAGTTTCAATTATAGAAGGGGAATAAACCCCAACAGAAATGGCTGCTGCCATGGAGCGAGCAGAAGTTTCAATTGTAGAAGATAAATAAATCCCAGATCCCAGGGCCTCTGCTTGGGTCACTAGGGAGCATGGCTGGCCTGCAAACCTCCACAGGCCCCTCACCCAGGCTTCCCATGCCCCAAGGGAACCCCCAACCTTCAGGGAAAACCAGCTGGCCCCCACCCATGCCCCAGGTCTCTATCCTATCTAATAAAAGACTAATATGCAGATTGATCCTCACTCCAATACACAAGATCAAGATGGTTGCCTCCATGTGGTCAAAGATCCTGTCCTCATGTGGACACAAGATGACCACCACAAGATGTCCAGGGGAAGGCAATTGGGAGGAACCAGGCCTGCAAGGGAAGGCAGTTGGGGGCAATCAAGCCTGCAGGGGAGGGCAGTTAGGGGTGACCAGGCTGGCAGAGGAGGAAAGTTGGGGGCAAACAGCCTGGTAGGGGAGCAGATAGACATCAATCAGGCTGGCAGGGCAGTGGTTAGGGGCAATCAGGAAGGCAGGCAGGTGAGCAGTTGGGAGTTAGCAGTCCTGAATTGTGAGAGGGATGTCCGACTGACTGTTTAGGCCCGATCCCACCGTGGGATCAGGCTAAACAGGCATTTGGACATCCCCCAAGGGGTCCCAGATTGAAGAGGGTACAGGCTGGACTGAGGGACAGTCACCCCCCCACCCCATGCACAAATTTCATGCACCAGGCCTCTAGTCTATATATAAAAGCCTAAGCAGCCAAACAATTGAACAACCGGCCTACCAATCGCTATGATGCACACTGACCACCAAGGGGCAGATGCTCAATGCAGGAGCTGCCCCCCTGGTGGTCAGTGCACTCCCACAGCCAACCTTCTGCAGCCACCCCCTCCCCCCACCCCCCAGGACAATTCCTGTGGCCTCGAATGCCCCATTTGCCAGCCAGGCCGAGGAACCCCACCCACCCATGCACGAATTCATGAAATGGGTCTTTAATATAAGAATAAGAAAGTCAGTAATGACTGGAGACCTTCCACACACCAGGCACCTACAGACTTAAACCCTCATGACAAACGTGACACCGTCCTGTTAGGAGTTTCTGGACCTGGTGGCTCTGCCTGGCACTGGCTGTGTCACACCTCTGTGCGCATTTTATGATGCTGTCCCAACCCAGGTCTGTTTCCGAAGCTGTGGCTGAAGTCTGACTCAGTGAAAGGAGTCTGCTGAGCAGTTGAAGCCCTGAGCCCACAGCTTCTCACTGAGCCTGGGAAGCATCTCAGCCAATGGCCTCCCCCCTCCCTCTTCTCTGGAAGCCCGGGAGAGGTGGCCCCAACACTTCACTGGGTGTAACCATAGCTCTGCCCAGGCCCCCGGGTGCCTTTCGGGAGGGAATGGGGCTTCTCAGCAGCAGACAAAACCCCACGAGCAGAGCTCCCCCATCATGATGGGGGTTGGAGGATGGCCACAAAATAAAGCACAGACATGTGTCCATGCAGGCCAGGGACCTGAGATGCTCACAGAGCTACCAATCTGACCCCTGATTCACAGCCTGCACCTCCTCTCATGCACACTGCCTACTGACTGAGACTTCCGTTTCTGACGTGGTTACCCTCTCATCCACAGGGGCCCATAAGATCCATACAGTGTTGGTCCCACTTTTAATCCATGATCAAAGGCCAAACGAATGTGGAGAGCGTTTGAGGAGCAGCTAAGAGGCACACAAGCAAAGGATGGGCAGGCCTGGTGCTTCAGCTCAGCCTTCCTGGCTTCAGGAAAATCAAGGCCAAACATGGCTGCCTCGTGGGTCCTTAAAGGAGCCAGAACACGGGCACTGGTTTTCAAGTGCCTCTTCCCTGGAGGAAGTCATCTCCCCATTGGGGGCTTTAGCTTCACCTTAGGAGAGGAGGTGATGAGTGGCACACAAGGACACTGGTGAGAAGGAAAGATGTGACATGGATAAAGTGTCTGAGGTCCTCACAAGCAACCCTACGTGATAAAGAAACTGGTTCTGTGACTGCCAAGAAAGTTGAGACCTCCCTGTTTATCCCTCCTCCTCCCCAAACAAGAGAGTACTTCCGCCACGGTTGTACCAAAGACTGTTTCTTGTTTCCGCAGGCCTTCAGAAGAGGGGGCTCGGCAACAGCTCGCCTGCTGGTCCCGCTGTGTGTCCACCTCCTGCTGCCTGTGACCAGGCTCATGCTACCTTCTCCACACCTCCAGATGGTCACAGCTTTCCCTACTTAACCACATCGTTCATTATGGCACTTAAACACAAGGAATCGAAGCTTCATTTTGTTCCCAAGGCCAGCGAGATAGCCTTGCAGGACCCCTCCTGGGCAGCTCAGCTTAACAAATTCATCTCTGGGGCCCTAGCTCCTAGGCCACCTCCCTAGGAGGCTGAAGGAAAGACGCGGAGGGCCCTGCCAATAAACTAAGCCAGAACAGCCCGTTCCCTTCCCGGAAAATGAACCCAGTGGAGGAAGATGGATTGATCGGAGACCCAGGTTCAGAGTCAGGCTGCTGGCAGGAACCCCCTCAGCCCGTGGACTAACGGCCGGTGTTTTCAGAGGCTGCAGCCTGTGCAGCTAACACCAACGGAGCAGCAAGCCAGCTGGGTGAGGACGCTCCCACCAGGGCCAGCCAATGGCAATGAAAATGCTAGTTTTCTGTTGTTTTAGATAAAACTAATCAGAAAAGGGGAGGCATTGGGAGCTATTTGGGGGCTTAAGGACTCCAGTTGGGAAACTTCAACCTGCCATGCTGCCCTTTTCCTCTCCCGCCAACAAGACTCCCTCCCAGCCCACCAAGAGCTGGTCCTGGGGAGGGTCACAGGGGATGCTGCTTCGGTTCCCGTGTTTTCCTGTGGCAGGGCCTGCGCCCATGGGAGAGCCTTGTTTTGTTCTTGCTGAAAAGGTGCTGGAGCTCTGCCTCGGCTGTAGTTGGGAACCAGCCATTAGAGTGAGGTGGGGAAGCAGTGAGCACGTCCCTCTGAGCCTCTGAGTACGTCTCCCGGGTATACACAGGCCCCTCCTGGGTACAGACAGGCCCAACCCCCGATATAGACAGGCCCCTCCCGGGTACGGACAGAGCCTCTCCCAGGTACGGACAGACCCCCTCCCCCCCGGGTATAGACAGGGCCCCTCCCGGGTACGGACAGCCTCCCCCGCCCCTCCCCCCTCCTCCGGTATAGACAGGCCCCCCCAGGGTATAGACAGGACCCCTCCGGGGTACGGACAGGGCCTCTCCCAGGTATAGACAGGATCCCTCCCAGGTATGGGCAGGGCCCCTCCCGGGTATGGGCAGGGCTCCTCCTGGGTAGGGACAGTCCCCTCCACCCCCCCTCCCTGGTATAGACAGGACCCCTCCCGGGTACGGGCAGGGCCCCTCCCGGGTACGGACAGCCCCCCCCCCCCCCCCCCCGGGTACGGACAGGACCTCTCGGGGGTCAGGGAGCTGCTGCGGAGGCACAGTGGAGGGTGCAGTGTGACAGGAGCAGGTTCTGGGGAGCACACTCGTTTTGGTGGACAGACTGTGACTACTTCCTCTAACATCCCTTTTCCAAGTCTCCTAAGTGGTAACAGTCGCTGCCCCTGCAGGCAGATGAGGCTCAGGGCAGCATTAGTGTATTTGAGAGCTCAGCACATACTTAAAATAGCATCGGCCCTAGCAATTATCTGTCATCTCTGCCGTCTTCCTAGAATAAATGTCTCCAATTCCATGCTAATGGACACATTTCAAGACTGGCATCAGAAGACCCAGATCTCTTCTCTGCTAAAATGATCGGCAGCCAGGTGGGAAGGTGTTGAGGAGTGCTGGGATTTGGGGAGAGAAAGCTTTCCAGACAAGACAATCCCACAGGAAAAGGGGCAGAGGGGCGAGCGGCCGGAGCCCGTCTGTGGGGAGGTGGGTGGGGGGGGAGGCAGGCGGCCTTGGTCAGGAGGGAAGTGGGGCATCACCGGGCTCTGAGCTGCGGAGGGGAGGGTCCAAGGAGAGCAGAGCCAGCCCTGAGCTGGGTGTCTCAGTCGTTGGGTACCAGGTGAGGCTAGCCAGGCTCCCCTTTTCCTCGAAGATCCTAAGAGCCTACGTTACTTTCACTTCCTTGGGGTCTTCATTCCCTGCTCTGCAGAGTGACCCCCCAGGGAACCAGGATAAACATTTCAAAGGCTCATGATGACGTGCATGACGAACTACCCTGTTTCCCCGAAAATAAGACAGTGTCTTATATTAACTTTTTTCTCCCAAAGTTGGGCTAGGTCTTATTTTCAGGGGATGTCTTATTTTCGGGGAAACACGGTATTATTATTCCCTAACAAACAGAGGATCCGAAGACACACAGCAACCTGGGACAAAGCAATCCCCAACTCATATTAAATGAGATGCAGAGTGTTACACTGACACTCGCACAGCCCCTGCCTACAACAGGCACTCAATGAACATGGCCATGGTTTGCACATTATGCGCTCCAGCCATCTACCTCCTGCGTGGCTCACACACCTGTCCCTGCAGCTCCCGCGGGACAGTGCTCCAGCCAGCAGCCCAGGTCAGTTTCGAGGCTGAGGTGTCATCTCTGATTCCTGTCAGCCCTAGAAGATTCTGTTTCTAGGTTACAGGTCCTATAGGAAGCCATGGGAACAGGCGGCCTGGAAGGCAGTGTCTGTCCTGCAGAATCTGTGTCCTGAGGAGGAACGCCCTGTGGTTTAGGGGTAAAGGGGTCCCTGGCATAAGAGGCTGTGGAGCTCGGTGGGGGTTAGAGAGGCACTGGAGCCGAAGGCCTTGCTGGCTGGTAGCTCTGGCAGTGCCCTGGTGTGGCAGCAGCTTCTGCAGGACGCGGAGCCAGGGCAGGGCCCTGTGGGCAAAAAGGCCCAGCAGAGGCTGATGTGCATACGTGATGTATTAGCTAAACATGTGCTGAGAAGGGTGGCACTGTACTAAACATTTTAAATACAAACTAATTCCTGCACAGGTAGGGTCGCTAGGCCTGGCCAGCAATCAAGGCCAATTGGGGCCTTCCAGCTGCTGGCCAGGGCCTTCCTTCTCTCCATGCTGCTCCCTGGTGGTCAGTGTACATCATAGCGAGCAATCAAACTCCTGGTCTCCTGGTTGAACTCCTGAAGGGACACTTCGCATATTAGCGTTTTATATATAGCCCAGAATGCACAAAATTCATGCCAGAGCAGGCTTCCTTCCCCCCGCTGCTGGCACCGGCTTCCCTCTGGCACCGGGGACCCAGGCTTTCCTCATAGCCCCAGCTTCATCCTGAAAGTTGTCCAAAAGGATGTCCAGTCTAATTAGCAAATTATACTTTTATTATTATGGATGCTCTCATTCAGTCCTCCCCTGAAAGGCAGGTGCCATCTTTTCCCTCCTGAACATGTGAGGACAGTAAGGCTGAGAGGGAGTGCAGAGCTTGGCCAGGCCCCACAGTGGGAAGACGACACGGCATTGGTGTGTGAGCATAGCCACTGGTCGCGTGTCCTTCGTGGCCACGTTTCTGGACCAGAGAGAGGTCAAGTGCCACAGCACGCATCTCTGGAAACTTGCTACCAAACATGACCTCACTGCTTTCTCACCCAACACGTGGCAGTTCCTTTGTGTCCACTGTTGCCAGACGCTGGATGAAGGGCTGTGACTATGAAGACAGAAAAGGCAGTCCCTGATGAAGGGAAGTCGTTAGAGGGCCACTCTGACAAACAGCCGTTGGAAAGAGAAGCAGCCAACATTGATGGAATGCGTACTATGTGCTCTGGATTGACAGGCGCCATCTTATTTAATTTTTAAACCAACACAGTGCTGCCTGTTTCTGCACGATGACACTGAGGTGTGGAACGCTCAAACACGCGGCTCAGGTGCACGGGGTACTGCTCGCAGTGGCTGTGCTGAGATCAAACCCGGTCTGATTCCAGGCCTGATTCCAAACCCAGGTCCCCACCTTCCTGGGGCCGCCAGACCCCCCCCTCCAGGGAACGCCTGTGAGAGTGTGTGGCGAGTCAGAGTGAGTCCTGTGTTTGAAGAATTAACTGAGAGCTCTTTCCCGGGAGGATGGTTATCAAGGAGGGGTGGGTAGGCCTTTGAAGGCTGTAACTGCAGCAAATTCTACAGAGCAAGTAGTCTCAAGGTCAAATCCAAGCTGCTGGCCACTTACTTCAAGAGATATCCATGGAGACAAAAACCCAAACCAGCAAAAAGAATGCTGGGCCTGGTTTCATGCGTGCCATTTAGAGTAAAGGGGCTGGCTCACTTAGATACTCGCTGCCATCCTGGCTCAGGACAGGCACCCCTCCCGTTTGTAAGCTCTCGGGGCCAGCGCCGTAGACTCCTTCCCACCTCCTCGTCAGCTCCCAGCATTTTGTTCCTTGGCTCCTGTCTCCACTCAAAACATTTCTTCCATCTGTTCCTTCTTCTGCAGGGCCAACTGCACCCCCAGGGACCGGGCTTCTTCCCGCCTTTAACGGTTGTGTCTCCTTGGGAGAGCTGTGCCTGCCTGGCTTGGGCACCGGCCATGCCCTGTGCCTGCCTCCCAGCACCATCCACGTCCTGTCACATGACCTGTCTTCACAGCGGCTGGGAGCCACTTCAAGCAGACACTTTCTTAGCCAGAATTGCTGGCATAGTATTTGGCACATAGTAGGTGTTAAAACATTTTTTTGTCATTTATCTCTTTATTGTTCCTCCTTTTATAAAAATATGGAACTCTTGACGAATTTGCGTGTCATCCTTGCGCAGGGGCCGTGCTAATCTCTGTATCGTCCCGATTTTAGTGTATGTGCTGCCAAAGCAAGCACAGTGCTAAAACTTTTTAAAGTGAACCTTATGAATATGTTAAAGGTACAGCCAGTGTGGCAGACAGGCCCTAAATGACACCCTAGAAATGCCACCTCCTGGCATTCACTCCTCTGTGTGCCCTCCCCGGAACGCAGGCAACACCAATGTGACTCTGTCCTGCAGGAGAAGGTGGAGGTGACGGGCCGGACCTGTGACTCACTGTTGCAAACATGAGGCTCTGAGCAATGCACTCTCCTGCCTGAAGCCGTGTGCTGTGAGCAGCCCAAGGAGCCACCTGGCAGCAGCCATGTGGCCTCAGGACCTCACTGTCCTGCGAAGAGCTGGCCCTGAGCTCCAGCACCACGTCTGTGGCCTCTCCAGGGAGCATCCAGGGAGCCTCGCTGAGTCTCCAGGGGAGAAGCCAGAGCTGACTACAAGCTGACCGAGGAGAGACCCAGCTAAGCCTGGGTTCCTGGCCTCCCGAAAACAAGAGAATACAAATGTATGTGTTTTTTGTTTGTTTGTTTGTTTGTTTTTTCTGATTTTTTTCAAGAAAAACGATTTTAAATGTGTTGCATGCAATACACATTAATATTTCAAGAAAAACAATTTTAAGTATAATAATGTTACATGTAATACAAATGTATGTGTTTTAAGTCACTAAATTCTAATACTGATTAACTATAGGCCCAGTGCACGAAATTCGTGCACAGAGGAGGGGGTGTCCCTCAACCCAGCCTGCATCATCTCCAATCTGGGAGCCCTCGGGGGCTGTCCAACTGCCAGTTTAGGCCCGCCAGTCGGACATCCTTCTCACAATCTGGATTCTAACCAATCTCCTGCCTGCCAGCATGATCGCCCCCTAACTGCTCCCCTGCACATAACTGCTTTACACATAACTGATTTACACATAACTGCTCCCCTGCCAGCCTAATCACCCCTAACTACCCTCCCCTGCCAGCCTAATCACTCCCACCTGTCCTCCCCTGCTGGCCTGATGGTCCCCAACTGCCCTCCCCAGCTGTCCTGCCCTGCAGACCTGGTCACCTCCAACTGCCCTCCCCTGCCAGCCTGGTGGCGCCCAGTTGCCTTCCCCTTCCAGCCTGATCATCCACAACTACCCTTCTCTACCAGCCATCTTGCGGCAGCCATCTTGTGATGATGTCACACAAGGGTGTTGGGCAGGGCATGGTGCCACCTAGGCTTTTATTATATAGGATGGGGGCATGCACCAGCTTTTCAGAAAAGGGGAAACGGACGGGACGATAACATTGTGCGGCCCGATGAGCTGGTGAATAACCTCAGAGTTAAGGAGTGAGACAGGCCTTCTCTGGGAGATGCAAGGACCAGTCCAGAACCAATGGAAACAGCTGATCCCAGGCCTTCAGTGTGAACTCCTCCTCAGCTCATTCCTGCCACCGGGTGAACATGGTTTAGGGGATTCATGGTGAGAGTGACCAGGACACAGACCTAGAGTCAGACAGAATGAAGCTGCAGGCTTCATGAAACGACCCCTCTCTGGCTCCGCCCCTGCCTGAGAGGAGGCTGATGCACTGCCCTGCCTGGCATGAGAAATGGCATAAGGAAGTACCAGCTGTGAGCTGGCCAGGCCTGTCTCCCCGCCCCTCTTCCCTGCGTGAAACCCTCCGTAGCCCGCTCTTGACTGAGTCCTCAGAGGCGTGTGCTGCAGCTGAGAGCCCCGACGTTCCACAGGCTGTGCTGCTGAGCCGTCAGGCGGCTTCCTGAGGTGACTTACTGCTTCCTCTTTCACGGGCGCTTTCTGCTTAATAAGTGGAGCTGCACCAAGCACCCTGGGACGCGGGAGGCCCCCGACCTCAGGCTGCCTTTGCCGCAGCAGACTCCCGCAGGCTGGCCCCTTCCTGGGCTCGGCTCCGGGCTCCGGGACCCTGAGGGTGCTCCCTCAGAGGGGCTTTTTTCTTCTTTTTAAAAAGTAAGGTCTGTCTTCCCCTGGCCTTCTGAGAGCGTGCAGCCCTTCAATCTCAGGGGCCCTTGCCCTCAGACTCAGAAAACGGCAGGAAGGCGGTGACTGGGGTCATGTGACGGACAGAACACACACCTGATTGTGTGCTGCCCCACCGCCTGGAGTATCCAGGCTATAAGACGCCTGCCGATGCCCTCCCTGCCAGCCTGTGCCTGAGCCGAGCCTGCGACGCGGGGGTCTGCTGACAGCACATGGTTCAGATGCGACAGAGGACACCCACAGATTTCACAACAGAGGTCGGCCTCTCACTTCAGCTCCCGTGCTGCGCAGGAGCAGCCGCGGCCAGCGCGGTGGAGCTGAGGGTGAGCTCTTCCCACAACAGTTGGGTCCCGAGGCCACAGGCTGCTGCTGTGGCCACCCGCCTCCCCCTTGTTCCAGGCGCGTTCCCAAGGGTGTCTGTGCACCCCTCCTAGCACCCCTTCCTGACTCCAGGAAGGCCAATGTGCTGGGAGCCTTAAGACCCCTCCCCATCCCGGGAGCAGCCCGGAGAGGCAGCGCTAAGCTCCCCTCTGCCAGAGCTGATCTCCTGCACCAGGCCTCCTCGCCCCGGGTGACCCGGGCCCTACCTCACACACACACACACACACACACACACACACACACACCCGCGTCCCAGACCTACCTCCTGCCTCTCCCCTGGGCATTCCTGGCCTATCCTGTGCCTCCCCTCTGAGGCATGGCAGCCTCTGGGGACCAGCTGTAACCACTGAGGATGAAGGAAGGGGAGTCTGCTAACAGGGGCTCGCCTAAGACCGAGGTACTGGACTGGGAAACAGATGGGACGCAGCGGGGAGTGCAGGGAGGAGAGTGCACAGAGGGCCTGGCTCAGCTCTGGGTAACTGCTGAGTGGCTTTCCAGGCCAAAAGCGGGGGCGTTTCACACAGCCCTTCTCACTGCCACATGCAGGCGCCCGGCCACAGCGGTCTGAGCCCTCTGGGCCAACGCCCGGCAGCGCTTATGCCTGAAACCCAGCTCGATTCCTTCTGTCCAAGTTGACTGACCTCCTCCTCAGCCAGCTCACACTGCCAAGGGGAGGGGTGCCTGTGACCGGCACCCTCTCCAGGGGGCAGGGGGCTCTGAGGGTCTGGATACAAACAATGTCTGTAATAAGCTCCGAACCCCAGGAAGAGGGTCATCTGATAGCCAGCGAGTGAGAAAGCCAACGCAGGTGACACTCAGGTTCCCTGTGAGATGGGTCATCTTTCGCTGTGAGATTTGCAAGAGCTCTCTGGCCTGGTTTCTTTTGTTCTAAATGTAAATCCAGTCCTAGGATTGTAGGACCTTGAGCCAAGTTGACAACGGCCCAGCTCAGAGGCTCCTCAGTGAACCATTTCCTCTGGCCCTGCTTCCCCTCAGCAGAGAGGGCTGCCCTTGGGACAGGAGGGGCGGCCGCCCTGGAGCTGGGTCAGAGCTGAGGGCAGTCCTGCTCTGTGGCGCCTCTCATGGCCATGGGGAGCTTTTCTGGGCCTCCAGACCCGCTGGACAAAGCCCTTTGGTGCCAGACCATCACTCCAAGTGATGCCTCGCACGACCGAAACCTTAAAAAGGAAAAAAAACAAAAAAACAATAACTATAAAATGTTCAGGCCTTTTCCAGAGGACAAGTCATAATCCCTCTGGGTTATCTGAGCTGCTCCGTGAAAAGCTGGTGAGCAGACAGAGACAGAGGCTGCGGGCTCCTGGGCCCGAGCACTGAGCTGACGGCACATACGGTATGGCACATACGTGCTGCCTCCAATTTGCTCCACGGAAACCCATGCGAACACGGCACCATTGGAGGGTGAAGGCGAGGAGACATGAGCTCTGACTTCTCCATTTTACAGACCAGCAGCGAGCTCAGACAAGGAAAGGACTTGGTTATGGCCATGATGAGCTGGTGTGCGGCTGGCTTCGAGTCCCTGGGATGTGTCTACTCCCCCCTCCGCCCAGGCCTCCTCCCCACCGGTGTCTACATGCGTCCGGAACAGGGACGCACTGGCGGTGAAGCCAGGTTCCATCCCCATCACGTGAGACCTGGGCAAGTCCCTGAACTTCCTGGCATCGGGGGAAATAAAAGGGCCTATGGGGACCTCCGACGCCCCTGCCTGTGAGTTCCCTGTGGATTCTCCTGGCTTCCACAGGCCAGGCAGGAAGTGGGCTGTTTGTTTAACCTTAGGAGGCAACGAGGGATTCAAAAGAAGAGGTACCAGGTGCAGTACTGGTTTAGGGCTCCAGGCAGCCTGGAGCCCTCTGGGCCAAGCACGCCCTCTGGGGGTGCCCTGCAAGGGAGGGCGGGAGGTCATGCAGAATCCTCAGTGGGTCTGATGCCAGAGGCCAGAGCAGAAGTCACACCCACCATGCCCGCTGCAATGCAAAGCCTGCCGCCGACAGGCCCCGGGCCGAGCCCCCGTGCCCAGCCCTTCCTCTCATGGCTCCGGCCTCGCACGGCTTCCCTCCAGCCTGGAGGGCCACTGGCAGGGGCTCTGTGACAGTCCCGCTCCGCCTGACCCGTCCTGCTCTCCCTGCTCTGCAGCACAGCGGGGTCCTGCAACCGCCGCTCTGGGTTCAGCAGTTTAGACCCAAAGAGGAGAATTCTTCGGGAAAAGGAGGTGCCATTTGAGCTGATGAGGAAGACGATGCCCTCGGTCTGCACAGCTCAGCCTGGCTGGCCTGCAGAGGCTGAGGGGCACCTCTCACCGTCCTCTCACCCACCGGGGGTGCCGAGCACCGGAGAAGGGCCGGGGCCTGTGCGAGGCTCGGGGAAATCCAGCGACAGACAAAACACAGTCACTGGCCGCAGGGAGCTGCGCTGAGACAAGCACAAATCTGGGGCAATAATCACACCGTCTGGGCATGCCCGCTCCTGGTCCTTTTGGGTCCAGGTGGGTCGCCAGCAGAAGCCTGAACTCGGCCACACGGTGGGCGGCATCGGAGCCGCGGCCGGAGGCATGAGAAGCCGAGTGTTGTTACCCAGACAAGCAAGGAGAAGGGGCAGGAGGTGCGAGGGGAAAGGTGGGAGGACCGAGAGCAAGCACCACAGTGGCCCAGGTGGCGGAGGCCATGCAGGAGGGAAACCTCTCTCAGGTACCTTTCCTCACTAGGGGAGATTCTATTTCCAAAAGACAGGGGTCAGTACTGTTCTCTAGGCTGTGGGTGATGGCCTATAGGTGATGGCCCTCCTTCTGTGACAGCCGGCAAAGCAGAGCCTCGCCGAAAGCCACAGGCGGAGCTGTGAGGGCATCCGCGCTCATGCCCTTCCCAGCACCTGTCCAGGACACCGCGGGCGGCGCCTGCCGGAGGGCGGAGCCCCGGGCCCGGCTCCCACTGGCCCATGCTGGCTCCCAGGAGCCTGAGCCTCTCGTATCAGCAGCTCCCCTCCCACTTGCTGAAGGAGCTGGGCCTCCGCTGCCTGCAGGAACCCTTGGAGGTTCTGGGGCTGCAGAAAGGAACCAGCCACACCGCCTGCCTTTCGAGCGCGGCTATGACATGGGTCCTGAGGAAGCCGCTTTTGGTAAGAAATTATTTCTGTTTTAAAGCCTGAAAAAAAAGACCTGTCCACAACCTGAGAGATGAGCTCTCGAGCTGGCAGGCCCTGCAGCTCCCCTACAATATGGCCTGCTCCTTCCGCTGCCTCCTGGTTGGGGGGGTGGGGGGGGTGGGGGGGGAACTTGGGAGGAGGGAGGTGCAACTCAACTCCTGCCCGCCTGCCCCCCACAGGCCCCTGAAAGGGCTGCCTCAGCGCCTGGCCCGCACACTCCAGCTTGCTCGGTCCCACACACTCACAGCTCCTGCACATACATGCTCACACTCACATATACAACACACCCTCACCGTCACACATGATTACACCCTCACACATGCTCACATGCACACATACATGATCTGACACACAACACAAGCTCACGCACTCATCCTGCACACTCTTACGCAGCCAGGCCTCTCACACCCTCATCCACAGCCTGAGCCATTACGGTGATACCACTCACATTTTCCATCTCTCAGTGGCTTCAAAACAGGAAGCCAGAGAGGGGAGGAGAGCAGTGTGAAGGGCCAGGTGCAAGCCGGACCCCTCCCGGCAGGTCTGGCTGCAGCGCCAGGCCACCCCCTCCCCCGCCCCCAGCGCCAGCACCCCCTCTCCAGCTTTCTCCCAGCAGCCATCCTGCCCAGGCCACTGGCAGCCTGGACTGGCTGCACAGCTGGCAGGGGGCGCTGAAGACGGCCCCATCAGCCTGCTGCTGTCCCTCCCTCCCTCCGGCAGGGGCTCGCTGGGAGGGAGGGAGGAAGGGAGGGAGAGAGGGAGGGAGGGAGGGAGGGAGGGAGAGAGGGAGGAGGGAGGGAGGGAGGGAGGGAGGGAGGGAGGAAGGGAGGGAGAGACGGAGGGAGGGAGGGAGAGAGGGAGGGAGAGAGGGAGGGAGGGAGGGAGAGAGGGAGGAGGGAGGGAGGGAGGGAGGGAGAGAGGGAGAGAGAGAGGGAGGGAGGGAGGGAGAGAGGGAGGGAGGGAGGGAGAGAGGGAGGGAGGGAGGGAGGGAGGGAGGAGAGAGGGAGGGAGGGAGGGAGGGAGGGAGGGAGGGAGGGAGGGGTCTCTGCCCTTCCTGCCCGCCCTGTGGAGCCCCCGCTTCCAGAAACCAGCTCTTCAGAGGAGCCTCAGGGGCCATTCCTCGAGCTCCCGCCCTGACCGGTCCTGAGCCCTGACTGGTCCTCTGCTGCTGGCTCAGTCACACCCCTTCCGTTCTGTGCGTGTCCCAAGCGCCCCTGTGGCACAATGCTCTGTAACAGCAACCTGTGAGCACCATGCACGGCACAAAGTGCACAACCAGCGTCCCCTTTCACTCCCATGGGGGTGTACCCCCTTAGCAGACGAGGCAGCTGAGAGCGAGGTGACCAGGCACCTGTTCACCCCGCTTCCAGGAGCATCCCTCTCACACGGCCCGGGCTGGACGTGGGTGTCTGAGATGAGCAGGTCCATCAGAGCAGCAGCACTGACGCTGACGCCACTGAGGCCCTGAGAGGAGAGGAGACCGAAGGGCAGGAACAGGCAAGGCCAGGGCCTGTTCTGGCACGGCGCCTCCTCTGGCACCGCGTGCACTCACCAAACCGCACACCGAAAGCGGCTGCTGGCCTGGCACGGAGGCACCTGGCACGGAGGCGGGGGAGATCCTTTTGTACTTTAATTGCCCGAGTAATTGGGGCTGAATCCCGCCATTTAATGAGAAAGCCTGAGGGGAAGCTTTGTGAGAGGATGTGGCTGGAGGTGAATGACATTTCTGGGTCTCTCTCTCTCCCTCTCTCTCTCTCTCTCTCTCTCTCTCTCTCTCTCCCTCCCTCCCTCCCTCCCTCCCTCCCTCCCTCCCTCTCTCTCTCTCTAAGAGATTATTAAAAACATTTTCCCTGCAGCAGTGACCTTGAGAGGAGCTGGCAGAGGGCAAGCCACACGCTCCCTCTGCCCACACGCTCCCTCTGCACTCCATTCGTGACTGACAAAGGGTCTCTGGAGAAGGGGTGTCAGCAGGTGGCTCCCCCAAACCAGCGCAGGAGAAGCAGCCGGGGACAGTGCTCTGAGGCTGGAAGGAGAGAGAACAGAAAACCACGCCAGAAGGGGGCTCCTGCAGGCTGGCCCTCGGCCCCACACGCTCTTCCTCAGGGTCCCCTCCTGCAGGCTGCCCGCACCTCACAGCTGGACTAGAAAACGGGCATCGAGGCCACGAAGGGGGTGGCTTCGGTCTGGGCGAGGCCCTGGAATCTTCCTTCCTGCAGATCTTCCGGGCAGAGCGAGAGAGAATTCCTGTTCTTCTTGGCTCGCTTTGCTTCTCCTCGAAACACTGTCCAAAGCTCCTCCTCCCCAAGTCCCACCCTGTTCTTAAATGCCTCTTCTGACCCGTCCAGGGTTCAACGGCCCCTGAGGTCAGAGACTGTGACCGGTGGAGTCCCGCTGAGGGCAGTGAGAAAGCAGAGGCTGAGGTGACCTTGGACTCCAACCCCTCCGCCATGCACGGTCCCTGCTGTTTCTCGGGAGGGCAGGGTTCTGGGGGGCTCCCGGTGAGCGAGCCCCCGGCTGTGAGGAGGCCCCGCAAGCACTGTCCTAGCACAGCTGGAGGCCTGGCTGCTTTCCTGGCTCAGCAAAAGCTTCCAGGAAGCAGGAGCCACGGGAGGGACACAGGGCTGCTGGCTCCAGAAGAGGCCCAGTAACCCGGCCACCGAGGTGGGGCTGGGCCTCGCGGGGGCCCTGCGGAGGGGAGCAGCTGGGCTCCTTGCTGTGGGTCTGCTTTTCCGAGCAAAGCACCATGGGACTCAATCCAAATAGGCCAGGGGGCCAGCCAAGAGGCTGAGGGTGGATGCTCGAGCAGCCCCAGCCCGGTGTGGGGAGCGAGGAACCACCACACGAACTCATTTCACAGGGATGGACTTGAAGCAAATCTGGCTTCCAGTTATGCTCACCAGCTACGTTCTGACACGAACCCAAATGATGCTTTATCACTAAACAACCAGCACATGGGCTATTTTTGTGGTTACATTTTTGTTTTGGGGGTTTCTTTTTGCTTTTTGAAACGCTTCATGAATATATTTTCACAAAAATCAAATAATTCTTAAAACTCACTTAGGGGGGAAAAAAGCAGAACATGAAAATGTCCTATGATCTCTGGCCAATGTTGCTCAGTGGTTAGAGCATCGGCCATGCATCAAAGGGTCTCGGGTTAGATTTCCAGTCAAGAGTGTGTACCTGCAGGCTCGATCCCTACCCCCACTCAGGGCCAGGCAGAAGGCAACCGGTGGATGTGTCTCTCTCATATTGATGTCTCTCTGTCTCCTCTTCCCCCCCTCTCTCTCTTTCTCCTTCCTCTTCCATTCTTCCCTTCTACTCTCTTAAAAAAAAAAAAAAAAAAAAAAAAAAAAATGGAAAAAATGTCCTCCAGTGAGAATAAAAAGAAAAACAGAAACAAACAAAAAATGTTCTATGAACTATAAGTAAATTGAGGAATTTTTTTTCTGTTCCTATAGAAATCTAAATTACATAACAACTTCAGTCTTTAAAATACACGAAGGTTAAAGCCAGTCTGCATTACTTAATTTTTAATAGAAAATAAGCCGCCTAGTTTTCAAGGTGAAAACAATGACTGACTTAGAAGTACTTTTACTTTGTTGGGGTTTACATTACTATCAGGGTTTACGTTATTGGGATTTACTTTGATGAATGAAAATCAAGTTAAGTATCAGTGTGCATTTTTCAAGTGACGAGGACTTAAAGTTCCTAAGAACCATTGGATTTCTCAATGGTTCAGTTAGATTTCTCCTCCTAACCCTCCTGTCTCATTTACACAATTATTATCTTCCATGTAGGCCTTCTGTTGAAAAACGTGTCTAAATAACAGGCTCTATTTCACTTCAAAAGTAGCACAATTAAATTTTATAAAACACAAACATCTATCGACTCTCCCCGCATCGGTGTTCAGTACCTCAGAGCTGTCTGACCCACTCGTCTGTGCCGCCCCGTCCTCTGTGCCTGGGCCAGTGCCCAACAGACTAAGTTTTCTAACACAGTTTGTCTCCGCCAGGTGACAAGCCCCACTCCCGCCCAGGCAGCGCCACCTCTGGGCACCACTGCCCCCTCCTGTGCCCAGGCCTCCGCGTCCCTCTGACAGAGAGCAAGGGTCTCTGGCTCTGAGAGAAACCTCTGACCCCATCAGCAGGAAGCAGTTAGGAGATCCAAAGCCTTTTCCCTGAAAGAATCCAGAGCCGAGATCCTTGAGGGGGTGTGGTGGGCAGTCAGACCCAGAGCGAGGATGATGAGTCCACTGGAGGAGAAATGGCCTGAGGTGCGCTTCTCACACTCCCACTGCTCTGCACCCACAGTGGAGGAGCCTGTGGGCTCTTAATTCTAACTAATTAGAGAGGATTTATGGTTCCAGGGAAATAGAAGACATAAGGTATAAAGATGAAGGAAAAAGAAAGTGAATTAACAAACTGAGAGGCACCAGACAAACTGCAGAAGGCATGTGCAAGTTGCAGAGGGTCTGTAAAGAATTACAGTTGAGGAAGTAAAAATGGTGAGGAGGGGCATAAAGAAAGGGATATTACAGGAAGAAAGGGTATTGGAGTAGGAGTACTTAATAGAAAGCATGAGGCATAGAGATGCATTTTGAAGGGAAAGGTTTATGAAAGTCATAGAAGGGTTGTGAAGAGAAATCTTAAAAGGAAATTATAGGCAGACCGAATAATAAGTCTAATTAGGTAAATGAATCTAAAGTAAACTAATTTGTTTGGTTCTTTTCCAGTCATCAGACTTAAAAGGGTTAATCACATGTAGTAGGGGCAAAATTAGTAGTACTACAGTAATATAATAAATTTCAAAATAAAATCTAGTGTAGTATAAGGTCGATATATATCAATCAATCTAATCAGAGGGGGGGACCAATAGGGGGGACTTCTAATCTATTAGAGCACCTGACTTCAGCTGAAAAGTCATCATTTTATTTTAAATATTACAATACATATACATATGTGCATAGGGGGTTAAGTTTCTTATGTACGAATAGGGGGTTATGTTTTCTTAAAGTTTCCTTTTCAAGGCCTGTGCGAAGCGATTGAGGAAGTGACTCAGCTGTGAATCCAACAAGCAGAACCGATAAGCAGTCAGATGATCCACCAGGAGTCAAAACATTATCTCATCCATACCATCTCATCGCCTGATGACTAATTACAATAGCTGAGGTCCGCAGACCCCCAGGCCTGCACACAGCTGCACTCCTCACCCCAGCCCCTTCCCCTGTGTAACCCTGCGCCTTGCGGAAAGGCAGGATTGATGCTTGTAAGCATCTTCTTGGTTGGCTAGCCTTCTCAAAAAGCGCCTAACATGATTCAACCCCCTTCACTAACGGACACAGAGACAGGCAGCCTGAGCCCACCCAGGGGTTTCCCGGTAACACTAACCCCGCATTAGTGTTCAGTATCTCAGAGTTGTTCTTAATGCTCCCCCCACCCCCGCCTTTGCCATCCCTTGTTCTCTGTGCCATGGCCAGTGCCCAGAGCCCAGCATCCAGAGCCCAGCACCCAGCTCATGGACTGGTTCAGAGCCCAGGGTGCTGGATCAGATAGCTTATGTTCAAATCACAGCTGCATCACTGTGATCATGGGACAGTCCCTCAGCCTCTCTAAGCTTCAGCCACCTCCTGAGTAGAATGGGAATAATATTAGGACCTACCTCATATGGTTGTTCTATGAATAAAACACACACACACAGAACCTAACGCACTTAGCACCCTGCAGGCACACCTAAGCTCTCAGTGAACACCACCAGCATCCCGACCCTCCGGTGACGGATGGCGGGTTCTTCTCAGGCCAGATGCCCGGCTTCAGATGCTCTATCCACTGAGCCGGACCAGTTTCGGTGACACACCATCCTTTTAGTTTCCTAAGTTAGGAACTTAAGGTCAACCCTTGACTTCCCCTGCCTCTCTCTCGTCTCAGACCCAACTCTGAGACCTGTCCGAGTATGCCTACACTCCTTCCACCCCTTTCTCTCCTACCTGCCATCTCCCCTCCATGTCACTTCTCTCTGTGACTAACCGTTTTCAAACAGATCCACTGCTTCCAGTCCCGCCCTTTCCAATTTAGTCTCTAAGTAAGCAATAATCACACTGCTGTTCTGCTTAAACCCTCAACAGCTTCCTGCTTGCTTTAGGAAAGTGGTTCTCAACCTTCCTAACGCCACCACCCCTTTAATACACAGCTCCTCATGTGGTGGTAACCCCCAACCACAAGATTATTTTCATTGCTACTTCGTAACTGCAATTTTGCTACTTTTAGGAATCATAATGTAAATATCTGTGTTTTCCCATGGTCGTGACCCACAGGTTGCAGGTTGAGAACCGCTAGCAGGGTCACCTAAGACCACCGGAAAACACAGATTTACATTATGATCCATAACAGTAGCAAAATGACATTACGAGGTAGCAACGAAAATAATGTTATGGTTGGGGGTCACCACCACGTGAGGAGCTGTATTAAAGGGGTCGCGGCGTTAGGAAGGTTGAGAACCACTGCCTTAGGATAAAATCCCAAAACCTATGCATGGCTAACCAGGCAGTAGGCTCTATTTTCTGGGCCTCCTAGTCTAATTTTAGGCTACGCCCTCTTCTCTATTTGCCCTCGTCACGACAGATTTCCTTCAGTTTCTTGTGGATGTTAACATGCTACACTTTCTCACAACTGCAATGTGAACACAGCTTGTCTCTTCGGGAGCATTCCTCCATCCCCCACAGGACAGCTGCTCACGGCCAAGTCCCAGTGACCCCTGTGAGCCGCTGCCTCCCCGCTCCTCTCCGCGCCTCCAGGCCCTCTGGCTTGCATCCTGCCTTGGCTAGCAGATGGTTTAACTTCCTCCTCCATTCGCATATGCTCTTCTTGAGGAAAAAGACTAGGTCTCCATTCTGCATGACTCATCTCCTAGCACAATGACAATGTTGCTCACTGGATTAAAGAGGAAACAGCCTAAGCCTAAACCTTACACATTATAAATCCTAAAAGACCTAAAAGAGTCAGGGATGTGGACTGAGCCCCAGTCTCCCAAGCACAAAGGATGCACTGCCTTTTCTGAACAAAGACGGAGGTAGGACAAGCAGCAGGAACTGTGTGTTAGCTGTGAGACATGCTTATCTACACATTTTTTTAAATGGCCATGACATTGAAATCTGTTGATAAGAAACCATTCTCAACCTCCCCATCTTTCTCACACCCCTTCCTCTATTGGGCACCGAAGCATCCTAATGTGGTGGGCTGCCTTCGCTGCTCCGTCTGCACCTCCCCTATCCCAGATCTTCATCTCTCACCTGGCGTTCCTACTCTGGTTCCCCTAGTTCAGTGGTCGGCAAACTCATTAGTCAACAGAGCCAAATATCAACAGTACAACGATTGAAACTTCTTTGGAGAGCCGAAAACCGACTTTTGTGCATGGGCCACGAAGTTTCGATCGCACTGTACGTGCTTGCCCACACGTGGTATTTTGTGGAAGAGCCACACTTAAGAGGCCAAAGAGCAGCATGAGGCTTGAGAGCCACAATTTGCTGACTACTGCCCCAGTCTTTGTCCCTCTCATATACCATCCACAATGCTGTCAGTCATTATTCTAGAACTCATATTTGGCCATATTACTTCTACTTGAGCCTTCAGAGACTCTATTACCTGCAGGATAAATCTTTCCCACTTGGCATCCAAAGTACTCCCTCATGGTGCCTAAACTCACCTTCCTATGCTCCACCCTGTCATTTCCCCTCTTACCCTTGCACCCCAAAAACCCAAACTCTCTCTCCCTTAGGACAGTCCTTCCTTCGTAGTCTTTGCACATGCTGGGCCCTCTGCCTGGAACTCCTCCCGTCTCCGCCCATACACGTCTCCCCATCCTCCTCTGTGTCTCCCCCATACAGTGCCCCGCCGGGACTCCCCATCTGTTTGGAAATCTGTCAAGCTGTGTTTTCTTTTACTGAACTCAAGAAGAGAGGGCAATGTCCTCTGCTTCTCTGAATCTCTGGAGCCTATCATACACTAGGTGTTCAATAAATGTTGATTAAATAAAGGAATACAGTCTAGTCTTTGGAGTCAGGATGGTGAAATAAGCCTTCCTGTCTTTCTAGGTTTTTGTTTTTCCTTAACTAGAAGATTGTATATTTAGCCTCTCTTTGTGATGATCTGTTCTTGTTAGAGAAGAGTCATATTACACTAGCTTTCTGTCACCCACACATTGATGGGCTACCCAACCAAATTGTGTTGCACATCTACAATTCACATCAGAATTGGGAATTAACACAGTTTGGTGTGCTAAAAACAAGGTCTTAAGGTTATTATCTATGTCATTGCTCTAATGTTATTTTGCTGATAATTGATGCAGTTCCCCTTCTCTATTCAACTCCCTACGTGCAAATAATTGAAGATTGTCAAAACATTGGCAATAATTGTGACCTGCGTGGGCAGTGACTCAGAAGGTGCAGAAGAAGTGCTGGCTCCACAAAGGGAAAGGCCCCTCCTGAACAGCTCAACAATGACCAAGTGAGTTTATGTAAAGCTTGATGGGAAACAGGAAGGTTTAAAAAAAAGTGCGATACGGAAGCCATAGAGCAGTGCCTGCCAGAAAAGACAGATCTGAAAATGCAGAGGGAAACGTTTGGGCAGATAAAGGGGTTTTCTTTTAACCTCAATTTTCACTGATGGCTCTTTAAATATATATATATATATATATATATATATATATATATATATATATACATATACACACACACACACACACACACACACACACACACACACACACACACACACACACACACACACACACACACACTGAGTGGCCAGATTATTATGACCACCCATCAGTACTTCGTTGGGACACCTTTTGCCTTCGATACTGCGGCGATTCTTCTTGGCATTGACTCCATGAGATGTTGACAGGTGACACAGGGAATCTGAGGCCATGCCTCATGGATAGCACTGTCCAGTTCTGTGAGATCTGATGATTGTGGAACCAGCTGCCTGATGGCTTTTAACTTTGTCCCACAAATGCTCAATTGGATGGAGATCTGGTGATTGTGGGGCCACCTAAGTAAGGTAAAGTCTCCCTCACGTTCTTGAAACCACTCCTGCACAATACGAGCACCGTGGCATGGCACATTGTCTTGTTAGAAGAAGCCATCTCCGTTGGGATACGCCATCAACACTACTTAGGTATGTTGTGCTATTCAAACATTGTTCCACACGAATTAAAGGGCCCAAATCATGCCAGAAAAACATACCCCAAACCATAACAATGCCCCCACCAGCTTGAAGGGTTGTACTCATGCATGTGGGGTGCACGCTTTCATGCTGTTTCCTCAAAATTCCCACTCTGCCATCTGCATGATGCAACTGGAAATGTGGTTCATCGGACACATGACTTTTCCAATGCTCAACTGTCCAATCCTTGTATTCCTGTGCGAATTGGAGACGTTTTATCTTGGTAACTGCAGACAGCAAATGTGCTCAAACAGGCCTTCAGCTTCCATATCCCATAGGATGCAGTGTACGGCTAATCTGCCTACGAACGTCAGGTGGTCATAATAATCTGGCCACTCAGTGTATAGCTGAGAATACTACAGATGGTCCTCTTTTCCTCCCATTGTCCCCTTCTACCGGATGCCACCACCCCTGTCCTTCACCACCACCTCTGTGTCCATGGGCACTGCATATATTCATGTTCGTTCTTTGGTTAATCTCTTCCTGCCTTCCCTCCCTCTTCCTTCTGGGATTCCTCAGTCTGTTCCTTTTTTTTTTTTTTTTTTTTTTTTTTTTTTTTTTTTAAGATAGGGCTGAAAAAGGGAGAATTGAACTCATCATAATTCTGTAAGAGCAGTATGTCTGATGAGAAGAAAATGATTATTCCTTCTACTTTGTGAAAGCAGATTTTTGCCTAAATGATTTCCCACATTCACTACACTCATAAGGCTTTTCTCCAGTGTGAACTCTCTGGTGCTCTCTGAGAGTGGACATGTGCCTGAATGACTTCCCACAATCACTACACTCATATGGTCTTTCACCAGTGTGAATTTTGAGGTGTTCAATGGGTTAGAGCTTTTACAATCACTACATTGATATGGCTTTTCCCCAGTGTGAACTCTCTTGTGGCTTAAGAGGTGATAACTCTGACTAAATGATTTTCCACATTCAAATTGACCATCACATTCACTGCATTTGGAAGGTTTTTCTCCCATGTGAACTCTCTGTGTAGTGAGGGAACACCTGTGACTGAGCAGCTTCCCACAATCAGTACATTTATAAGGGAAACTTCTTGATGAAAGCTGTGTCTTAGAATACTCGCTTGGTGAGGAGTTATTTCAAGATGTGAATCACCGTGGAGGCTGCAGTGGGGTTTGCATGTGGAGAGGCCTTGTCTTCAGGAGGCGGAGCTGAGCCAAAGAGCAGTGTGCTGACCCTGTCCCTGGCCTTTCTGGACAGCAGGTTCCCAACCCAGGGGCATCCGGAAGCCTCAACAACTGGTAGGGCCATGAATATCACCCAAGCGAAAGGGCGGGGTCGCCCTTGAGCCCTTCCATTTTTCCTTGGCAATCCCTGTCTGCCCAGGCTCTGCGTTCTAAACACTTTCCAGTTCTTTCTCTCTTCTCTGTCACTGGGCAAGGCCTCCGGCGGACCTTTAGGCAAAGCTCCATCCCTCCTTCTGGGTTCATGAAGAACAAAAGACTTGACATTAAATCTCAGCTGCTGCATCAGCTGTCCCTGTTCCCCTGCATCATTTAAGATTCAAGTCAAATGTCACCTCTGACACTTCCCAGTTCTCCCAGGTGGAGAACACTACCCCTGTGTCCTTAGGTTTCTGTACACACTTCGTCATACACGCTTCTCATCACTGTGATCGCCTGCTTATATACTCCGGTGTCTTTAAGCGAAGGACTGCATCATAACCAGTCTCCCTCCCCGAAGACTACCACGAGCCACTCAGTGTGCTTCTGTGAGGTAACAGTATGAATGCACAGTTAAGGGAGGAGGACTGTGAAAAGGAGATTCCGTCTGTCGACACCCAGTTAAAGACATGAGCCAAGCATGTGAATGGCAAGGCTTGCCAAGGTGAAACTCGAGTTGGGCCGAGCTTCAGTGGCAAGATGCCCGAGCTGCATAAACAAGCACCTGGATGGCTGGGATGTTTCCAGTGACTAATCGTAGGCACACTTGAGGATGTTAAGACTCCTCTTTCCAAAGACAATCCCTTTACCCAGTCAATGCCAGGCATCTTTCCCTGATGCGCTTAAACTCGGACTGGGGAGCCTGGAAGTAAGGGAGCTTGAAGAAAGCACTTTGCATTCATGATGATTTGGATTAAAATTTAATTGGGACTTGAGATGGGTTGAGTGGGAAGCTGCTAAGGTTGCATGTTTTTTGTTTGTGTGGAGTCACTGTTCACCAACCCTCCACTCACGCCACAGAGCTCAGAGCTGTGGTGCTTCCTCATTTCCTATTCAGCACGAGAAGGCCAATCACATCACCAACGCATGTGGGAGGCACTGAGTTGGAATATCCCAAAGGCCTTTACACTTCTCTTTGATATTATGTAGGTATAGTGATGCGTGTAGTGATGGGTGTACCCCTATAAGTCAGGAATGCCCACATAGCACATTGGGGAAATGAAATCGTCTCATTGAGGGAAGAAAGGAGAGAGGGAGGGAAGATAGAATTCAGACACTATTTGAACAGGAGGAGCCATTTTGAGAAACTATAATTTAAAGAATAGCTTTTTGAGTCTTAAGGATAATAACTATTGAATGGAGCCCAGAACACTACCAGGCCCATCTCACTCCACAAGCCACCCCACGTGAGGGCTATTTTTAAAAAGCTTGTGAGCGTAGGGAATGGAGGCTTGTTGGGAGTGAGTGGCGGGCGGAAGGCCATCCGCGATTTCCCCTCCATTATAAACACGGGCCAGGGTGCCGCCCTGGGACTTCACACGCTGCAGGCCGCACCACGCGACAACCTCCGCTCAGCTGGTGGTGAAGTGAAGTCCAGCCAGGAGCAATTAGGACACAGACACCTAAAATGGGCAAGAGTACAAAGGAAGGCCCACACACCCAGTGTCTGCAGGTTCACAAGTAACAAGTCAAGTGAACAAACTGGCAAATGAAATGGGTTTTATCCTCCCAGTTGACAAAGCTACCTTCCCAAAGGCCTGGTTAAATTTCCCAGACTCCTTGGCGTCCCATGAGAGAGCGAGGCAGCTTGGAAAGAGACAGCACGGCAGCCCGACCCCTCTCCTTGTGGCCTGCCCCACCACGCCCGAGAGGGGGGGTGAGAAGGGGGGGAGTAAAGGGGCACTGGACATGGTCTCCCAATCACTTGGATCCCCAATACCTAGTGTGTGGGGGTGGGGGTGGGGAGGTTACACAGGCTCCAGGTAAGTACGTCTCCATCCACTTAAGGACTCTGTACTTTGCATGGAGGGCATGGCGACAGGAAGATCAGAAGAGCAGGATGGTACAGACACTTCCATCTCAAGTGAATAAACAAGACAGAAACCAACCCACAGATTCAGAGAACAAACTGATTGTCACCAGATGGGAGGGGTTTGGGGGATGAGTGTAAAGAGGATGGGACTGAGATTTATAAATTGCCGGTTACAAAACAGTCACGAGGATGTAAAGTACAGCATAAGGATTACAGTCAATAGTATTGCAATAAGTATGTATGGTGTCAGATGGGTACTATTGTAGTTTATTGGGTGATTACTTTGTCAATTATATACAGGGTGGAGCAAAAGTAGGTTTACAGTTGTTCCTATGGAAAAATAATACAGTAATTAATAAATTATAAGAATAAACTCTGTGTTTCACAAGCTCACAACTGTAAACCTACCTTTCCCCCACCCTATAAATGCCTAATCGCTATGCTGGACATCTGAAGCTCGTGTAATAATGCACATCAACTGCAAAGATAAAATAAATAACATGAAGGAGGTGTTCCAGTCCTTCCATGCATCTCTAAGATAACTAGGAGTTCAAGCCAGGCCTCGCTGGTCTGCCAGCACCAATCAGGAAGGCTCACTGGTGGCCATGGACCTATTTTTTAAAACTTTTATGCTGGCTGAAACCGGTTTGGTTCAGTGGATAGAGCGTTGGTCTGCGTACTGAAGGGTCCCGGGTTTGATTCCAGTCAAGAGCATGTACACTGGTTGCGGGCACATCCCCAGTAGGAAGTGTGCAGGAGGCAGCTGGTCGACGTTTCGCTCATTGATGTTTCTAGCTCTCTATCCCTCTCTCTTCTCTCTGTAAAAATCAATAAAATATGTTTTTGGTTTTTTTTAATTTTATGCTAAAAGTTTTCAAACACAGACAAGCAAAGAGCCTGGTGTGACACCCCACCTCCCAATTCGTGGCCCAGCTTCAGTAATTACAAGGATCAATGTTTCATCAACTTGTTTATCTATTCCTTGACTTTTTTTTTCTGGAATAAATATTTTAAAGCAAATCCCAGACATAGTAACATCTCACTCCACATTCTTCGTCCTCATGTATTTAACATCATTGTGCCTCTCCAACTGATGGCTAACAGTACCCTATCACACATTTACGACCTCTCTTTAACATCACTGAATATCAGGTCCACATCCATTGTTCCCTGAGTGTCTCAAAAATGTCTTTTTACATATGTTTGAGCCAGGGCCCTGGACTTCCTGTAGCAGGATGGAAAGGCCTTCATGTGGTTTAAGAACCAGAACCTCTCACACTTCTCTCCTCCTGAAACCCATCCCACATCGCAGCTGCCCAGAGCCGTACGATCAGAAGGCAAGCCAGCTGGAGAGGCTGGCCTCTGAGGGCGAGGCTGCCGGGAGCCGTGGGCAGCTGGGTCCACTGCTTTCCAGTCGTTCTCTCTGCAGCCCGTGTCTGAGAGCCAGCGCCCAGAGCAGCAGCATTGACAGGATTTAGGTCACTGAGAGTGGCTGTGGGTGGTGAGAGTGAGCTCCTGCCCTCCCTGGTACTGCCTATGCTTTTCAGGATTTGATCTTTCTAGTTAAAGGCCAAAAGCAAGCGCATGAGGTGCTGCACGGAGCTGAAAGCAGGGACTGCAGACCCATCTCTCTCTGGCCTGTCTGACTGCTTAGCCTTGAACACCAGTCTCTCACCAATCAGCTTCCTTTTTTTTTTTTAATTTAAATTTCTTTATTGATTATGGTGTCAAATGGCTCCTTCACTTCAGAAGGGAGACTCTGCGGCCCAGCACCCTATCATTCTAACTCAGCCGCCACGTGGCCACCACGCTCCCACACGCGAGATGCTGCAGGACACAGACACCTCTCCTCCTACATCATAAGCTCTATAGAGAGAGCGGCTGCATTTTATTTTGGCACTACCTGTTTTCAGTCCATATTTGGCATTCACTGTTAGTGAATGAAGCACCTAATCCAACAGCAAATGGTTGAGTATTCGCAATGAGCCTGACCCTGGCCTAGACCAGGGCTCCAACCCTCCCGAGAGGCTCATGCTTATCAGGAGCTGTCAGTGGAGGACAAAGGCTCTCATTGTAACAGAAGTCACTGGTCTTCAAGCCTCAGACCCAGGAGAGAGCTATGGGGTGGCTGGCCCCATTTCTGCGAGCCCTGACTCCCAAGCTGATGCCCATCTGCCCCAACAGGAACCCGGGGAGTGGTCCTATCCAAAAGGAAGTGCCTCTCCCAAGCAGCCCCTGCCCTGCCAGGGTCGGTGCTCCGGAAAGGGACACGGGGGACGCTGAGGCTCCGTAAGCTCAGATCCTCACAGCCTGAAGCCAGGGCCCACGGACAGCGCGCTTCCTCTTCACCGCGGGCTAAACCACCGAGGGGGCGGGGGCTTGCCATCTGGACTCGCTCTGGGTGAGGGGTGAGCCCTCAGTGTGGGGAAGGAAACACCAGCGAGCCCGCTGACTGCTCAAGGTCCCTCTGGGTCCTTGGGTGGCAGAGAGATTTCTTGTATTCATGAAGCTGGCACTGGCAATGCTTTGAATCATGACCCAAAATTAAGGTCCCCATCCCCAAGTCCATTTCTGAGAGACAATGGCCTTGCGCCCTCTCTACCTGAGAACCGACATAAACATCCTGCCCCAGAGAATACTTCCGGGAAACATTCCAATAAAATAAAACCCTAGTCCCTTTGGAAGATGACCTGGGATCTGCGGTTCTGTCAGCAGCACCACGGCCCCTTTCCCCTGGCGTGCAGCTCAAAGGCCTTCGTGCGGAGGCCAGGCAGCCTCTGAGGTCACTGAAGAGACCCTGAGAGCATCTAGTCCAGACCACTGCCTTCCTGCTCTGCTCCCCCAACCCCTGAGGAGGGCAGGACCTTCCCGTGGCCGTGAAGGCGGGAAGCTGTGAGGTCTCTGTACACCAGCGCTGCTTCGCTCTGGGTGTGAGCGGGGTCGTAGGCCTCTGTGTGGCTCGGCACGTGTGGAATGAATAGAAATCTTTGCAGCAGATCCCACACGGAGCACTGAGAGCCAGGAGTGCAGGCAGGGGACTCCGCAGCCCCAGCAGGGGTGGGGACTACACGCTATGGCGCATAAGTTTTAAGGGGAAAAGCTGGAGGGAAGGAAAGACCCAACAACCTGTTAACAATTAGAGTTTAATTTTGCTTTCTCAGTAGGTCCTGGGGCCAGTGAGCAGGAGGCCACATGACACCAGAGCGCAGAGCAGTTGTGAATGGGAGAGTCCTCGTAGCTTCCCACACGGAGTGGGGCTGGGCGGAACCTTGTCTGTATGTTATGGAGCAGAGAAGTGGCACCAAAGCTTCTACTCTTCTTCCACTCCAGAAGGGACAGCGGACTAGTCGGATGTCCCTCAGAGTGCGGTTTTTATTTTTCAAAGAGCTTGTTGATATGCTGCCTGAGGAGAGATGCTTTACATTTTTTTAACATATTTTATTAACTTTTCACAGAGAGGAAGAGAGAGGGACAGAGAGTCAGAAACATCTACGAGAGAGAATCATCAGTCAGCTGCCTCCTGCACACCCCACCCTGGGGATGTGCCCGCAACCAAGGTTCTCATGCCATTGACCGGAATCGAACCCAGGACCTTTCAGTCTGCAGGTCGACGCTCTATCTATCCACTGAGCCAAACTGGTTTCGGCAAATTTTTAAAGTGCCCGTGCTTTTTTACATAAGAAATGGGCACAGGAAGAATCCAAACTCATCTTTGCTCCTATTTGCATAAATGAATGCTGGAAGGATGCCCAAGACACCAGCAAGAGAGGTTTCCTGGGGCAGGAATGGGGCAAGCGAGGGAGCATGTGCAGGAGCGAGATGTGGAATGTATTCCTTTTCCTATCACTTTGCTTTTTGAATTGTGAGGGCTCTGCCTCTTAATAACGAAATTAAGTACAAACACGTTCCACAGGCAGACAGCACGAGCACTGGCCCAGCGTCCTCATCTACCCCGGAGGCGGACAGACCACAGGCCAAACAGGAGCCGGCCACCCGCAGGCAGGCCGCCCGGGCCTGGGCGCAGGGGCTCCAGGTTCTCCAGCTCGTGCCCGCTGGCCACAGCTGGTGCTGAGCCCACTGAGAAATGATGGATGACCCACACTCACATCAACGAGGGAGGGAGACTCAAGTCGTCCAGTCGGTTTGCTCCCGAAAGCAGCCAGGCTGATCTTATTAAAGCATGAACGTGCCAGGACCGGTTTGGCTCAGTGGATAGAGTGTCGGCCTGTGGACTGAAAGGTCCAGGGTTCGATTCCGGTCAATGGCATGTACCTTGGTTGCGGGCACATCCCCAATAGGGGGTGTGCAAGAGGCAGCTGATCGATGATTCTCTCTCATCAATGTTTCTAACTCTCTATCCCTCTCTTCCTCTCTGAAAAATTAATAAAATATATTTTTTTAAAAAAATAAAAATAAAAATAAATTAATTAAAAAATAATAATAAAATAAAACATGAATGTGAGCTCCCAGAGCTCTTCCTCCAGGGAAGGCCAGACCCGCAGCACTCCTCCCGTCCTCTTCCCGAGGGCACTCACCAGCCCTCCAACAGCCCGGCCACCTGTTTCTGATGCCTCGCCTTCCCCGCACGTTTCTGTCATCTCCTGCACACGCCCGAGCTCCCACAGGCCGGGCCCTGCGCCTGCTGCCGCCTCCACCTGGAACGCCTGCTCCACCTGCTGATCCTGCTGCCCTACGATGCGGTGCCTCTGTCCCCGCAAGGAAGCCACCTGGGCTCAGGCGCCCTGCCCGCCCAGCCGCACAGCCAGCCGCTGGTCTGCTCCATGGCAATCTGGCTGCTCCTCTGCTGCCGTACTTCCCACAACACACTTTCTGTTCCCGGCAAACGGTGAGCCCCGCACGCTGGGCCATGGCTGCTCTGCATGCCGCCGCAGTTTGCTCGGAACAGAAAGACACCTTTGCAGTGAACACCGCACCGGGCTCCGGCGAGGTGCCTGCCTCCCTCCCAACCACTCCTCCCCCAACTCACCTAGTCCTCCGCAGCCCTGCGCAGCAGGTACCAGTGTGATCACCATCTCACGGATGAGGAAACTGAGTCATCATGACATAAATTACCAGCCTGTTAAGTGGCACAGCCAGATTCTGAATCCAGATAGTCTGCTTCCCATTCCTAAGGCAAAGGTCCCCCAAGTTCCACTTTCCGAAATCCTAAGAGCAGCCACCACCCAGGGTCTGCGCTAAGGAGGGCACCCTCCAAAGTCAATACCATGTTTCCACTGCAGGGGCTCCCGGGCCCAGGGCCTGCGGACCGAGGAGCTCTGCCCTCTAGTTATGTGGACACGCTGACATCTTCACACCACAAGCACCAGAAAAACCACTCAGAGTTCCCTGCCCAGGCCACGCCGCACCTTTCTCATCACAAGGACTTAAGATTGTGAGGTCTCTTCACGATGATATAACTCCCAACACCATGGGCACAGAAAGAGGAAGATTTCCCACTGACCCTCCCAGCTGTGGGCAGGCATGTCTGCCTGTGCTCTTCAGAACGGGGCTGAAAGTCTGGTTGGGGCACAGCCGGTCGTGGGCCCTGCACTGCCCACCAGGCTGTGCCCTGCAGCCGAGTCTGGCCTGGCCGTCATTGTTGCGGGGTAGGCCGAGCTCTCTGACCCGGAGGGAGGTCGGAAATGCCTCCTCCTGTATTTCCACGTCTTCTCCAAGCTATTCGAAGCTGCCCCTGGAGAAGGAGCTGGGCCTGGTGAGGAGAATGCTGATGTACAACCAGAGTAGGAAGAGAAACAACACCCCAGGGAGCTGAGAGCCGGGGTGAGCCGGGAGGAAGGCTATAGAGGGAAGGGACTCAGGCTTGGAGACAAAGGCCTGGGCTGGAAGTCTGGCTCCAATCCCCTGACGTAGAGACTCAGAATAAGTTACTCACTTGATTTGAGCCACATCTGCAATTGAGGGTAACAGCCTTCTCGTGTGTTGTGGGGAACAAATGGAACATTACAGACAAAAGGGCCTGCAACCTAGATAGTGGTTTTCAAGCCGGGCTCATTGTCAAATTCATCAAGATGGAAAAAACATAGATTTCTGGGTTTTTCTCAAAACAACTAAATTAGCATCTCCAGAAAAAGAGTCCAGTAATTCTAGTCTGCTTTACAAATGCTGGCATCGCTGCACATCTGTGGTGAAACCAATGCCAGGGATTAGGCCACAGGTGCCCTGCAGGGCATCCTGACTTCCAGTGGAGGAATTGGAAGGGATGGGGCTCCATAGGGGATCCCCAGAGAAGAACCCAACTCCGCCGGGAGACCCAGAACTCAGGCGGCAGCACTCTGTGGAAACAGAGGGCGCCTCCTGCCTCTGAGCATTCTCCAGGGAAAGAACAGGCCCAGACTACAGACAAGGACCTTCCCGGCCTAGCAACAGAAGCAGGATGTGCAAGTTAGACATGGACGTCTGCAATGGAGGACAACCGTGATGGATCCGAGAAGGAACTTGAGCTCCTGCAGGGCAGGGAGCCGGAGGGACACGCCCCAATACCAAGGGGCAGCCACTGCTGCCGGGAGACATTGGGTGACCGGCCCATCTACCAGGAGCCTGCAAAACGTGGACAGCCATGCAGGCACAGTGAATGCTTTTGTGCTCCAACAGTATCACGCTGGCCCACTGAGCCCCCAACATGGAGCAGGCCCCATGTGCAAGCGTCTGTAAACTGGCTCGTTGAAAACAAGTGTCCTCTATAGGACAAGTATCGCTTCTGACTCCCTAAGAACCAGCAACGCCCTCTCCTAAGAGACACCCCAGAAGGCCGGAGTGGTCTGTTCCTGTTTTTGTCACTAAGAGATGGCGGTGCAGGGGTGTGCCCGAGGAGCCCGCCAGCAAGCAGCAGAGCCTAGGCTATGTGCAGTGACCCCGAAAAGAAAGGTCACAGTGAGCACACTCTGGGGTAGAGAGGAAGGAGATCCGGAAGGCTTTTCAAAACTGCCAAATAATAAGTGTAGCGCCCACATCCCACCCACACACCACTGGAAATAACTTTAAATAATGCATCTGAGAACGCCCACAGCTCAGGCGTCTGGATTGAGGACTTTTAAAGGGAGGGTGTTACAACAGGATTCTTTCAGGAAAACTGTTTTAAGAATCATTTAATCCTCAGGCAAGTTTATCCCTGTGATATACCCTTAGGCAAGCTCGGAGCTGGTGCTGAAATCCTGGTATAGCAAATACCATCGGGGGGAAAGAAATTTAAGGCAGAAAGGGGGTTTAAGGCAAAAAAGATCTCGTAGCCTTCCCAGCCCCCATGCTCCCACTCTTACCCCAGCAGCGCGGTGGAAGAGTCACTGCGCTAAGTGAACAGAGTTCCACCAAGCTTGGCAGGTTGCTCAGAACCTGCTGAGAAACAGCAGAATCATTCATTCTTTTAATAACTATTCACTGAACTTCTGCCAGGTGCCAGGCATCGTCTGGCCCGAGAATAAAACAGTGAACAAAACATATAAGAATCTTCACCCTCAACAGCTTAATATTCTCAAGGAGAGAAATGACAATAAAGAAATGCAAGCGCCTGGACTGCCTGGCTCAGTGGTTGACCGTCGACCTAGGAACCAGGAGGTCACAGTTTGATTCCCATCAGGGCACGTGCCCAGCTTGCAGGCTCAACCCGACCAGGGAGGGAAAGCTTAGAGGAGCGCTGACTTTCTGGCTCGCCCTCCAGTTATGGGCCGGTGGTCTTGGGCAGTTACCCTTCACTTCACTGTGTCGTTAGCCCATCTGTACGATGGACACTTGTGAGGACACCAGCCCAGCGGGATGGATTGAGGGTTAAGACGGGCATGGCTGTGAGAGTCCTAGGACAGCGCCTGCACATCGGACATGCAGGGCGCAGTTCTGCTGCACAAGCCCCTCAGAGGTTTGTGTCATGTGGGAGCAGCAAGGTGAAGGCAGACCATCACCCACGTGCTGATATGAATCCTGGCACACATCCTCATCCTTCCGGCGACACAAGGCTTGCACATAAATGGCAATCTCTGTCCCTCTGTTATCCCTCTATTGCTGTAATAAAAATATTCTTATTCCATTTTGTTCCCTTTAATATGAAAAGCACTGCTCTCGAGGGGCTGGTGAGCTCCATGGCATTTGCTTTTGCATGTGTCACAGGCCCACGAGGAAAGTGAACTACCCCACCGGCGAGGTCACGGGCGCTGCTGAAAGGGAAGCAGCTGTGGCTGAACGTGACGGAGCTGGGACCCAAACCGAGTCCATCGGACACGGAGCCTGGGCCTCCCGCAGCCCCAGGCCTCCGGGCCTCCCCAGCCTCCCCAGCCGCCTCTGTGCCTCGTGGTTTGGGAACAAGAAAAGCAGCTCCCTCTGAATTGACCAGGTGCTTAGCGCCTGCCTCTGGGAGGTGCTGAGAACTAGGGTGAGAAACCCACTTACAGTTGAATTCTTTCTTATCAAGCAATTGCCACCCTGGTGTTCCTGGGCTGGGCTGTGAGGGGAGGGGAAGGAAACAGGAAATCATTTGCTGGTGGTTGACCAGGCCAGACCCCCTGTGACTTCTCCTTACAGAGCTGCCACCAACAGTCACAGCAGCTCTGGAGAACGAGAACCTCGGGGTCAGCAGAGGCCCCTGTGGCGACATGGGGGGCGGGGGGAGGGGCAGCAAAGGAAGCATGGTCTCCAAGGGGCCGTGAGCAGAGTCATGGAGAAGCTAAGTACACCACCCGGCCCCCAGCCCCTGAGGCCTGGCATCCACAAGCCTGTGCTGAGTGCAGTGTTTCTCCCCTACTGATCTGTAGCCATGGCCATGCCTAGTACATACGGTTCAGGAAACATGCGTGTGGGCGAGGAGACCCTCAGCCCACCCCCAGGTCCTTCCAGACCATCTCACAGGGCTCCAGCACTTTGGCTCCATGGGGTTGTGGTGTGTGTGTGTGTGGGGGGGGGGGGGGGGGGGGCTGCAAGGCAGGATCCCCTCTCCAGGGGCAGCTCCTGGCACTGCCAGGGGAAGGAGGAGCTGCTCCCTGTCTCTGGGCCTCCCGGCATCTGGCTGTGTGTGCGGATTACTTTGGGGCCTGGGGACAGGGATGGGGGGAGAGGGGGTGTTCCTCACAGAGCAGCCAGACCCTGCAGAGAGGAAGCCCAGAGGGAACCTCAGGAGGAGCAACCAGGGTCCCCCACACAAGGCAGGTCCTCCCCAGCTTATTATGCCGTGTCCTCTGCTGGGCCAGGGACACCAGGCAGGCGTCCCAGTGCCTGGGGAGGAGGGAAAGGAGAGAGGCAGCAGTGACCGGATCCTCCTGTGACCCACGGATGTGAGGTCAGAGCCGCAGGCCCAGAGCCTGCGTGGGGAGGGGGCCTTTCCTCCCCTCCGCCCTCTGCAAACCGGTACGCCCCTCCCACCGGGTCCGACACCCTCGGTGCTGAAAGCTGGGCCCGGTGCACAGACAGGCATCTTACCCAGCGGAGCTCCTGACCCGCCTCCTCAGAGAGCGGCCATCAGAAGGAAGCCCGGAGCCAGGGTCCGAGCAAACTGCCCGGGAGTGTGGATGGGCTCCGGACCCCCAAATGTCTCCTTGGGGCTGCAGGCCCGGCAGTGCCCGGGCAGCCAGGCTCTCTGAGACTTTTGCGGGATGTTTGGGTTTCATTTTGAAAAATCCCCAGGTGAGAGGGAGCAGGTGTGTCTGTGTGTGCATTGAGACCAGAGCACTGGACTTGCTGGTCAGTGTTTCTCACAAGCTCTTGTCTTGCTGGCAACAGGTGGGGAACAGACTCCTGTGGCTCCGCCATCGCAAGGCCTGGGGGGCCGGCTTCCTGGCTGCTCTGCTGGCCACAGCACAGTTGCCTCAGTTCCCCCTCCGGGGCCCTGGCAGCGCACACTGCTCTGAGAGGCAGATCCTCCCCTACACAGCCAGGAGTCCCCCGGCCTGCCAACCAACAGCGACCAGACATGCTCTGTGTACCGAGCACTACGTGAGCCTGTGGCACTGAGCTCCTCAGCCTTCAGTGCTGACACTCCAGGTTGCAGCCCCTGCACGCACACGCTGCTTCACAGGCCGGCAGGAGAGGCCCTGTGATCTGCACAACAATCATGCGGGTGGTGATGGGACCCGGCTCCAAGCAGTCTGCCTGGTCCTCCGCTGGAGCTACACTCTCCCTGCGCCCGTGCCTGGGCACTGCTTTGCTTCCCTCCTTCCCCCTCACGCCTGGCACTGCTACCTCCATGCCTGGGCACTGCTTGCCTGCACACAAGGCTGGACAGAGGTAGCAACTATAAGGTGTTTTAACTTAATTATCTGCCCATCAGTGCCTCTGGTACTACTGGTGAGGGAACCACGAGCCGTGGGTAACAAGCACGACCACACACCCCGACAGGATGCCCTGGCTTCTCCGCTTCCCGCACTGCTCCAGACAGCCCGGGAGTGGTCTGCCTCTCGCTGCTTCAGACGTCACCTCAGGTGGAAGAGGAGCCAGAGACTGCGCTGAAATGCCTCACCAACATGTTTAGCTGGGATTTTGGAAAAGACTTGAAACTAAGGGCCATTGGGAGCAATTTCAAAGCTGATTTTTGAAGAACGTTCTAATAACCAAGCGTCCAGACAGCATGGACAGCCCTGGACGGTGGAAGATCCCCAACGACGGGGTTCAGTCTCTTGCTCTCGGTGGCAGCCCTCTGGGCGCTGAGGGGCTGCTGTGGGCCCGTGTCATTGGCTCTTCCCTGGCATCCAGCAGCGCGGAGCCTGCGGGCAGTGTTCTCTTCAGCTTCCTGCCAGACCACACCCAGGCGGGGACCCAGACTTGGCATCAAGGACGGAGACCCTTAAGGCCCGCCCCAAGGTGTGTGTGTGTGTGTGTGTGTGTGTGTGTGTGTGTGTGTGTTGGGGGCAGGGGGTTGGCAGTATCCTTGGTGCTTGATTCCAGAGCGTGGTACCCAGGCTTCAGGTCAGGCCTGTGAGCTGACCAGCCGGCCAGTGGTTTCTGATGGATCCCAGCATCGAAAGGGAGGTACAGAGCAGCTCTCCACGCTGGCTGCATCGCTGGGGCAGCTCAGAAACAGTGTGGACCCCGGGCCTCAGGCTCGCCACGCTGGCAGCACGGGACCCTCAGAGCACACTCTGCATGTCCATGCGCTGCTTTTCTTTAAACTCCCGGGCGATCCTGGCAGGCGGCCACATTTGGGAGTAAGTCTCTACAATCCCCCAAACAAAATAATATGATTCTCTGAAAAACTCTAACCAAGAATTCGGGCGTGGCTCTCAGAAAACGTAGGATGTGTATTTGTATTTGCTAACCAGCTTATCTCATTCGACAAATAACACACTCCCTGGAGGCCAAAGCGCTCTGTCCTCCATCTTCACCGGACATTCCTTCCCAAGGGCTTCCGCCCTGCAGATCCGCACCTCGCGCGCAGCCTTTCTCCGTGCTTCTATGCGCATCCACTCGATGCCACGGCCGAGCAAAGACCTTTATTCCCACACCCAGGCCTCCCTGCATGCCGGCGCTGGCCCCGTGCTCAAGGGACACCCACCGGGGCTCCGCTGTCCGGCCTGAACGAGGGCCAGAGGACAGCGGCCTGTCCAGTCTCACGGCCTAAGGAGAACCACAGAAGCCTGGAAGGCTGGCACAGCACAGTCTCCAAATTCTGATGATGAAGCTCAGAAAGGAGGCGCTTCTGAGATGGAGATGAGCATCCAGCCAACTTTCCGGGCCTCCGCTCAGCAGTGCACGTCCCCGCGTCACCACTGCTCAGGCATCTGGGAGAAAAAAACCCATTTTCCCTGCAAACAGCTGCTTTTAAGAAGCTGCGCTGGAGCCACGGAGCTTTACATGTTTCAGGGGCTGTTCTGTTTGTTTTGTTAGCACCATGGGTAGGAAGAGACTTGTGAACCCCCCTGACTGCTCCCCTGGCCTCCAGCACTAGGTCTTGGAATCAGGGCACCCTCTGGGGAGGGCACAGCTCCCCTGGCCACCCTCCTGGCGCGCAGCCAGGCTGGAGAGAGCAAAAATGGGAGCCAAACTGAGCCGCTGTGCTGGGCACAGGGAAGGAGGCAGGAGAGCCTTTAGGTCCATCCAGGCTCCTGGGAAAGTCCTGTCACAGGACCCCCTCTCTGGAGAAGCTTCCAAGCCCACCCTGGGGGTGCACGCCCACGGCAGGTCCTCAGGAAAGTTAGCTGACCCCCCACCTCCTCACCCAGAGCCTGAGATCAGCCACTGCCCTCCAGAGGGCCTTCAGGACAATGTGGCATCTGGCTGCCATTCCATTCGCATCTGTACGGATCACATCAGCTCATCTCCAGCGCCTGCAGACGCACAGCACAGCCCGCTGCTGACGCGGCACTCGCTGCTGGTCTCTGAGAGGAACAGACTCATTAAAAAGGAAGTCACAGATGCTGCAAATCACTCCCTCATTTTCAGAGAACTATTTTTCCCCAAATGGCCTGAATTACTTGATGATGAACAGCAATGCAGGGAGAGGAAAAAAAGAAAGAACAGAAGAAAAATTGTCACAACTTCCAACTTGGCTTCCACCCAGGGAGCTGCAGGCCCCTGCCGAGGTGGCTGCTCTGCCAGGCATTCTCTCTCCTGGCACGGGGCACTGTTGTGTGCAGTGACAAAGGGACAGAATCACCTTGGGTGCTTGTTAGCTTTGCGATGCTTTGTTTTCCTTCCTTGTCCTCACGGTGTCGACACAGAAAACCACTTCTGTCAGGAAACTCCACTCGCTGCCCACACGCATCCGTGTCAAGTGCACAGGAGGGGGTGCGGAGGCCAAGGCCGGGCTGCGCTCAGGAGAATCGCAGGCCGTGTGCTCCTGCTTGTGTGGGTCCTCACGAGGCACTGAGTGGTCCGGTGCCCAGCCTTCTTCACCGGCCACTCAGACCTCGGCCTGAGCTCGGCTATCCCCTGCCTGTGTCTGGGAGCTGCCCACCACGCAGGGGCTGGTGACCTTTGTGGGGCACGCCGACCCAGAGAGTGGCAAGGAAGAAGGAAGGAAGGAGATGGAGTTTTGAATGGGATTCAATTATCACTCCTTTTTCTTAAACACAAAGCACCAAAAAGATGATGAATTCCAGGGCGTGGGGTCCCCCTCCCAAAAGAAATATCTGCTTCGGAGATTTTGAGTCTGAACTGCAGGCTGAGCCCCTTCCCGGTCAGTGACGTTCGGGAATGGAGGGGCCCCGTCAGGGCTGGCTGTGGGGACCCCACCGGCACGCAGAGTGGAGTCCAGCATGCTCAGACCTTGTTTCCCAGGAACCATGCGCTCAGGCGACAGAGCTCCCACACTTCCTCACCCCAGGCCTTTCCCGGTGACCTTATTTTCTAAAACAAGAGTCAAGATCAATGTTTTGCCTATGGCTTGTCAATTAAACGATTTCAAAATTAAGATTGTCCTGGAAAACCTAAGGTGGACACTGAGCTATTCCCCTGACCTCTCCACCACCCCTCTCACTCCCCTTGGAATGAGAGCAAACCCTGGGGAAGGGAAGTGCACACCAGGCTCCTGTCCCCTGGCTTTCCCCAGTCTTCCCTCTTGGGTCAGCTGCTGCCCCCACTACCACTTCTGCTGGGGCCCCTTTACTGCCCATTGTGCTGTGTCAGGGCCAGCTGCCACCTGACTACAGCCTTCTTGAGTGGCTGTGACGTAGAGGGAGATAATATATGCAAAAGACAGCACCATGCCTGGCGGATAATACTGCCCCCCCCCCCCCCCGCTCCCCGCCATCTCCCTCGCTGTCAACTGTCAACACACTCCCTCACTCCTCTTCCTCCTGCTGCTGCTGACCTCCTTCGGCGCACTCACCTGGACATTCTAACTTCTGTTACCTTCCTCCTGTTGTGGTGACTTGGAAGGCAGCACCACATCATTTATTCTCCATCATCTTATTTTAAAAAATATATATATATATTTATTGATTTCAGAGAGGAAGGAAGAGGGAGGGAGAGAGAACAGCCTTCTGCACACCCCCAACTGGGGATCGAGCCCACAACCCCATGTGCCCTTGACCAGAATCAAACATGGACCCTTCAGTCTGCAGGTCAACACTCTATCCACTGAGCCAAACCGGGTAGGGCATCCATTATCTTTTTAAAGTATTTTTCTTTACCAGAGAGAGAGAGAGAGAGAGAGAGAGAGAGAGAGAGAGAAACATCAATGACGAGAGAAAATCATTGATCGACTGCCTCCTGCACACCCCCTATTGGGGATGGAGCCCACAACCCCAGCATGTGCCCTCACCAGGAATCAAACCGTGACCTACTGGTTTATAGGTCAGCGCTCAACCACTGAGCCACACCAGTCAGGTTATTCTCCATCATCTTAAATCTCTGAGAATGTTCTTTCAATCTAAGGCAACTGAACAATCAATCAATCAATCAATCAATCAATACATAAAGCAAAAACAACTTAGATCCCTACCTTCTGAGACCAGCACTCAAACCACCATCAAACAAGGAGATGCTCAGCTTCTAGGCCTTTTGAGAGGTACAAGTAAATGTTACTATTTACTTGGCAATGAAATTTGTTGAATGTACAAATAGGTTACCAAAAATCAAATGAAAATAAATTTTTAAATAATTCAGTAAAGTTCACGAGAGACGAGTCATGCATCTCACATCTGAGGGCCCTCTCTCCATCATCTCCTCTCTAGTCTGTGGAGGATGGTGAGGACCTGTGAGATCAAAGAGAAAGAGACTTGGGACAGAGTCAGAACCCCCAGGTTTCAGATTCCTGGCCCACCGTTCTCTACTGGTATTGTTATGATGTCAGGAGAAGAGATGGCCAAAGAGAGCACCCATCACACTATTCAATAACGAGAATTTATAGATATAAAAGCCTAAGTGATCATTACGACTGAACAACTGGAACGACTGGCCGACCAATGGCTATGATGCGCTCTGACGACCAGGGGCCAGGTGCTCAATGCAGGAGCTGCTCCTGGGTGGTCAGTGTGCTCCCACAGCCAATCTCCCGCAGCCCCTCCCCATGGCTGTCCGGCCCGCCCCCTCGTAGGCCTCAACCTCCAGCCACGCTGAGGGATCCCTACCTGTGCATGAATTCATGTACCAGGCCTCTAGTTTTAATATAAGAAACTAGCTATTTATTGCTACCCAAGGAGATCAATGAGTCAATAGGCTTTAACTGCAACCTGATTTAGGATGTTCATTCGTTCAACAAATATATCCTATCTACTAAAAAGGGAATATGCTAATTGACCATCACACCCTCACAAAGATGGCAGTGCCCACAGCCAATAAGGAGAGAATATGCTAATTGACTGACACGCCCTCAAAGATGGAAGCACCCACAGCCACAAATGGCAGCACCCGGTTCCCTCAGCCCCCCAGCTGCCCAGGGCCAGCCCGAGGTGCAAGCAAGTCTTGGATGACGGCTGCCCAGCCGCCCAGGGCCACCTGAGGCTCAGATAACCAGGGCCGGGCAAGGCTTCCACTGCTGGCAGTGGCAGCAGCAGAGGTGTGATGGGGGTGTTGCCTTCCCCTGATCACCAGATTGCCTCCTGCCCCTGAGGGCTCCTGGACTGTGAGAGAGGGCAGGCCAGGCTGAGAGACCCCCCTCCAGTGCATGAATTTTCATGCACCAGGCCTTTAGCACTAGTATTTATAATATTTATCAGGCATTGTACTTAGTAAGGACAAAAAGAGATACCTTCTTAATTTTGAAATCATGTCTTTAATGGACACAGCTTAGTGAGGAAAAAGTTCATCCAAATGACTATCATTTATCATCATAACAAAATATGGACAAGGTCCATAGGCAGTCCAGTGGAGGAAGAATCAAATTAATTCTCTTGCAAGGTGTGTAGAATTTTTCAAAGAGAAGAGATAAGGAATGAGGGCATCAAACAACGAAGGCACAGACTAGGAAAGGTTACAATATTCCATCAGGGGCAGGAAGAAAGTACTGGAAAAACCTGCAGAATAGGGATGTAGGGTCTTCTCTCAGGATAGATATTTGCATTTTATGGATCAATTACTTTGAAAACAGGTCAATGGGGTAGAAGTGAACTACATGATGACATTCCCACCCTCCTTCGAGCACTTTCCACAGATCTTTAGTTTACACTCTCCCATCTCTCCATGCCGATGCCTCGGTGTCTGGGATGAAATATTTCCTTGCACCTCACTATGTTAGACTTGGATTTATTCTTAAAGCAAATAAGTTCATTTCTGAGGAATGAACGGCACATTTCCTCTTGGGGTGTTTGGTGATCATCTCTGTTGAGTGTACACTTTGGCATTTGTGAGCCCATGTCAGGTCTGAGGGAGATGGGCTCCCAGCATCAGGGGTACACACACCGTGGGGGTGGCACAACTCCTAAGGGGAGGCCACAGGCCCTGGGAGCTCGGAGGAGCTCGGAGGGGGAGATGGCCTGCTGTGTTTGAGCAAAGGTGTCAGGAAAGGTTGAGATGGAGGCAGAGACATTTCCACTGGGCAGTCAGAGAGAAGAATTGGTCTTATTCTCAGCTCCCTAGCCCTCCCACTGGCGAGCAGCAGTGGGCTGGCCAGGGTGCTCTGGGGGTGCGTGTAAATGCAAGCCGACAGCCCCGGGGAACCCTCTGTAAGCTCCTAATTGGCTACCACTGGCCTGTGGGTACCATTGTCAATTCCTTAATCAATTTCCAAAATCAAATAACATCATTTATGCGGAGCTTAATACATCACAAAACATGGAAACTCTGTCATCTGCTGTGTTTCTCAATCATTATGGGAGGCAGATGCTATTACTTACAGAGTTGGAAGCAGCATGAAGCAATGGCAGGGACCTAGGATGCTGCTGGGATTCAAACGCAGCCTGTGCCCCACGTGCTCCTCGCGGGTGAGCTGAGAGGCAGCACTCCGCTGCAGGTGGCACACGCGCAGCGGACAGAGCATGCACCCCAGAGGCTGGACGCTGCTCCTGCTCTGTGAAGTGCTGCGGGGACCGTGAGCATGTGGCCTCCCACCGTGAGCCTGTCTTCTCTGCAAGGGAAGTGTTGCTGTGAGGGTCACATAGTATAGCTCTGCAGAGCAGGCACCTCATGGAGAGTCCCTTCCATGAAACCCTCCACCTCTCCTAGTCATGAGGCCTGTGGGGCCAAGAGGTTTGGAACTGATGGTTTGCATATATTACATATCTATACATACAACTTCCAGTTAAAATGAGCATCAGTGGAGAAAGAAGCAAAACATTGCCAAAAAGGTGGGGAGTGAGGGGGTAAGGAGAGTCGGGTGGAGGTGTGAACGCTGGGTTGGTAAACTGGCTTTAGGTGCTGGCCTTTGCAGGAACCCAGAGAGCCCCCACACATGGCAGCCAGGGTGCCCCGGGCCTGGGTGGCAGTACCTCGGAGCTGGTGGCCGCCGAACACATGCCTGAGCTTTCACGCAGGTGGGCGCTGTTCCCACTGTGTCTGCACACCTTCCTCTACCTCAGCTTGAAGCAATTCTTACTTCTCTGTAGTCTTCAAAGCCATCCCACACACCTTGTTGGAAGACTAGTGGCCCGGTGCACAAAATCTGTGCACATTGAAAGGGAATTAATTAGAGGAAATATTTTAATATTGCTATTTGCACTTTCTCTATAATAGAAGTGTCAGAGATGAAAGAAAATTAGTAAAATGTATATTCAAATCTTCCTCCTGTCAGGGTCTGGGGTGCACCACGGGAACCAGAGCCAAGTCCCTGCCCATTCACATGTGCTTGAAATCGCACTTGATCCAGACTCGACTGGCCCAACCCTCATCAAGCCCACTAGGCAGAGGGCACAGCCTCAAGTCCCCTGGCCCGACACGGAGGTGGGGGCATGCCCTGAGGTCGCTGGGCAGGGGACACAGCCTGAGGTCCCCCAGCCTGGCACCGAGGGGTGGGGGGGGCCCTGGCCTGAGGTCCCCCAGCCTGGCACCGAGGGGTGGGGGGGGGCCTGGCCTGAGGTCCCCCAGCCTGGCACCAGGGGGGGGGTGGGGGGGTGGGGGGGGCCTGGCCTGAGGTCCCCCAGCCTGGCACTGGGGCTAGGAGCATGGCCTGAGGTCCCCTGTCAAGTCCCACCAGGTGGGAGGCGCAGTCTCAGGTCCCCTGCCCCTGCCCAGTGCTAGAGCCTCAGGTCCCTGCTGATAGCTCATTAAAGCTCATTATGGAAACTCAGCCTTTGCGATGGGTGCAGCCATCTTGTGTTATGGAATTCCAGCCTCTGCTGTGGGCGCAGCCATCTTGTTACAGCCTGATGGTCAATTTGCATATTCCCTCTTTATTAGATAGGATAGGAAGAATCATATTGATCAAATGGATCTAATGAGGTTACTTGTCAACAACTTTGTCAATGCCCAGATGAGGGGCATGGAGAATTCTGGAAAGTGGAGAGCAACAGGAGGTAGAATTGAATGGCTGTAGTGAATTGCAGCAAAACTTTCTCATGACCTCAGGGGCATAGGTGAGGGAAGAGAGTTGCATGCAGAGCTAGCAGATGTCATCTGATAGGACAGAGAACCCACCCCTGGCACCGAGGCCTGTGGGTGTGCTGGGCAGAGGACTGGGCTGTGCTGCTGAGGCCATGGCGGTCATCCCGCCATGGTGCCCCATCATGGAATGGGGTAGACGGGCCAGCTTTGGAATCAGGTGATCCCAGGTTTAAATTCAGGCTCTGCCACGTACTTGTTACACAACCTTCGGCGAGTTCCCTGTATCTCTCCAAGCTCCAATGCATCGTCTGCCGTGTGACGCAGGCACTGGGAAGAGGTGTGCAAATTGTGCCCTCGTGCATGGCAGGCCCAGGAAGCTCCCAACATAGTGACTGCTTGCTCAGCAAACACTAGTGCTTTCCTTGAAGTTATCTCTAAATTGCTGTAGTGTAAACTTAGGGATCTATTATACTAGTAAACGATGCAGTGTGTTAATCTCTATTGTCTTACATGTCTGTATTGCACCCCCTACACCACAACCCTAACCCAAATAGCAAGGCCTGAAATGCTATATGCTGACACAGCAAGTGGAGAATTAAATTTGGACAAAAAGACAGAAATAAATGTGAGGCAGGACAGTAGAGAAAGACTCAGAACTGGGAGGAGACCAGGGTTTGGTTTGTAGCTGCCATAAATTTGGCACTACTTGCCATAAATTTTTTTCAATATTTCTGAGCTTCAGTTTTCTCATCTGTAATATGGGAATAATCATATATATAAAAGTGCTTCATGGATTGAAAACTGCAACTGGAATGTTAGTGGTCAGTTGCATGCTATCATTCCTAGAAATTGATTTGAAAAACTGTCCAATCATTTGAGTTTGAAAATGTAATTTAGATGTTTTGAGATCTGCCTAATGTCCATTAGCAGTCCACCTAATCACCACAAGCTGGTGAATGTGGGCGTGGATGTGGCCCCAGAGATTGCAATCACCAACTAACGTCCTGATCTTTACTTGAAAAACAACCTGATAAAAGCACCCTCTTGCTTTAACAGTTAGCGGAGGGCAGCGTGGGAGGAACCCCTACCCACACTTGTTCTGAACAGACCTGAGTTGCAACTGATGTGAAAACAAGATAAAGAGAAAGGTCTGTCAACAGTGGGGCCTCCATGCAGCGGGGCTGCTCCTGTGCCCTGTGGCCTGCAGTGCTGCCCATGAGGCTGGGAGGCTTGATGTGGCCAAACATGCGACTGACTCATTCTAGCCCTCAGCTGCCTTTTAAAAGACATACATTTAGAGACAGAATGCCGTGTAGAGATATCATTTAGGTTAAAATTCTATCCGCTCAGTAATGAGACATTAAAAACTGGTCATTAGGCCAAAACCATAAGCCCAACGTGGCTTTTCGGTGACTCCGCGGCAGCGTAGCGCTGGGCAGCTCTGAGCAGTTCCGTGGACACTTCGTCTCAAAGCCCTTTGGCCGGCTGGGGTGTCCTGTCTTTCCTGGGCGTCAGGGGCCTCCAGAGGCAGGGCCAGTGTAATGAGGGCGCAGGCCACATACCCAAGTACTAAAAAGTTCGCACTGTATACAACGTGATATGCACAAATGCTTACAAATAGTAAAAAAAAAAAAATCTTTTTAAGGAGAAAAAAAAAGAACCATAGTATCTCTTAGAGCTACTGATGACAACGGTCTCAGACACTCAGCAACATCTACCATCTCTGGCTGCCATCTCTCTGAGAACGAGGGACGCTTAGAGGGACTCTGGCCCCAGGAAGGGGGTGTCATCACCCCACAAAGTGGGGGAAGTCCTTGTGCTTGTGGAGGACCCCGGCGTTCACACTCTCCGCCGAGCCCAGCCTAGGGCCTCCTAAGCACAGCAGGCTCCTGTCAGCTAACGCCAGCGCTCCCCACTCCTTCCCAGGACCCTGCAAGCCAGCGATGGCCCTCGTAGATGGAGCAGAAAAACGAATGCAAGCGCTGAATTCTGGAGATCGGTTGTGAGTGGCACGCCCTGAGAGACCCACAGGCTGATGCCAAGCTCCACGCTGGGAGCTGGGACTTCAAACCAGTATGGCACCCAAGGAACCCGCCAAACACTCCTCCAGCCGCTCTTCCTCATCCCGGTCAGTCACAAGCCCTGCTCCTGGGCTCAGCCTTATCAATGCCTGGGTTTTGCTACATCTGTATCAGTACCCCACCATGTTTAAGTATTTTTCTTTAAAATAATGCATGTACTTGAACTCATGTACTGCCTAATGTCCAGTAGCAGTCCACCTAATCACCACAAGCGGGTGACATGTGGACATGGATGTGGTCCCAGAGATTTTAAAGAAATATATTTTAAAGAAAAAGTTATACGACTTCTATAAATAAAAAATTAATACCACTCACCATGAACAGAAAACTCCCAATTTCTTTAAAAGATGGGAAACAAAACAATCTTACTAAATTCTAGATACACACTCTTGCCTGCCAGAGTGCTGAGCCTCAAGCCTGTAGCTCCCTTGTTAAAAAGACAGGTTAAATGAGAGGGTTTTTAACACGGAAACAGTGATTAGCTTAGCTGAACCTGTTGTAATCAGAATTGAAAAATAATTGCTCACCGTGTGTATCCCTGTTTTCTTTCCTTTTTGTTAGTCCTCACTGGAGGATGTTTTTCACTGATTTTTGGAGAGTGGACGGGAAGTGGGGAAACAGAGAGAGACATCATCAATTGCCTCCCACATGAACTGACCAGGGCAGGGATGGAGCCTGCAGCTGAGGTACGTGCCTTTGACCAGAATCAAATCGGACTCATCAGTCAGCAGGCTGATGCTCTATCCACTGAGCAGAATGGGCCACAGCGTGTCCCTGTTTATTAATGACACGTATGCATAGCACCCCCATCAGTCCCCACAGCCGCTGACACCTCACGCCTGGGCCTGGGCCTGAGGAACACGGTGGGTGGGCAAGACCTGCCTGCAGAGCGAGTGCACACGGGCACAGCGGGGCCGCCGCCTCTTTGGCCCTCGGTGTTCCTTCCTGCAGCCGCACTACAGCCTGGCTTTTGCTCCAGTGACGGCACCCAGTCGGAAACCTCCTAGCCCTTGTCCATTCGGACACTTTGTGGAATCTTTTCCCTTCTCCCCCTCCCTCCTCCAGCTGGCTAATCTCACGTCTGCCCGTCTTAGGCTGTCATCCTCCCTCCACGACTGCCCCATGCTCTGGCGGAGAAGAGCCATCACTCCCAGGATGCCCTGGGCCTCAGGGCCTGAGGACGGTTTCACAGATCACTGTGCCTAGACTCCGTGAAGGAGGAAACGTGTCTCCTCTCTCTGCTGAATGGAAGCACCGCTGGCTACTCCCCAAAGCTGTGACCAACACGCTGCCCCCTCTATGTCTGCGGACAGCCTCTGCCTGGGACGATATGCAAACTCCCCTCCCCGCCCCTCTCTGAGAAGCCGTCAGTGCCCTCTCCCCATGCCAACTGCTGCCGCGATCCCTTCATGTCTGCCCCACGTCCTGCAGGTCCACTCTATGCCCAGGTTTGGTGCCACCAGGAGCTTCTCGGCCGGGGCTGCTGGCTGCGAGTGTCGCTGGGTGTTTTCTGGAGGAACACATGACTGTGTGGTAGGAAAATCTTCCTACTGGCCTCTCTCCTCTCATCAATTCTAAAAGTACCCAAAGTCACGGTCAGTAAAAGTGTAAAAACATTAACTTGATGGCTGACATTGCAGAGCACTGACTACCCTGGTGCTTCTTAGGCATCCTCCCATCTAATTATCCCCGAGGTGTGAGGTGGGCACTCCCACTGACACCAAGATGAGGGAATCTGAGTGTAGGGAGATTAAGTCACATTAATGGTGGAGCCAAGAAATGCACCCGGCCTGGAAAACTTCCATGTCCTTCTCTACCACTCTGGCCTCGTCTGTGACCTTATTCTGTCTGGCCTACTGCCCTCCTTCATGATCAAAGCCGACTCTGGCAGGCAGACAGGCCTGCTGTGGGTAGCTGTGACTGTACCCTTGGAAGCACGCCTAGCCACCAGGCTGGCCCACCTGAAGCACTGGCCCGGCCACAGAACAGCGACCAGGGGCTCTGGCTAGACCCGTGGGACTCGCAAAAGGCCAGAGCCAGTTCTCCCCAGCAAGGCAGCCTTTCTCACGTGTGCCCTAACACACAGCCTTTCTCACGTGTGCCCTAACACACAGCCTTTCTCACGTGTGCCCTAACACACAGCCTTTCTCACGTGTGCCCTAACACACAGCCTTTCTCACGTGTGCCCTAACACACAGCCTTTCTCACGTGTGCCCTAACACACAGCCTTTCTCACGTGTGCCCTAACACACAGCCTTTCTCACGTGTGCCCTAGCACACAGCGTGGCATTTTGCCATTCTCCCGCAGTGGTAGGTGGCTACTGCAGTCCCCGGTGAACCAGTGTCTTTGAAAGTTCAATAAAAACACTTTTTTCATAAATATTTTAAACTTTAAGTTGACAGAGGAGCTCCGTGAGGTCCAGAAGCCCCAGAGGAACAAGAAGACCTCAGTGCAGCTCTGAAACCAGCTCTGCACGAAGGGGCCTCGCCCGCTTTCCCCGCCCAGGCCGGGCTGAAATCGGCCAAGGAGTTAAGGGCCAGTTTCCTCTACTTCGCACCTGGGAAGGGAGACAAACGCTGCTGCTGCTGCTGCGTGGCTGCCGACGTGTTTGTGCAGAAACAGTGACTCTGTCCCGCAGGAACCAGCTTCAAGTGTTGGAGTGACATGTGGGAGGCAAGGAGGGAAACGAGGAGCCTGATGGCGCGCCTCCGGCTTCTCCGCGAAGCTAACGGAAACCGTGGGAAGGGCCGCCACAGGCCGAGGGCAGGGGGAAAAAGGTGGTTCCATTTTGCTGGATGAACCTCTCAGGAAAGAGGCAGACATGTCTGTCTAGCCTAACCGTGACCTGTAACCCCGGGTTCTCTCTCATTTATTGGAAATAAGCATATCCATGGAGAAAACACTGTGGGGGCAGGACCCACATGACCTGGGCTTTGGTTCTGGCTTTGCCACTTATTGTTTTAGGGCCCTGAACAAATCATTTCAAGGCTCTGGCTTCGGCCTCCCACAGGCCGAGCATCGCTGGCGCTCTGACGTTAGGCCATGCGCCCTGCGGAGCAAGGTGACGGGGTCTGCAGCACCCAGGGGACCCCGAGCCAGCACCCTCAGCCACCATCCCCTCCAGCTCAGGCGCGAAGGTGAGCAATGAGGGCACAAGGACAAGTCTCGAGGAGAGGAAAGCTCCCCAGGCTCTTCTGGGTGTGTCTTTACACTTTAGCAGCTGCTGGGCCACACGGGGATAAGTCAGGACAGCCCCAGTGACGGCCATGACCCCATCGAGGCCGCCGTACCTGACCTGAGCTGCTCTGTCCTGTGGCTTCTGTTTCACCTGATCTGCCTTCTACTGACCTTCAGATTGACTCACACAGTCAAAGCACACCGTTCTCCAAAACCTTGAGGACATAATTCTACTTCTTGACACTTAAAACCATCAGACACAGAGTAAGCTAGTAATAATGACTGCACACAGAGACCTAGCTGTGTGCAGGCACTGTGCTAAGTACTTAACGTTCTCTCCTAGAGCATCAGACAGTGCTCTGAAAAGGTATCACCTCCATTTTACCAAAGATAAGACCAAAGCTTTTCAAAAAAAAAAAAATGTTTTTGCATTATATTTTTCTTTCTTTTTTATTTTTTAAATTGAATTTATTGGGCTTTTAATCTCAGTCTGCTATCTAGGACACAGACATTTATTTGTAAGAATGTCCAGCACAACAAAAATGGCCCAGGTTTCCAAAAACTGGGAATTGTTGCATGGCATATTCATCTAGCGGCCTATGAGAAGTCAAGTTAGCATAACTAATGACACAGAAAAATGTGCACAACAAATTGCTAAATAATAACCCCAGCTTTGTTTAATTTATATATAATTACTGGAGGCCCAGTGCATGAATCATGAACTCGGGGGGCGGAGGGCGTCCCTCAGCCCAGCCTGTGCCCTCTGGCAGTCCGGAGACCTGGGGGGATGTCTGACCGATGGCTTCGGCTGCTCCCTAAGCTGTCATTGGACAACCTTCCCACTGCCATGGAGGCAGGGGAGGCTGTGCCTACCAGCCGTGAGCCAGCTCCGGGCTTCTGGCTGAGCGGTGCTCCCCCATGGGAGCACACTGATCACCAGGGGGCAGCTCCTGCACTGAGCACCCCTCCATGTTCATACACATCATGGTGTCTGGTCGTTCCCCGATTCTGTCGATTTGTACATTAGCCTTTTATTATATAGGCTGTGTAATGCTAGAGGCCCTGGTCTGTGGGGATCAGACTAAAACTAGCTCTCCAACATCCCCCGAGGGGTCCTGGATTGCAAGAGGGTCCAGGCCAGATCGGGGCTGGGGAGGGACCATGGAAGGATTCCAGGGTGTGTCCAGCCCATCTTTCAGTCCCAATCAGCTGTTCCCCAGCAACAAGCTAACCTACTTGGTGATCAGTGCACATCACAGTGACTGGTTGATGGTCAGAGGGACAATTAGAATATTAGGCATAGATAGATAGATAGATAGATAGATAGATAGATAGATACACACAGACTAGAGGCCTGATGCACAAAGTTTATGCAAGAGGAGGCCCTTGCAGCCCCAGCTTCCTCCAGAAGGTTGACCAGACAGTCATTCCATTATTCAACTGTTCGGTCAATTTACGTATTATGCTTTTATTATTCTAGATGGCATTTGCTTTCTCTTTGTATTTTTTTCCCTATATTTTCCCAAATTAACACAATAAACATACCTTGTATTTTAAATTATAGGGCTATTTAAAGGCTTGTAAGAAATAACTAAGAACCCATCCCCTGTTCCAGTTGGTATGTGGATCCTGGAGGTTTCTGAACAAGGACATGCTCCTGGTCAGAACCAAGAGATGCCCTCAGCTCCCCACTTCTTCCTGAGGCAGGCAGTGCACAGGTGAGGAACTGAGGGGGATTTTAAGCCAGACGAACAGTTATCTCTCTAAGGTTGCATCTACTACCATGCCACATGGCCCAAAAGAAGTCAGCAGAGAACCCAAAATAAACCATTTAGTAAAACAAAATGAAATCCTGACCCCATTTACTAAGTGACTCTGGGAAAATTCTTAACTTTCCCATCTGTAAAATGGGTTTATAGGGCTGTTGAAAGAAGCAAGGCGGCATGTAGTAGGGGACATGTTGATTCTTAACATCTTCCTCCAAGCCTCTCCTCACACAGCCTTTTCCCAACACACACACACCTGTTCTCCATCCTCAGGTCCTAAAACTCGCCCCTCGCAGGAGTAGCAAACACCCTGAAATACAGGGTGAGGAGGCCCATCTCAAAGGGCAGGTTTGGTGAGGCACCATCTCGAAGGGAAGGTTTGAATCAAAGCATCCAGCCATTTAATCAACCATTATTGCCAAATGAGAGTCAGGCAAGATCCCGAACAGATTGACACCTACATATACCCAAAGATACCATAACCCTATGTTATTTATTAGGCACTGACAGTGTTTGACGTGATGATAACAAAAACATCTCCCATTTGTGTGGCTTAGGATAAACTTTCAATTTTTCATATTTACTGAACCTCACCTCACTGGAGGTATAGAAAAATAGAAACTATAGTTTCATTTTACTTAGGCAAGAAGAGCTCACTCAGATGCTGGTGGATCTGTCTGAGGTCAGTTGGCACATGAGCAGAAAGGAGAAGAAGGGGGCTTAAGGGAAGGGATCAGCGCCCCCTTTATTCCCATGAAGCATTAGTGCAGGCAAGGAGAGGAGACAGCACGTCTGCGCTGCCCTCCCTCTGCTCTCCCCCTCCTCCTGCCGGGACCATTCTTTCCCTGCAGGTCAAGGCCGAGGGCCATGCTCACCTGCACAGGCCCAGCCCCAATGTTTTGTAAACGTGGCTTCTTAACCCCTAAGGCTGCTCCAGCACTATCCCAACCCTTCTCCTGTATCTGCCAACTGCCAACACTCAGCTCCCGCACCCAGCTCCGTGTGGAGCAATGCTGCTGCCAGCCGGCCTGAGGTCACGTGGGCCTGGCTCCCTCGCCCTGCACACGAGCTTGCTGGCTCCACACTGCCCACATGCTACTCGTTTTCTTACACACCCTTCCTTCCTTCCACACATCCGTCTCTGCCTTGTCACAACTCAGCTGGATGGAGAAAGCTGCTCCGCTGGTCCGCTGGCCGCATCTGAGACTTTCTGCCAGAGACCGAAGCGGCTGCTAAAGAGCCGAGCCCGGAGGCTCAGAGTGGGTCCACACCCCCAGCCTCTCTGCGAGGCCTGGGTCGGACCTCCTGGTTGGTCTTCCTATTCGTGAGCAGAGAAAAGAGATGGGCCTGTGGTCTTGGGGCTTGTTTGCTGGGCCAGAGAGCCGGCCCCGGTGCCTGGTAGTAGGGCCTGCCTCTCCTCCTGGGCCCTGCGACCTTGTGCAATGACCTTGTGCAATGACCTTGTGCAACTCACCCAGCCTCTCGGCTTCGGTTTCGTCACCCACTGATGGCGGCAACAGTAACCGTTGGCCACCACCTTAACAGGCTACTGTGAAGACCAAGCAAAGACCAGGAAAACAGAAATGCCTGTGTAACTGTGATGTGCTTTAACACGAGGGGCTGTCGGGAATGCGTGTGGTTGTTTTCTCCACATTTTAGCTAGCGCGCTGCTGTGTGTAAGCTGCAGCACTCACAGGAAGCAGCGCTCAGAGACAAGCAGCCCTGGTAGGAAGAGCAGGGCAGCCTGTGGCTCAGGGGGACGGAGACAGCAGGCCTGCCACCGGGAAGCTCCTCCTGGGAGCAGGAGGGATCAGCAAACAAAGCCCAGGGGAGGGGCCTCCCCCTCAGACACAAGCTGGTGTCCGCCTTCTCCATCTTCCTGTTCTGAGGCTGCAAAAATGTTGGCTGCAAACCCGGTGCTAATCCAAGGATTAGACCCACAATTGGTGAAAAAAGGAGTCCCCTTCCTTCTCCCTGCCCACCCCGCTCTTGCCAACAAAGGAGTCCACTTCGTTCTCCCTGCCCACCGCGCTCCAACCATCACTCCACAACAAAATGGCAGCACCCATAGCCACAAGATGGTGGCGCCCAATCCTCTCAGCCCCACCAGAGGCCCCCAGTCTCAGGGAGGGCTGCCGCTGAGAGCCTGCAGAGTAAGCAGCCTGGTAGAATGCTGCCCAGAGACCTCCTGATCCTTTATAAAAATCGAAAACAAATTCACTCCCCACAGCCTGATCTCCTCCCATCGGCAGCAGCCTGGGGTCTCAGCCTGGGAGGGGCGCGCACCCCCATGGCGCGATCCCCTGCCAGCAGCTGCAGCATGGGGCCTCAACCACTGAGTCACACCAGCCAGGCAGATATGGAAGAACCTTAAATGTTTCTTTATTTTTTAAATACTTTTTTTTTTTTTTTTTATTTTTTTTTACAGAAAGGAAGGGAAAGGGATAGAGAGCTAGAAATATCTATAAGAGAGAAACATCAATCAGCTGCCTCCTGCACACTCCCCACTGGGTATGTGCCCCCAACCAAGGTACATGCCTTGACCAGAATCGAACCTGAGACCCTTGAGTCTGCAGGCCGATGCTCCACCTACCTAGCCAAACCAGTTAGGGCTGTCCAATATGTTAAAGAAAAGACCCTATCTAATAAAGAGGGAATATGCAGGGGAGGGTATTTGGGGGTGACCGGGTTGTCAGGAAAGGGTATTTGGGGATGATTGGACTGGCAGGGGAGCAATTAGGTGTCAATCAGACTGGCATAGGAGTGGTTAGGGGTGATCAGGATGGCAGGCAGAAGTAGTCAGGGGCAATTAGATAGGCAGGCTAGCAGGTGGGAGCCAGCAGTCCTGGACTGTGAAAGGGATGTCTGATTGCCTGTTTAGGCCCAATCCCACAGAGATAAGCCTAAACAAGCAGTTGGACATCCCCCAAGGGGTCCCAGATTAGAGAGGGTGCAGGTTGGGCTCAAGGACAACACCCCCCACCCCAGTGCATGAATTTCATGCACCGGGCCTCTAGTACTATATAACCACCAAATAGATATTGAGATCACATAATTATTTATTTTTCATGTGTGATCACTAACCCTGTGGTTCCATTTCAGTAACAGTTTATAGACACATACGGATGTTTAGAGGAAATGATGGTGGGAAGTAGACAGGAAAGTGCATGTCAGATGAAATAAAATCAGGCAGGAATAACTTGATATGTTGTTTCACTATACTACTCTTACTACTGTTATGTAAGTTGGAAATTTCCATTAGTTTTTCTAAATTAGTTTATTAAATGTCCTCTCACTACAGGATGATAGGTGAGTTTGTACTGTGCTTGGCGCAGCCGCTCTGGGAGGAGAGGGCAGGCTGCAGGCTGGGCTAGTCCTCTCGCCCACCAGCGTTCTGATCAACGTCTTCCTCAGAGAAGATCCTGGTTAGATAGAGGCTCTGGAATCAGAGGAAGGGGAAATAAGTATTTCTCAGATTCTCATATGGAAAATTAAAAGCTCTAGGAGACAGACCAGGAAGAATATGGGATTTTTGGAGTCAGAAGTTTTAGATTCACTCCTTGCCCAACAACTGGAAGGGAACTTCTCAGTGCCTCAATGTTCTCATCTATAAAATGGGCATATTACTACCATCCATATCAAAGAACTGTTGTGAAGATGAGATCTCATGTGGCAGGATGAGAAGTGGCATGGTGCAGTAGGTCAGAGACTTGGGTCTGAACAGTGGTGTACCCTCTGTACACCTCTATTGTACCCTCCACATAAATAAATGAAAACTGTCACAATCAATTATTTAAAACAAAGCAATTTGTTCAAGGCCTCAAAGTGAGTCGACAGGGTACTACTACTAAGAAGAATTTGCACTTGGCTGTCCTCCCCACTAACCCTTCAAGCATCCCGGCAAGGAGGACATGGACGGACCAGGCTTGTTCTGACACCTGAGCCCCCCAAATGGCATCACGCTCAGCACCATGCTCAGCACCCCTGGAGCATGTCCTGCCCACGCCACTGCCTGCCCTCCCTGTGCACTCAGTAACCCCCAGCCCCTCGGCCTCTAAGCAGAAGCTCATTTTCTCCCAACTGTGCAGGAGCAAGAGGGACGTGTGTGGGAGGATGCATATGAGCTTGCACCCATTGCCTCCATGGGGCAGTGCACCGTCCCAGAGCCCTGGTGGCAGGACAGAGTCCCAGGAACAGCACCCCTAGACAATATGCCTGGACCCCAGTCCCAGGCCAGCTTCTCCTGGCTCCCAAGGACCTCCCTGGCAGGTGACTGCAGAGCAGAGCATGGGGTGTGGCAAAGCCAGAACCCACATTCTGAATCTCATTGTCTGAGTCCAAAGACACACCGCAGGAGGTACACAAAGGCCACGCTACATTTCCTCTGTGAGCAGCTGCTGCTTAACTGGGAGTCGGGCTGGGAAAACGAAAAAGGGCCAGAGGTGAGGATATATTTTCCTGAGAAAATAGAATTTATCGATGGACTTTTAAATCTACAATGTCTTGGATGTTGCATAAGATTTTGCTATAAGATTCTCTTAGGCTTCCTCCAGTTTGAGGTAAGAAAAGAAATGGAATATGTGCTTCATTCTCCGATGCTTTTAAATAAAGGTTATAATTAACAACTCACTTATAACTACGATGAAGGTTTAAATAAAGCACAGGCATAAATAAATAAAACAGCTCTGGCATCTTATTTCAGGCATTGGAAACACTGGGTCCTGCTGTGAATAACACATTTTCCTAGGACAGGCTACTTATAGCATCTATCATAATAGAGCACATGTGTCAAACACAAGGCCCGCGGGCCAAATCCGTCCCGCCAGGCCTTGCAATGTGGCCCGCACCGCGCTGTCATCACTGCACTCCGCTGCGTTTCCATCACAATGACAGTTTATGACTGTTCAGTAAACCATTCGGCCCGCGATTTAGGCTGGATTTTAGATTTTGGCCCCTTCTCTGATTGAGTTCGACACCCCTATAATAGAGGAATAACATGCTAATTAGACCAGATGTCCTTCCGGACGACCTTCCAGATGAAGCCAGGGCTGCATGGGCAGTGCAGGTCCCTGGTGCCGGGGGGAAGCCAGTACCAGCAGACGGGGGAAGGAAGGCCTATTCTTGCACAAATTTTGTGCATCAGGCATCTGGTTTTGACAATGAGAAGCCCTTCTTAATCATTTGCAACTGAACAGAAAGAAAAGGCCCATCTGCCTTGTAAGTATGCCTTACTCTGTTACAGTCATGAGGGAAAAAGACAGCACTGTTGTCCCGCTTTCAAATCAGCTCCACGTGGAGCAGGAACCAGGAGCAACTCATTCTCCCACTCTTGGCCTCCACTTCCTCCTCTGACACATAAGGGGCTGCTCTGAATGTCACTCGCAACTCATCTGATTTTCACAATAAAGCATAAAGGTCAGGGGCTTTATTTGCAATCTGAAGGTCAAATCCTACAGATCAGAGGTCAGCCAATTACAGCCCATGGCCACACCCACCTGCTACTTACTTTTTGTACCACCTGTGAACTAAGAATGTGTTTTATGTTTTTAAGTGGTTGAGAAAACTCAAAATAAGAATATTCTGTGAAAGGTAAAAGTTACATGAAATTAAAAGGTCAGGGTCATAAAGAAGCTTTTATTGCACACGGCCGTCTCAGTGGTTTGTATGTTGTCTGCCTGCTTTTGCATTACCATTGAGACCATGAGGCCCTCAAATACTAAAACATTGATTCTCCGGTTCTTCACCAAGTTTTCTGTCCCACACCGTAGCTCTGGCATCTCCGGCTCCTCTGCCCACCCAGGAAGCGTATGAAAATGTAGACTCTACGTCAGTGGGTTGGGGTGGAGCTGTGACCCTAGCAAGCCCCGGTGGTGCCACAGATGCTCGTCTGGGGACCACACTTGAGGGTGAGGCACCCTCTGACCCTTGGCGATGCGGTGAACGTGCTCAGCACCCTCGGGGCCTGTCCAGAGCCTGAGGCTCCGCAGAGTGATGTGCTTCTTGATAGTCCCTCCAGCTTCCCTGCCCACCACACACCAGACACATGCAGGTGCCCCCACATGCCCTTCCACTCCTGGAGGTGCCCGTTTTCTCAATCCTGTGCCCCTGACCACACTAACCTCCTTGCCTATAACAGCCCCTCCTCACCACACCCCTCCACCCTCAGCATGTCCAACCTCTTGTCTTTCATGCCCCAGCCACATGGTGCCTCCTCCTAAAGGAGCCTTCCAGATCCCGAGGTGGGGCTACATGGCCCCTTGGTAAGGTCCCTTAGTACCTCTAGCCCCCTTCACATCCTGGACCACAAGGCCAAGGGCATGGAGGTCCGTAAAGCAGAGGTCATCTTCTTCATTCCTACACACCCACTGGCCAAGCAGTTCTTGGCTAGCACATTGTAGGGGCAGAACTCATGTTACTTAGAACAGAGCCAATGGATTGCCCAGGACCACCCAGAAAATCCCAGTATCCAGGGACAGAGCCCACACCTTCTGTGTCCCAGTGTGCATTTTCTTGCCCCTCAGCCATGCCTCAGGGATGGAGCCTCTGTCCTGAGGAAGGAGCTGGTGCTCGGCATTTCCCGCAGAGGGCGCAGGCTGTGCTCTGGGCGGTCAGGGTGCTGGGAATGGTGCCCTGCCCCTGGCTGCCCCTTGGGGAGCGCGGAGGACTTCTGAGCCAGGGGCAGCTCCTGAAAGCACACCCTTTGGCCTCAGTGCCACAGCCCTGGTCGTTCTGGGACCGACTGCGTGCAAGTCAGGAGAACGCCTGGGAGAGACGCTGCCCTCACCACCTCCCCCTGAGGGGCAGGCATTTCCCTTCTCGGATCTTGAGGCTTCTATTTCCTTATTGGTCACTTGGACCCAGAGGAACATGGCTCAGCCATAGAGACTCGGGCTGAGAGCCACAACAGAGAGAATGGCAATGAGTGTGACCCCCTGGCAGCCCAGCCAGTTGAAAGGGACAGGGCACAGGGAGGGGTGGGAGGGGTCATGTACAGGGAGCCAGATCAGCTATGCCCCCACTTACTCAATGTGGCCTCCCCTCCACCCTCCTCCGCTTGGCTGGAAATTCTTATTAAACTCAGAGGTCTTCTCTCCGAAGGTCACTGCTGGTTGCTATGAACTGAACTGAATTGTCTCCTAAAAATGCATGTGTGGAAGCCCTAACCACCATGGTATTTGGATATGGAGCCCTTGGGAGGGCTTCATGGTTTGATGAGGTCATGAGGGTGGCACAGATCTGATAGGATTAGTGTCCTTACCAGAAAAAAACCCAGAAAACTTGCTTTCTCTTTCTTCACTAACAACCACCCAAGGGCCATGTGATGACACACGGAAGGTCCTGAGTCTGCAGCAAAGCAGCGAAGATGAAGAAGGCAGACTCCGGGCAGAGCAAAGGTCTGGGACCCGGGTGCTGGAGGAAAACCGGTGCTGGAAGCCAAGGGAAGGAAGGCCTATTGCACAAATCTCTTCATGCCATGCAACAGGCCTCTAGTAATAATAAATTAATTAATTAATAAAATAAAACACCAGTTTGGCTCAGTGGATAGAGCGTCGGCCTGCAGACTGAAAGGTCCCAGGTTTGATTCCGGTCAAGGGCATGTACCCTGGTTGCAGGCGCATCTCCAGTAAGGGGTGTGCAAGAGGCAGCTGATTAATGTTTCTCTCTCATCGATGTTTCTAACTCTCTAACCCTCTCTCTTCCTCTCTGTAAAAAAATCAATAAAACATGTTTTTTTTTAAATAAATAAAACAAAACAGCCTGGCAGGCATTTCTGCACAGAGACCTCTCACACAAACTGCGTGTCAGGAAGCAGCCTGTGCTGGACTGCCTGCCTGCGCTGTTTCTGCCCACTGAGCAGTCCTTACAAAGCAGTTCCTGGGATCCTATTGTAACCAATAGGACTGAGGCTTTCCCCATCCAATTGGACACGCACAATTCTGACCAATCAGAGCAGTTTTATTCTGGCCAATCAGGACAGTGCCTTTGGACCAATCAAACTGTGAGGTTTTAGAGTCACATTTGCATGCAGACAGACCAATCAGGGACCAGGAGTGGGCCTTCTGTCCATATAAGTCAGTTCCCCTCTGGCTCAGAAGTGCCTTTCCCCTTTCCACCAGACTGAGCACTGTCTCCTGTGAGCCAGGAAGAGGCCTCAGCAGACAGCACAGCCCAGAGCAGAGGCCTGGCCCTGGGGCCACCTCCTGTGTGCTGTTTTCCCTGCGGGGTCACACTGGGTGGCTGTTTTGCACCGAATAGTTTCCTTCTTCACCACGCCCCAACTTGAGGATTCCTGTTTGCGCTGATTTGGCACCAAGGACCACAGGTTGACAAGGCTTCCCCCTCATTTGGTGGTTATCCCTACCTGCCTCCTTCCTAATCCCAAGGATTCACAGAAGCCAGGAATGCAGAGGCCCATGGATCTACACAGAGCTTGGCTCACGGGAGAGCTAAAGTGCACAGATGTGCAAGCAGATGTAAACTGTCTCAGCCAAAGGACAGGACAGACTGGCAGTCGAGTTTATTCTAGAACTCTGACTTCACAGTCCATTGATTTCTGAGCCACATGGCCCAGACCAAACAAAGGCTCTGACCTCATCCAGCGACATTCACATTCCTTTCCAACCCCCACCAAACGGGAACTGCCACCCAGCACTGAGCGCCCGTGCCACCCTCCGCTCAGGAGCGGCTCCGCACTTCCACATGGAGAGCAGACACAACACTGAAATACTCCCCAGCACGTCCCTGCAGTGTGGTTGTAAACACAGGAAGCGGCAGCTGCCGAGCTGCAGAACATTTGCTTGCCAGTCAGCGTGCTCAGCTGTGTGTGTGAATCACAAGCTGTGATCCACGCATGAAAATAAACCAGTGAGGCAGCAACTCAGGCAGCAACGACCGTGGGTCTAATGCAAAGGCCTTTGGGTCCAAAACACTGGGGCTAGCAACCCAGCTGTGCCTCTTACTTGGATGCACACCCTTCTGAGCCTCTGCTTCCTCATTTGAAAGCGCGTCTATTAATGCTTAACTGCAAGTTCTCGGTGAAGCCTGAGTGGCACAGTCTTTGTAAGTGGCAGCATGGTAACTTAACCTCTTTACAAGTAACAGGAGCCGAGCTGATGGGAGGCCAAGTTCAGGGGCATGCCATCTGTGCGGCCTTGCCAGGAGCTGGATGGGGAAGATGGACGCAGGCCCCGAGAGGCTGGGGGACAGGGGAAAATGCGTGCCTGTCAGTCACACCTGGAAGCAGGTCACTGGCCAGGGTAGGTGTGGGAAGACTGAAGGTATTTAATCTCCACAAAGGAGTTCGCTGTCCTTTCTCTTGGGACTCTGCGGCAGGGGGTGGGCTCGCACTCCTGCTTTCGCCCACATGGCCACAGCCCTGCGGCCCCCGCACAATGGACCGGTGGACACCACAGCCTGAGGCTGGAGAGGACCGGCTGCGATGGAGCGGAAGCTCTGGACACAGGCTTTGCTTCTAGCTCTACTGAGTCCCCAGCAGCACCTCTTCCAGGACAGGACTCAGGAAGAGGGGACTTTGCAACCTCAAGGATGCAATTCCACACAAATGAAAATCACTCCTCCTTCCGTGCAAATCTCAGAAAATTCTTTTCCTTGAGATATCATAAGGATCAGACCCCCACCATCGGGGGGCAGGGGGGAGGGGGTACCTACTTTCACCAATAACATGAGGCACTGGGGCTGGTGACTGCCACATAAGATGTAAGGTTATTAAAATGCCATTTTCAGCCGAAACCGGTTTGACTCAGTGGTAAAGCGTTGGTCTGTGGACTGAAAGGCCCCAGGTTCGATTCCGGTCAGGGGCATGTACATTGGTTATGGGCACATCCCCGGTGGGGAGTGTGCAGGAGGCAGCTGGTCGATGTTTCTCTCTCATCGACGTTTCTAGCTCTCTATCTCTCTTCCTTCCTCTCTGTAAAAAATCAATAAAAATATATATATATTAAAAAAAAAAAAAAAGAAAATGCCATTTTCAGCTCTGTATTGGACATATTAAAAGACAGAGATCATTCTTTATTCACATTTGTTGCTTTTAATCCAAGCAGAGTGCAGGCCCAATCAATGTGTTGGGAGATGAGTGGTGGGGGAAGGGCACCTGAGCCTTGGCGACAGCTCTGCAGAGGCGCTCCAGCACGGGCTGCGCTCCAGCAGCAGCAGCGAGCAGAGGAAAGCTAAAGAAACATGAGGGTACTTCCGCCTCCATCACCATCTTCTTTTTCTTTCGAGAACACTCCCTTTGTAGGAAAGCAGGTTGACAAGGCTACCCCCTCATTTGGTGATTATCCCTACCTGCCTCCTTCCTAATCTCAAGGATTCACAGAAGCCAGGAATGCAGATCCCCCCACAGAGGACAAACAGGGAACTGGACTTGGATTCTTTAGCAAAAAGTGTTGCAATGTGCATACTCCTCATTATCAGAAATTACAGTGACAACAGAAAGAACACCAGCCCTTCCGGAATTTTCTATTTTAGGAGTTAAACTCAGGCTATTCCTCTTCCTGCTGAAAACGCCAGCACCCTACGTACATTATAAACTTAGTTAGCATCCTCTGCATTCCCCTTCCCCTTAGCGGGGCAGTGCCTTCCTGCGCAGGTGCTGCCTGCCCTGGCTGCGGGCGCTGTCGTTGTCTCCTTCTCCCCAGCTCACTCTGCGCTGCTTCTACTTCCGGCCCAAAGCTGTTACCACCACGGCCCCTGGTCCAGAACCGGGCAATGGCTGGTCCCCATCTGTGTGTGCCGGCCCAGCAAGTGAATGCTCAAGGTCCAACCCTCTAAGGCTCCTGCTCGCCCCCTCAGCTCAGCGCTGCACAGCTCGTCAACTCTTGTGTGGCCCATCCACTCCTAACCAGCCCTGGTGGCCTTACCCTCAGTGATGCCTGGGAGTCCCAGAGACTGGCACAGGACACCTGAGAACCAGCAGGGGGGAGGGGAAGGCCCACGCTGGGGGCTCACTCCCGCAGCCCCTCCTCTGTGGCCCTGCAGAATCTGTGATCTCTGTCTGGTCACTCCTGGTCTGGGACTGCTTAGTTGTACCATTTAGTAGCTTCGTGTGCATTTCCCTCCTGTAAACTTCCATTTTTTTATAGAAAAGCGTATCTGCTTCCTGTCAGAGCTGTGGAGTCCTGTCTGTGAAAGCCTCTCCCCAGGAGCATCCTCAGCCGCTTCTCCTTCCAGAGGCTGCTCCCGGGCTGCCCGCTGCCGCTGAGGACCCTGGGCCGGGCTGGACCGGGCAGGAAGCACGGCTCCGCAGGCAGAGCGCCCGCTGGGCCAGGATTTCCAAAAGTCGTTTTTTTCCTGGGAAACTGAAATCTGTGTCCCCAGCAGTTAGAGCTACCGGCCATGAGAGGAGAGAGCCTCCCCCTGCCCATCTCCTCAGCATGTCCCCTGACGTCAACCGTCTGAGGCTGTTTCCTCAAGAGCGTGGAGTTCCTGCAGTCAGAGCCCGGTCTCACTCACATCTGTCCCTCACTCAGCACCACCCCTCAGTGCCCAGCAGAGCCATTCGTGCTCAGGACAAGTTGGCTGAACAAATAGGATCTTTCCGCCCTGCCTGGGCTGCTTCCTTATCCCTTGAAGTCCTCTTTTGACTAAACATATTTAGCCTCACACTGCCTGTTTCCCAGGCCAACTCAGCGAAGCAGTAGCTAGTTCTACAGGTTGCTTAAATGGAAAGGAGACATTTTTTAAAAAATTCAAATGAGATTTCACCTCCACACCTTTCACAGCCAGCTGCCCAGCAAGCAGCGGCCTTCTATATTTGCTCAGGTTTCCCAAGAGCCACTCATGGGAATGCCTTCTCCAGGGCCTGGCACACAGGCCATCTCGCTGGAGGATGCTGCTGGCATCCATCACTCTCCCTTCACTGGCCCACCTCCCCTTCCACCTGCTGAGAGCTGGCAGCCCAGCCATAAAGACAGCCACACTTACCACCTCCCCTCCCCTCCAAGTCTTGGCCATGAAGTGACACCAGACAACTAGGAGCCAGAAGCAGCTGAACAGCAAAAGGGCATGGCTGTCTATTTAGCCTCAGAGCTGTAAGCCTGTGATCACACACACACACACACATATATATAAAAGGATAGGTGACTGGGTGTACATATGTATGTCCAACCAACTGACCAGTTGGTACATATGAGGAGCAGTGGCAATTTAAAAATAAATGTTGTCTCGCACATGCCCGATACAGTATAAAGTTCTCAGTTGTTCTGATTCTAAGAATTAATTTGTCCCCATCTGATACTGGCCTCCCATTTTAATTAATCCAAAGATAGTTTCCCGTGATGCCAGCATTTGAGATGACTATTAATAAATCACAAGGACAAGCTCTAGACAGAGAGGAATATTCCCACCTGAACCCGTTTTCAGACATGGTCAGTTATACTAGTATGTTTCTTTCTCTACAGTTCGAAGAGCATGTGACATTAAAGTTAAAGCTGTAAATACTTCAACTCAAGGGAAATTAGTCAAGCACTATCAAAGTGTTTTCACTCTTAATGCGGTATACAGATATTAGAATAGGTTTAATCAACTTATGAGTCATTCTTTTATCAATGTTGTTTTTATATTGTTTTTGTTGTTTTTATATCATGTCTTTGTTGTTATGTTGTTATTGTTTATTTATTAATCAAGTTATATATTATTCTCATATACATTTTACTAAATTTCTTTCATCTCTGACATCTCTATTATAGAGAAATGGCGAATAGATATTAAAATGTTTCTTCTAATTAATTTCCATTCAATGGGCACAGATCCGCACCCAGGGCCACTAGTTGGAAGGTAAGAACTTCAGAAGTTCTGTCTTGACACACAAAGTGCCACCCACATGAGTGAGGTCTGAGATCCCCTGAGGCTGGCGTCAATCAGCGGATTTTCAGGACCTGCTCCTCCCCTCCCCCAATCTTCATTACCGCATGATGGCATGCTAGGGACTGCGATGAGGAGAGCAGCTCTGGTACTTGTGAGGCCAGGCAGACAGGAGTGGCACCAAAGATTCTGCAAGAGGAAGAGAGCCCTTCCACATTCTCACAGCTCCCCCGCCTCTTCGTCCCTCCCAGAATGCACGTCCAATCAGTGGAACGCTGCTTAAATTATCCCTAAGCCCCAGGACTTAAAGAGGTTGGGAAGAACTTAGAAGCAACACTCACCAAAGATTTAGAAAGACATGGACCCAGAGTCCCCACTGTGCCCCACAGAATGCAGTTCTAAACCCTGCGATCACACACCATGTCCACTACTTATGCACTTACGAGTTATTTCTGACCTGGCCGGTGTGGCTCAGTGGACAGAGTGTCGGCCTGTGGACTGAAGGTCCTACGTTCGATTCTGGTCAAGGGCACATGCCTGGGATGCAGGCTTGATCCCCAGAAGGGGTCGTGCAGGAAGCAGCCGTCAATGAGTCTCCCTCATCATTGATGTTTTTATTTCCCTCTCCCCTCCTCTCTAAAATCAATTTTAAAATACATTTTTTTAAAAAGAGTTATCTCTGCATTAACTACTTTATATTTATTATCTCAATCATTATAACCAGCCCTTGAGGCAGATACATTACCTTCATTTGACAGATGAGAAAACTGAATCTTAGAGTTTAGTAACTTGCCCAACATGGAATAGGCATTTGAATGTACATCACTTTGACCACAAACTGGCAAATCCCTGTGCACCTGCCCAAGGAGGCCCACACTCGCCACAGGAGCAGGAGCACCCTGCCTGTTTCCATGCAGCAGCGGGCGGAGGTGAGGAGCAGGGGCAGCAGCGACTTGCTGCTGTACTAACTCCTGCGCACAGTCCTGTGCCCGTCTGCTCATCGTGTGGCACAAGAGGGGTGGTATGCCCACGCGCACACATGCTTTTAAAAAGGGCGAGATCACTGCCTCTGCATGCTTCTCACACTGAACTCTGCACTGTCCTCTCTGACCGAAAGCCCTTCTGCCTGTCCTAGAACATCAATGCGTCATCTTTCTTGCCTATCACCTTCTCAGCTTCCGGTTGCATGAATCATTTTTTCCTGTGGTCCTTCAAATCTCTATGACACTAATTATATTGCATCACTTCTACGGTCTACTAGAGGCCCTGTGCACAAAATTTATGCACAGGAGGTGTGTGGGGTCCCTCAGCACAGCCTGCACCCTCTCCAATCCGGAACCCCTTGGGGGAAGTCCAACTGCTGGTTTAGCCCCATCTTGCAGTCAAACATCCCTCTTGTAATCCGGGACTGTTAGCTCCTAACCACTCACCTGCCTGCCTGCCTGATTACCCCTACCCACTCTACCTGCCTGTCTAACTGCCCCTAACTACCTCTGCTTAATGGCCTGGTCACCCCCTAACTGCCCCCTTGCTGGCCTGGTCGCCCAGTAACTGCTCCCCTGCCAGCCTGGCCGCCCCCTAACTGCTTGCTTCCCTGCTGGCCTGATTGCCCCTAACTGCTTGCTCCCCTGCCAGCCTGATCACCCCTAACTGCTTCTGCCTCAGCCCCCACACCATGGCTTTGTCCGGAAGGAAGTCGGAAGTCTGGAAGATGTCTGGTCAACCTGGTCTAATTAGCATATTACCCTTTTGTTAGTGTAGATGTTTTTCTCTTTTTCAGGAGGCTGAGCACCTCTAAAGAAAGACAATCTTCACATCCTTAACAAGTTCCTCGCATGTGGTGAAGGCACCAAGTAAGTTGTCCAATGGCCAGGGGTGTGTGTGTGTGTGTGTGTGTGTGTGTGTGTGTGTGTGTGATATCCAGCATGTCTCTTTTTCTTTCTAAACCAGATCACAGCACAGGACCTCAGAGACTCGCTGCTCTGGGCACAGCGGCCGTGGTGAGACTGAGGTGGGAGGAGATCAGGATGATTCAAGAAGCCCGCGTTTAAATTGCAGTCTGCCTCTATCTTACCCTGAACTGTCTCTGATCTTCCCAAGCTCATACTTCTTAAGCTTATGAAGGACACTGCTCTCGTGTTATTTGCACTTTAACACTTACCTCAGGTCTGTCTGCTGCATTGCCCTCTTCATGTCCTCACAGGTTACTGTGCCTGTCTTTGGTACCACATTGTATGATAAGTCTCTGTTTTCGATACTAGTTTACAAGAAGCCCTGAGGACAGATATTATCCCTAACTATCTTTTCACCCCCACCTACTGTGAGGGGCTATACTAGCTGCCTATAAATTCACGGTGACTGCCTGTGCATTAAGAAAAAAAGGCATCGCCAGGAACTTGCCAGGGAGATAAGACAGATACCATGTTCTGCTTTGTTTTTCTTGTCTTGCTCTTTGAAGATTTCCATTGTCAAGGTAAGAGGCTCCAAGGAGAAAAGATCGCTGTGCGTGGAGGTGGCTGAAGACCCTGGACCCAAACTCAGGCCCTTTGCAGGCAGCTAGGGACCGTCCCACCGCCTCGCTGGCTCACTGGTGAAGCTTACTGAGGCTTCGGGGAGAGGGATGGGGAAAAGACGGGAGGAGGAACCAACAAGGAAAGCGAAGGGAAGCCAAACGAATTCCGAATTCCGGCTGCACTGGCCTCCACGTTAGGCAAACTCTGATGAGGCAAAGGAGGAGGGAGGGCAGGCTTCAGGCTGGTGAGGAGTGCACACAGGTGCCCCGAGGGGACCGAGTGGCCTGCAGCTCTTGGCGAGCTTGTCTGTTTAGACAGACTGCACGCAGCAGCCGCTGGCCCACGCTCTCCTCTCCAAGCGCTTCCTACCCACGAGAAGAGAACAAACAGGAGTGAACGCATGCTCACAGTAAATATTTGTGAATGAGGCTCAGTCAACTCGGAAGCAAGATTCTAAACAAGGCTGCTGCCTGACTGTGGAGAAGGGTTATCCAGCAAAACCTGATGCGCGGCTGCCTCTGGCCACCGTGCTGTCAGCTCCTCTGTGGCTGTGCCCGGACTCACACAGCTGATTCCCACCGGGGTGGGCCCGAGCCTGGGGGAGCTCCCTAACACTGTGCTCTAGGTACAAGGTTTCCGATGGGACACAGGGCCACATGGGGCTGTTACACAAACGGCTGGGGGCCCTGCCGAAGGGGGGCTGGCCCTCTAAAAAGGTGCCCGGGAGCACCTCCAGGAGCTGGGTCCAGGCACTGAGCTCCTCCCATTTAACCAGCACTTCAGTCATATTGGCGAGGAAGACATTATGAACCGATTGGAAAATTATACGAATGCCTCCCATGGAAGCCATTCCTGTAGCTGCTGCCTCTGTCTGACTCTTCCTGTTTCTTTACTCTGGAATAGCAATGGTTCTGAAGAGTTTTCTTTAAAGGAAGAAGAGAATCCTATCTAATAAAAGAGTAATATGCATATTGACCAACACACAAGATGGCTGCCCCCATGTGGACACAAGATGGCCAGCAGGGGAGGGCAGTTGGGGCAATCAAGCCTGCAGGGGAGGGCAGTCAGGGGTGACCAGGATAACAGAAGTGGGAAGTTGGGGGCAACCGGGCTTGCAGGGAAGGGAAGTTGTGAGGGACCCAGGCCTGCAGGAGAGAGCAGTTGGGGGCAAACAGGCTGGCGGGGGAGCAGTTAGGCATCAATCAGGCTGGCAAGGGAGTGGTTAGGGGATGATCAGGCTGGCAGGCAGAAGCGGTCAGGGGCAATCAGGAAGGAAGGCAGGCGAGCAGTTGGGAGCCAGCAGTCCTGGATTGTGAGAGGGATGCCCGACTGCCCGTTTCGGCCCAATCCCAGTAGGATCAGCAGACATCCCTCGAGAGGTCCCAGATTGGAGAGGGTAAAGGCTGGGCTGAGGGGCACCCTTCCCCCCCACCCTCTGTGCACAAATTTTGTGCACCGGGCTTCTTGTTTAACAATAAACCTCTAGGGAAAAACAAAATAAAATTAAAATTAAAACAGAAAAGCCAGACATTCTGAAATAAATAAGTATATCTGAAGCAGTAAAAATACCTCTCCCCTGCCCCAAACACCTGCCCACATCACCCCCACGGCACCCAACACGCAAGGCCCCTGAGAGGCGGTGGCTGATGTCAGCCCTGCACCAGGTGCACCCAGGCCATGTGAGTTCAAACAGCCCCACGCTGCGAGCCAGGGGAGCAGAAGAGCGGGGAGGGGGGGGGGGGACACACACGGACACAACAGGGAGCGCCAAGGGGGCAGGGACGACTTGACCACTTGCTTTCTTTGTGTCACTGCTGAGCGGCCTGAGGAGCAGGGCCAATGGGACGGCTGGCTCCCAAGGGCCAGACCTGAAACTAGACACCCTCTCTCCTCCCAATTACTGGGAAGAATTTGGGAGGATTCTATGTACACTGTGGACAAAGAAACGGACCACACCATAGCCCACCACACCCAGGGGAGGCCTGTGTGCAGCCTTACAAACTCAGAGACCTACAATCACCCCATAGGTCAGTCCGAAACTAAAACTAAAAGCAGCTAGATACGTCCTAGGCCAGTATTGTTCACTCGCAAAGGTCAGTCTTCACCCTACCTACGCCTGTCTGTCATCTTTTTGCATCTACAATAACATGCCTCCTTTCCCACCCTCAGAGCACCACCACTGCACTGGAGCAGAGACCCAGTCCCCTCGTTGTTATCAAGTTCACTGTCAACGTCCTGACACCCACCTTACACATAACGTATGTGTACGTCCATTTTACTTTCTATCCAACTCCAGAGACCCCCTCCCCCACACTTATCACCAATGACTTTCATGCAACCCACTTAGTCTTCCCTCTGATTCTGATGAACAGAATAAATGGTAAAACTGCCATTTAAAGCGCATTTTCTCATCTGCTGAGATTTTGCTTGCCCCATGCAGAGGAGCCATTCATAGTGTGTTTTTATTTTTTTTTCCTCTCCAGGGCTGGACTCCGATTCCATTTGAGACTAATAAGAAAACAACCATATGGCCCTCCTGCAATCCCCAACCCAGGCTGTTTATCGCCGTCAGCAGCGTGGATGGCACTGGAGCCGGCTCTGCATCACCAGGCCTGGCACCGTCAGGCACCTACAGCGAGAAGCTCTGGACAATAGGGCTGGGGAAAGGACTGACGTGCCAAGGGCACTACCAGAGGCCTCTACCCACACTTCCTGAGCATAGTTCAGTGGGTGGAGGGAGCTGTCAAAGTAGAGGGTAATCCAGGCACACAGGGAGCAGGCAGAATAAAATGCCATTGGAGCAGCCACACCTGCCTCCTCACTGGGCTTCCCAACGCCAGGCATTCCCCAATTATTTGCATAAAACAGCACCCTGAGCCTCACAATAATGCTGAGTTAGACTAAAATCGTCAATGCTTTACAGACAGAGAAACTGAGGCTCAGTGGATTCAGCAACTTGCCCAAGGTCACACAGCTGCTAAGAGGCAGAACTAGGATTTGAACCCAAGCTGTGTAAACAGCTGCCACAAGTTCAGACTTCAGGGTATCAGGCAGGTGATGACAGTGTCTCTCCAGGTAGGTGTCGACCCCACCCTGACCCCACACCCCCCAGATGCCTTCTGACAGACCCACCACTGCTGTCATTGGCAGGAGCACAGCTGGCAGGAGACATAGTATTCTCTAGTTTTGTTGTCTCTTTGAAAAGCAAAACCCTCAACTCTGAGAATTACTGTCTACTCAGTGAAAAGCAACTAGAGTTTGCAACGCCAGAGGATACTATGTGACACTCAATCTTCTGAAACTCAGTTTTCTCATGACATGATCATGTCTTAAACTTGACTATAATTATGTATATAAATCTGCTTTGTGATCACTAAAGGGGTCTGGAAGCTAAGGTATCATTAGAATGTAACAGGAAGAGTTGCAGCAAACCCTGGGAGCTGAGGAGAACACCCGTCACCAAGTGGTGCAAGCACGCGGATTCAGAGTAGCTCTACACGCCCTCATGGAAAGGTCAGATTTTGCCTGAGATAAGGAGAGAGAGAACTACATAACCAGGCACCCGGAGAAGAGAGATCATAAGGAGACAAAGAAACAGCCCCCATATGGGGGAAAAAAAAAAGCAGGCATTGTCAGAAAAGGAAGTAAACAAAATGGAGACAAGCAACCTGTCAGAGAAATAATTCAGAGAAATGGTCATAAGGTGGATGAAAAGAAAGGAAGACAAATCTGACAATATGTGTAAGAACTAAGAGAAAATGAAGAACCAAGAAGAAATGAAAAATGCACTGCTGCTTAAGAAACTCAATAGAAAGCAAGGACAGTAGCCTAGAAGAAGCAGAGGACTGCACCAGTGAGCTAAACTATAAGGTAGGAAAAAATACCCAAGTAGAGCAGCTTCCAGAAAACAAAAACAAAAACAAATTAAAAAGCAGGAGGAGAGCCTAAGGGAACTTTGGGACAACACACAAAAAAGAAAAACATCTGCATAATAGGGTCACAGAAGGAGAGGAAACTGAGCAATGAATAGAAAACCTGTTTGAACAAATAATGACAGAAAACTTCCCTGATAGGGAAGAAAAACCCACACAAATACAAGAAATTCAAGAGTCCCAAACAAAATGAACCCCAAAAGACCAACATATATCAATAGTCATATCCATTGGTGCAGAAAAAGCATTTGACAAAATTCAACACCCTTTCTTGATAAAAACTCTCAACAAGGTGGGAATAGAAGGACCGTACCTCAACATAATAAGAGTCATATATGATAAACCCACAGCCAACATCATACTCAATGGACAAAAACTAAAACCATTTCCCCTAAGAACAGGAACAAGACAGGAATGCCCACTCTCACCACTCCTGTTTGACATAGAACTGGAAGTACTAGCCATTGCAATTAGATAAGAAGAAGAAATAAAAAACATCCAAATAGGAAAAGAAGAAGTATAGCTGTTGTTATTTGCAGATGACATGATTTTATTTAATAAAAGAGTAATATGCAAATTGACCATACCTCCACTACACCCACAAGCCATGCCCACCAGCCAATCAGGAGCAAGTATGCAAATTAACACAACCAAGATGGCTGCGGCCACAGAGTCAACAGGAGGCTTGGTTTTCCCTGGCAATGGAGGAAGCCAACCTTCCCACACACCCTGGCCACCCCTGGACTCCTCTCAAGGCTACAAAGTTTCAATTATAGAATATAAATAAATCACAACAAAGATGGCAGCAGCCATGGTGGAGAGAGCAGGAGGCTAGGGTTGCCCTGGCAATGGTGGAAGCCAAGCTTCCTAGCCTGCCTTGGCCTCTGCTCAAGGCTACAAAGTTTCAATTGTAGAAGATAAATAAATCCCAACAAAAATGGCTATGGCCACAGAGTAGCAAGAGGCTTGGGTTGCCCTGGCGATGGAGAAAGCCAAGCTTTTGACCCACCCTGGCCTGCCCTGGCCTCCACTCAAGGCTACAAAGTTTCAAGTATAGAAGATAAATAAATCCCAGATACCAGGGCTTCTGTTTGGGTCCCCAGTGGGAAGGGAGGGGGGGTCCAGCCTGCAAAGCACTACAGGCCCCTTGCCCAGGCCACCCCATGGCCCAAGGGAACCCCCACCCTGATACAGAACACCATTCAGGGCAAAACAAATGGTCCCCATTCCATGCACCAGCATCTATCCTATCTAATAAAAGAGTAATATGCAAATTGGCTCCAAAATACAAGATGGTGGCCCCCTTGTGGACACAAGATGGCTACCACAAAATGGTCAGCAGGGGAGGGCAGTTGGGAGGGACCAGGTGTGCAAGGAAGGGCAGTTGTGGGCAATCAGGCCAGCAGGGGAGGGCAGTTACGGGTTACCAGGCCTGCAGAGGCAGGAAGTTGGGGGTGACCAGGCCTGCAGGGAAGGGCAGCTGGGGGGAACCCAGGCTGCAGGAGAGAGCAGTTGGGGGGAACCAGGCCTGCAGAGGAGGGCAGTTAGGGGTGACCAGGCCTGCAGGGAGGGCAGTTAGGGGCAATCAGGCTAACAGGGAAGCAGTTAGGCATCAATCAAGCTGGCATGCAGAAGGGGTTAGGGGCAATCAGGAAGACAGGCAGACAGGCAAGCAGTTGGGAGCCAGCATTTCTCGATTGTGAGAGGGATGTCCGACATCCCTCGAGGGGTTCCAGATTGGAGAGGGTGCAGGCTGGGCTGAGGGACACACACTCCCTCCCATGCATGAATTTTGTGCACTGGGCCTCTAGTATTATACATAAAAAAACCAAAAGACTCCATCAAAAAACTATTATACTTAATAAATGAATTCGGCAATGTAGCAGGATACAAAATTAACACCAAGAAATTTATGGCATTAAAAAAGTAATCCCATTTACCATCGAACCAAAAAAATTAAGATACCTAGGAATAAACTTAACTAGGGAGATAAAAGACCTATATGCAGAAAACTATAGGACACTGAAAAAAAAGAGATAAAGACATAACCAGATGGAAGAGCATACCATGTTCATGGATTGGTAGAATCAACATCATTAAAATGTCCATACTACCCAAAGCAATCTATAGATTCAATGCACTCCCCATTAAAATACCAATGGTATATTTCACAGACCTAGAAAGAACTATCCAAAAATTCATCTGGAATAAAAAAAAGAACCCAAATAGCACAGCAATCCTGAGAAAAAAGAACAAAGTAGGTGCAACTCAAGCTGTATTACGAGGCCTTTCAAAACAGCCTGGTACTGTCACAAGAACAGACATATAGATCAATGGAAGAGAATAGAGAACCCAGATATCGACCCAAACCACTATGCCCAATTAATATTTGACAAAGGAGGCATGAACATACAATGGAATCAGGACAGTCTCTTCAATAAATGGTGTTGGGAAAATTGGACAGATACATGCCAAAAAATGAAACTAAACCACCACCTTAAACCATACATAAAAATAAATTCAAAATGGATAGAGGGCTTAAACATTAGATGGGAAACCATAAAAATACTACTAGAGGAATCCACAGGCAGATAATTCTCAGTCATATGCCAAAACAATTTCTTTATCAATACCACTCCTAGGGCAATGGAAACTAAAGAGAAAATAAACAAATGGGACTACATCAAAATAAAAAGCTTTTCACAGCAAAAGAAACCTTCAACAAACCAACAAGAAAGCCCACTGTATGAGAGAACATATTTGCAAATGTTATCACTGATGAAGGTTTAATCTCCAACATCTACAGGGAACTTATACAACTTAATAAGATAAATAATCAATAAAAAGGTGGGCAACAGACCTAAATAGAATCTTTTCAAAAGAAGACAGAAGGAAGGTCAAGAGACACATAAAAACATGCTCAAAGTCACTAATTATCTGAAAGATGCAAATCAAAACGGCAATGTGGTACCATCTCACACCTGTCAGAATGGCTATCATCAGCAAATCAACAAACGACAAGTGGCGAGAAACAGGAACCCTTGTGCATTGTTGGTGAGAAAGCAGACTGGTGCAGCCACTGTGGAGAACAGTATGGAGTTTCTCAAAAAACTGAAAATGGAACTTCCATTTGACCCAGTAATCCTACTCCTAGGAATATATCCCAAGACTAGAAACACCAATAAGAAAGGATATATGCACCCCTATGTCCATAGCAGCACAATTCACCATAGCTAAGATTTGGAAACAGCATAAATGCCCATCAGCAGATGAGTGGGTTAGAAAACCGTGGGACATCTACACGATGGAATACTACGCTGCTATAAAAAAGTAGTTCTGACTATTTGCAGCAGCATGGATGGACCTGGAGAGCATTATGTCAAGTGAAATAAGCCAGAAAATGAAAGAAAAATACCACCTGATCTCACTCATTTATGGAAAATAAAGAACATTATAACCTGATGAACAAAAAGATAGATACAGAAGCAGTAAAACACCGAACAGACTGTCAAATTACATCGGGAAGGTGGGGAGTGTTGGGGCGGGGGTGAAAGAAATCAACCAAAGGACTTGTCTGCATGCATATAAGCAAGCACAACCAATGGACACAAGACTCTGGGTGGGTGGGATGAGGGCATGGACAGGGGGTAGGGGAGGCTGGGGGAAGGTCAATGGGGAAAAAGAAAAGGAGACATATATACTACTATATGTAATACTTTAAACAATAAAAAAAAAATGGAATGTAACAGGAAGTTTTCATAGGAATTTGTACAAAGGTTATAATTATGTTCCTATCATATTAACATACGTCAAGATCTACGCATGAGTCACAGGAAACAAGCTACGGATGCAGCAATATCACGGCCGAGTCTCAAAAATATCAGAAAAGAAGCCAGGCAGGTCTGGGAGTGAACACGGCGCCATTCTACTTACACATAAGCCCAGGAAATGCCCCCTAATCTGGAAGGAAGGAATTGGGTCGTCGCTGCCCGGGGTGGGGTGCACAGAGCCTGACAGCAAAGGAGCACGAGAAACCTTTTAGGGGTGAAGGGCACATACTGTGTCTGTGGTGCTGATTCCTCATGTGTTCACCTATCAGAACTGACCACCCTCTGAATAGGTTGATATAGCATGTAAATGAGACCTAGGTAAGCTGGGAAAGAACACAGGGCAAGGTATTTCCTTTGGAACCGGGTCTAGGGGACTTACAGTTGTAGCCCAAGGCTGCCCGGAGACATAGCCCAGGCTGGGCATGTCCTCACTCCTCAGAGCCTTTTCTCTTCTTCTTCTTCTTTTTTATTTTTTTTTTTAAGAGTGAGTAGAAGGGAGGGAGAAAGACAGAGAGAGAGAAACATCAATTGATTGCCTCCCTCACAAACCCTATCAGGGCTGGGGATGGAGCCTGCAACCAAGGTAGGTGCCCTTGCCTGGAATTAAACCAAACCTTCAGTCTGTGGGCTGATACTCTATCCACTGAGTCAAACCGATCACAGCTCAACTCATCTTTAAAATGAGGCTCTAATTGTGAGTTTTACCTCGTGGGATTGCTGTGCTGATCAAGAGGGATATTCAGTGAATGAGAGCAATTTTTCAACTGTAAAATAACACAAATGGAAGGGAGTGCTGTGGGCAGCTGGCCATTGGGTAGAGACTTCCTTGTTGTACCCACCTGTAAGATCCCCTGGGCACCTGGGCGCCTGGGCGCCATGGTTTGTCTCCTCTTTCTATCCAACCTACCTGGGAAAGCAGCTGTAGCCCCACCCAGAATCCGCCACAATTCAGAAATGCCGAGTTGGCCAAGTATTCTCAGGGAATCCAACCAATGTCAATTGCCAGATAAGCTGGAGAAGGCCAGAGACACTGGATATTTTTACTCATGGGCTCTCCAAGTTCCTCTCAACTCCTGCACAGCCAGCTTCGAGCTCCTTTATCTTCAGGCAGGGGTTGCAGCTAAAGCAGCTTCCTGTCCAGGGTAAAGTCAAAGGCACTTCTTCGAACCCTCTCCTGTAGCGGTCTTCTCGTGCACTGGGCGCTGTCCAGATGTTCTCAGCAGGAGAAACGACAAAGAACAGCACCTGGGACTCCTGGCTGAGGATCTCAACCACCCTCACACCCAACCCAACACAATAATATCATAATCATACTTCTTGTGCCCAGATTATACTTTTAACTTCTCCAAGTCCTTTCCTGTCCTGCCCTGATATCATTTTGTCCTTTCAAAGCCTTGTGAAGACAGGTATTGCGATGCCTGGTCAGCATATTAATAAAAAGGCGTTGAACAGAATACTTAAAAGCAGCTAGTAGTCAGTCAGAAGCTGAACTGGAAGGTCATCTGGCCCCGGTCACAATATCCTTTTGCAAGGTTATATCTCTCAGAGATTATATCTCTCAATCATTAGGAAACATGCTAAAGCCTTTGGCTACAGATAAAGTACCAGCCAGGGGTAGCCTCAAACCCCAATCAAAAACAAACAAAAACCAACAAAAGGCAGAGCTGTATCAGCCAGGACTCCACAAACACACTGTTCAGAGACTCACTTCCACAGTGGGCCACAGACTACAGAAGAGACAAGATAAGAGATAAGAGATGAGAGCCTCACCCCCAGGCAGTGCGAAGGCAGGCAGGGGGAGAGGCCTGGCAGAGGGCTATGCCCACAACTCTCCACAGTTCCTGTGCAGCCACCCTCTTCCTCAGGCCTTTGTCCTTTCCTTCCCACCAACTTCACTCCAGCCTTGACAAAGATGGGCCTTTATTTTTAGAACTTTTAGAACAGAACAGACTATTGGACACAGATTAAAAAAAAAAAAAGAAGGGTAGGCTATTTTGACTCCTTGAAAGTTTTCTTCCTGAGATCTCCCCACCCCCACCTTCCACTGCTCACACACACAGACACCACTCCTGTCCCCTCCCCCAAGGCCGGGTCTTCCCCAGCACAGTCTGGGCTGAGCTAAAAGTCCTAAGGTGGAGAGAAAGTCCAAGGGGATGGGAGCTGGAGTGAGCATAGCCCAGGTCCCCCTGCCTGCTCAGGTCTTCCTCCCTGTTGCTCAGACAAGCACTGAAGAAGCAGCTATAGATCAACACTGTGCCCCTCAGAAGGCCAAGGGGCCCAGAAGGCAAGTGGCTTCTCCAAGACCACCGGCCACCGGACTAGAATGGGCCTGGCTCCTGAGCTCTCTGACAGCACTGGCTGCCACTGTGCTCTCTTCCATCGGAGTCATCCCTCCTTCCCTTCACTGCCAAGTCATCCTCATCCCAGGAGACCTCTCCGCTCTCTCCTGCCTTCCATGTCATCCTGCTCCTTCCTCCAGGCCTGAGGCCTAAAAGGGAGGCTTCTTGGAAGCTAAGCCTGACACTCTTGCTCTCTTTCTTCTCAACTGTCTAAAATAAAGTTAACAGTCTGCTCTCTGAAATCTCGGTGGTCCCTTCTCACTGACCTGAGTTTTGTTAAGAAGGCTGACCACATCGGCCTTTCTGGGGGGAGTAGAAGAGATCTTGTCCCTACAATTCGGGCATCAGGACCAGGCCCAGTGCTTGGAGGCCAGTGGAAGCGATACCAGCCTAGGTGGGGAGTGGAACTAGGTCAGGGATGCCAAGGGCTCAGCCCACATGGAGGCAGAGAATTTGAAGGAGACAGAACACTCTCAGATTTTCAGTAAAGAGAGGCAGTGCTAGTAGCAATAATAGTAGCTGTGATATGTGGAATCATCCAGGAAGGCCCTAAACATATTCACAGGTGTCTTTTAGGAAAGAGATAGGGAGATCTGACTGAAAGAGGAGTAGGTATTGTGACCATGGAGATGTGGCCAGAGTGATGTGGCCACTAGCCAAAGAATGCCAGCAGCCCCCAGGAGCTGGAAGAGACAAGGTGTGGATTCTCCTCAAGAACCTCCAGGTGGGGCACAGCCCTGCTGTCACCTTCATTTCAGCCTAGTGATGCTGATCTAGGGCCTCTGTCTTCCAGAACTATGAGGGAATAAATGTATGTTGTTTTAAGTCACCCAATTTGTGGTAGCTTGTTACAGAAGCCACAGAAACGGATGTAGTAACTGACATTTAATGGCTGCCCACTCTGTACCAGGCCTTTCAGTAACTATTTATCCACATTCACTCATTCTATCCTGGCCCTGGCCATGAGGCACACTGCCTGGTGTGAATCCCCAATGCACTGCTCCCTGTTGTGATGCTGTATGTAACCTCTCAAAACCCATTTCCCAACTCATGTAACGGGCATATAGTTTCCCTTCTCATTGGGTGGCTAAGACGATAAAATGATAACAGGTAAAGTTAGAACTGGACATAGAAAGTTCTCGGTGAATGCTAACTACTATGAGATCTCAGGGGGTGAGCAAGTAAAAATTAAGCCATCATCCTAATGTCAGGACAAGGACCAGATTCCTGGACCCAGAACAGTAAGAAGAAATCCCTTTAAAGCCAGCTTGAATGGCAAACATGATGGTCTGAGCAGTTAAGTATTTCTTCCCTTGACTAAACAATTTAAGTCCTAACACTGGCCTCATTTCTTGAAGGGAAAATGCCCCTGCCGGTGCTACTTCTGCAGCCCTGCCCAGCAGACTTCCGGCCCCTGCATCCCATTCCTGAGGACAGCACTGCATCCATCATCCCACAGGACACTCCCCTGCAGAGCCCACATCTTGTCCCTACAACTCCGGCATCAGGACCAGGCCCAGTGCTTGGAGGCCAGTGGGAGAGAAGCTTGGGTCCATTCCATGGCTTCCCAGCAAGAGGGTGAAATGGAAAAGTAGGGTCTGCTTTGATGTAGAGGTTGCACCAGCTTAGTAAAGAATAAACAAGGCCTGCCAGAGGGCACCCTGCAGGGGAGGGCACCTTTCATGGCCTCTGCCTTCCCAGTGAAGTTTGCCAGCTCCCCCTTCAGGGGATGTAATTCTCAGAAGCAGCGCCACCGGCTCCCAGGCAGTGTCCCCACCAGGAGCTGCAGGCACCCAGGGAGCAGGGCTCCTAGAATTGGTGCCAGCCCACAATCTGGGATGCCCAGCTCCAGAGACTCCCGCTGCTGCCCCTGTGAAGACCAGGCCTCTCACCGGCTGCAAGGCGGCCACTTGCGCGCTCAGCCCTGCCCACCCGCCCTCCGGGGAACCAGGACAGGGGGTCCGCTCCCCTCCTTCCTCTCGAACACCCCATGTCAGCGCTGGCGTCCACCACTAACCGAGCACCCAGGTCCCCGGAGAAAGCGCTTCTCCCGGTCCCTTCCTCCCCACCGGGGAACGCAGCCCCACCCGCCGCTCCTCCTACTCGAAGGGGACGGAGCCGGGCGGCCTCGGAGCTGGAGCCCAGGCGGCAGGAGCGCCGGCCCGCAGCCCCGGCCCCTTCCCGCCCCCGGACACCGGGCCCGGCCACCCCCGCGCTTCGGTCCCGGAGGGCCCGGCCCTCCACGGCCCCGCCTCTGGGGACCTGGGGGCGCCCGGACACACCAGCTGAGACACCGGCTGAGCCCCGCGAGCGGAGAGGCTCTGGGCAAGTACCAGGGGCTCCGCCCCGCGCCCGCGCCCTCGGGCATCCCGGCCGGCGCCCCCGCCCCGCCACACGGGCGCCCCCGCCCCTCGGGACAGGGAGCAGCGGCGGCCCCGGGGCGGGGAGCGGCGGCCCCGGGACCGGGAGCGGCGGGGGCGCGGGGAGCGGCGGGGGACCGGCTGCAGCCGCACTTACGCGCGCGCCCGCGGGAAGCCCATGGACAGGAGCAGGTCCAGCGCCGATCCGTGCCTCACGGTGCCCGGCCGCGGCTGGCGGCTCCGGCGCGGGGCCACCTGGCCGTACAGCTCCTCCCTCGCGGCCATGCCGAGCGCCCGGCGTGCTGGGCCCCGCCGCGCGGCCCGCGGTCCACGGAGGCGCGAGCCCGGCCGTCCGGGGGCGGGGACCGGGCCGGCGGGGCGGGGCGTCCGAGCCGGAGGCGCGCGGAGGGCGGCGGGCTGGCCTGCGGCGGCCTGGGCCCGCACCGCCGCAGCGCTGGGCGGGCGGCCGCCCTCTGTCCTCGGCTCCCGAGCCCCGGCGCCCGGGCTGCTGCGCCCCCTCCCGGGCGGGGCGGTGAGCACTTTCTGAATGGACCGAGCCGCGCGTGGGCGCCGCCCGGCCTCCCGCCCGCCCGCCCCGGCCGGCCTCCCTCCCGCCGCCGCCTCCCTCCCGCCTCGGCCTCCCTCCCTTAAAGCGGCCGCGCCGGGCGGCGGGCCGGCTCCCACCCGGCTGGCTGCGTGCGCTGAGCTTGGGGCAGTCGCTCCCAGCGCCCGACCGTCTCCGTGTCTCTTGCAAGACACCAGATCAACCCAACCCGAATTTCATGTGGTTCTAGATAGGGTTAATAACGGAAATGGAGTGAACTGATGGATGACTTAATGAACCAGAAGGCCAAGCCAGAGTCCAGATGAAAGGTTTTGTTTCCCAAAGACCTGGCAAACCACAGAGGATCCTTACAGCCATTGAAGACCGACTCCTCCAGCCGGCCGACAGTTGGTCACACTGGAAACCTGCCAAGCTCTCCAAGACTGAGAGTGAGGTCAGAGTGGGACCTCAGACTGGGGCCTCGGAAGGAAGAGGCAGGAGGGGAACACAGGGCTGAAAAAGGAAGAGGGAGGAGAAGATGAAAAGAGGAAGGAGGAGGAGGGAGGGAAAGGAAGAAGTGGGGAGTGGAAGGAGGGTGAGGAAGGAGGTACCCAGAAGCCTGCAAGAGATATTCAGAGGAATGGTATTCAAATTCCATTAAGGAACAAGTGCCAAGTGAATAAAAGGATTCGGAGAGAGTGGATCCTCCCTGGTCAGCAGTGAGGAGTCAGTACATTATTTCATAGGTTGGACAAAACTACTCCCACCTCCAACAGATGGATTTCCTACCCGTACCCTATCCTGCATGCCCACCCCAGGAGCTGGGCTCAGAGCTGTTAAGATTCTTTCCTTTGGAGGTAACTTATTTTCCTCTGTCAGGGACAAGGGGTTCACTTAGAAAAGGCCCAGAGCAAACCCTAGCTGCTCCTCTTTCGCGGGTAACTTACTGGACTCCTGTATGTGTCAAACATTGTGCTAACCATAAATGACCCGACTCATTGAATTTTTACAAGGATCCAATGAAATGCGTGTGATTATTTTCTTAATTTTACAGATGAGAAACCTCAGCTCGGAGAAGCTGAGGAAGATCGTGGAGCTGGTAAATGCATGGCCAGAGCTCCTATCCTCAGTGGTACGCTGGACAAATTGCTCCTGCCTTCTACAGCCCCGCACCCTCATCTGTACCCGTACCATCATAGTTCCTTACACACGCTGGGTTCCTCAAAAATGTCAGCTCCTGGCCCTTTATGGAGTGTGGGGGAGGGGTGGTGACCAGCATTCATGAGCAGCTTTTTCATTTTGCTTTAAAAGACATCTAAAAGTTTTACCAGGGAAAATGATAGTTTCAATTCTCTTAGCCCAGAATTGGTTTTCTGAAGAATACCCAGAGGTATTTGAAAGTGGGGAGATAAGAACTACTGGGCCTTAAGCAACAGTGTGCATACTTCCTGGGGGGAGCCTTGCAGAGGGTTTTTCCCGGACGTGGAGCACAGGGCTGGGCTGGGAAGACAGAACCTAGTAGACATCCTCTTTGGGAATGTGTTCAGGAGAGGATGGCGAACCTTCCCAATATTGCGAACTTCTTCCAAATGCCTGGGCTTAGAGTCAAGATCTGGAGCCTAGTCAAGAGCTACTAATGCCTGTGGAAGTTCTTGTTAACCACAGCGCTACACAAATCGTAACTCAAACGTACTGAGACCTTTCTGTATGCTAGTGCTGCTTTTAGGTTCTCAGAGACAGAACTCACTCTCTCAATAAGGCAATGAAGTAGGTGTAAGGGGTGGGAGGGCACCATGTGCCTGACAATGAGGTCAGACCAAACCTAGCTTCAGCACCCTCAGTTCTTGGGTTCTGGCTAGGAGAGAATTCAAAGCCAAGACTCCAACTGTAAGAGAATGTTCAGTTATAAAATTACAGAGGTAGAAGAAGTAATTCGTAGAAGAGATGTGCTGAGGAAATGAGTTATGGGGTCAAAGGAAGGGTCCTAGGGGCTCGGAAGTGAAGCTAATGGTAACGTGAAGGGGCGTGGCGTTGTTTTGGAGGAGAAAGAGAAAGGCATGGCTGTGCTCCCGGAGGGAGAGGGTCTGCCTTGGGTTTTAAAGGTGGAGATGTTAGGGGAATAGAAGACTCAGCAGCTTTCCAGGGCAGAGGGTCATCATTCAATGCAACTGGTCCTGAGGTCAGCCATAAGGTCCCTGGTCTTATTTTGCTGCTCTTCTGGACCTGGAGCTGAAATATAACTGAGGCCTAATTATCTCTAAGGAGGAAAAAGGTCAGGAAGTCTAAACCTAATGACCAGTGATATGTGAGGGGAGGAAAGGCCACCCTGGGGACGAGTTCCTACCCCACCATTGTTCTTTGCTCGGCACCTGGGGCTTTCCACTCTGGTGACCTTCTGTACCTGGCGCACTTCCTTGCTCTGCCCATGTCTGTCCAACTGCCTACCAAGTCACTTCTGTAACTAGCTAGCTAATATTAATAACAGGAAAAGAACAAATGGGATGCCAGACATTTTAAGCATGGTTATCTGGGTAGCTTCACCAGAAAACTGTAAATCATACTCCACAGGGAACTACCAGTCCATTCCCTGCAAGTCCCTGGGGGAAGGGACCCACTAGGGGAGAAATGGATGCATGTGCACTGAGGCTGGGCCATGTAGAAAAGCTGCGTCTCTGTCAGTCTGGTCTGAGGAACAAAGATAATTGGCTAGAGGGGTTAGAGCACTGCAAGCTCAGAAGACCCTGAAGGATCCATTGGTTAAGCTCTTAGTTAAAAACCCCAAAGAATTCTTACTTTCTTGTTTTTCTTGTGTGTTCCTGCTTCCTTGCAGGTGCTTGCTCTGTGACCCCAGCTAGCCTACCATGTGGCCTTAGCTCCATGGGGAATCCACACTCAATGGACTATGGCAGGGAAGACAAGCTGAGTAAGATGCTGGACTGGACGTGCTTCGACATGGAATGGAAGCTTGGGCAGTGGCTTTGATTCTAGCTCTGCTGAAGACACGGTGGGACTTTTCTCATGGCATAGGGAAGGAAGTGGGACCTTGCAAGGGAACTGCTTGATCTTACCTCACCAATAAAGCTTTCCATGATACCTCAGCCTCCTGTGGGAGCCTCAGGAAATCCTTTTTTCTGAGGCAAACCAAGAACTCCACATCTACCTGCAACAGGGTGTGTCCTTTCAGTGTTGTATTCTCCACTGATTGATTCTGTTGTAAACATAAATGACTGCAACAGGTAGAAATGGTAGGGCCACCCTACCAGTAACAGGTACAACCATATTATCACTGGCCACTTTACAAATATATTGAAACAGACAGAGGTCAACTATCTTGTCATATATTATATGTCAAATAAGTGGTAGAAACGGGATTTGAACTCTTAAAGTTTGTCCAAACAGCCATTTACCATCATTTTTATGATGGTAAAGAGATACCAACCATTAAAATAACATTGGTTGCCCAGCCAGTGTGGCTCAGTGGTTGAGTGTCGACCTATGAACCAGGAGGTCACTGTTTGGATTCCCAGTCACATGCCCGCATTGCAGGCTCCATCCCCAGTGTGGGGTATGCAGGAGGCAACTGATCAATGATGCCTTATCTCTGATGTTTCTATCTTTCTCCATCTTCCTACCTCTCTAAAATCAATAAAAATATATTTTTAAAAAATAACATGATCACCTTTTGACTCCTTTTATGCCCCTTGACACAAAATTGCTGGATCTCTGTTTCTTCAGAAAAATTGAATTAACTGTCTTTGTGTGGGAGGAAGAAGCTTTCTTCTACCCTCAAGTTTCTTTCCTAATAACCGAGTAGACATGCAACTGATTCACAAGAGGAAATAACCAACAGGGGAACCCCAAGTACATGAGGGAGAGTCAGGGTTCAAAGACAGAAAGGGAACATGGGTACCTAGGACATTCTGAGCTAGGGATGAATAAGGTGCTTTGAGGGCTTTGATGGATCATTTCAGGACAATAAAAAAGCAGTTATTATCAGTTTGCCCTTTCCAATAGATAATCTCTATTATGGGCAAGACCCCTTACTCAAATTCATCTAGGTAGTTAAGATGGGGCAGAAGTTTCTCTTGAGCCTTTTCTAGAGCTGAAGTTGCCATTAGCTCAAAACAGTCTGCTACCACAGAGGCACAACTTGGGGTTGCTCTTTCTGGACCTCTAAATCTTCTTTTTCTAGGCAAACTGAGAGGAAATGATGGATATAAAATAGCTTTAGGTAGTCTGGAGAAAGCACTATGGAAAGCCAAACACCTGTTTTGTCTGGGGCACTTTTATAGACATCCCAGCCTGACTACCTCACTGTCCTTCAGCTTAGTGCCAGCAGCCAGACTGTTGCCATTGTTTTGCAAGGGGTAGGGGGCTGGCAATTAAGGTGCACTGTGATTTAATGGTATTGACTTTTAAAAGCTAGGGAAAGCTTTATAAATGTCCATATTGTTATTTTACAAAGAGAGATGACTTTGCATCTGACAGGATCTCTGATGTGAGGCCATGGCCAGCATGGCCTGGGTTCAAAGACCTGGAGGAAGGGCTGATGTGCAAATTAATACACAAGACAAGAAATATAAATTTGGAAATTAGGGGGAAGCCAGTTGTGAACTTTTTTGAGGGACCAAATTCCACTGAATCTCTGTTCCCATCTGCCTTTTATTTACTAGAATACACAATTGCCTTTTAGGAATGCAAACAGCCATATCAATGGTAATGTTCGGGAAACAATAAAGAAAACATCAGGTTTGGGGGTTGCCTTCGCCTATTGAGTCAGCAGCAGATAATAAAGTGCAGATGCTCAGCCCTGTGAATATCAAAGCCCATTCAGCCTTCTGACCAAACTTCTCACATTTGTATTAATTACTGTTGATCTTGGCTCCCTACATTCTGACAGCAGGGAGCTGCCCTGCAGAGGGAGACACTGGCAAGTAGCTTGAAGCTGCTTCCTCAGAAGAGAAGGCAAATTATCATGTATCCCTGAACTGATAGTGAAGTCAGAGTACACTGGGCCAGAGCCTCTTTCATTCCTGTGACCACTGTTTAACTCTGCCCCTACTGACCCAGCCACCTTCTTATTGTGTTAGCCCTTCTGAAAATGGGCACACGGAAGCCCAAGATGGGCCTAGTTAACTGAACTCATAGTTTCTTAGGTGTGTCCCATGTCTTTTCTTTCTTTCTGCCCTAGAGAAAAGTTCCAATGACTGCATTAGGAACAGGCTGTAGACAGGAGAACCCAGATGGTGGCATAGGTAAATGTCTGTACTCACCACCTCCATCAATCACAACAAAATTACAACTAAAATACAGAACAACCAACATCCAGAACTACCGGAAAGCTGGCTGAATGGAAGTCCTACAACTAGAGAAGTAAAAAAAGGAATACTGAGACAGTAGGATGGGGCAGAGGCACAGATCGGGCTAGTCCGATACCCACCATGTGTGCTGTTTTTAATCAGGAGGGAGGTTCCTGCTGCTGGCACTGCCCATGAGGACCAAGGGGTTCCAGCCCCACATGATACCCCCATTCCAGGCTTCCCGAGCAGGAGGAGAAGTCCCCATAACTACCAGCTGTAAAATCCAGCACAGACTAGGGCTCAGAGATACAGAGGCTGCTGGAGACCCAGCTGTTCTCTTAAAGGGCCAGCACACAAACTGAACTTAATGGTCCAGCTTCCTCTGAGCTACAGCACAGAGGGAGGCTCTGGGGGACCCAGAAACATATGTGGAGGAACTGGGTTGTCTGCCATCAGGGCAGGAACTATGGAGCAGTTTTCTCTCAGACAGAGGTGTTCACAGGGGTCATTATTCCTGTGCTGGGTCCTCCCCAGTGGAGGGCTGACTGGCAGGCATTTCTGTTTGCTCTGCCCTGGTGATTTCCTGAGACCCCACCCCATCCAATTTGCAGCCCCACCCAACCTGTGCAGTTGCTTTTGCATATGAATGGCCTACCCTTGCTCAAGCTTCAGCTTTTGCTAAAATCTCTCAAACAAGCTGCAGCTGGTGACAGTGTGCTCCAAACCTATCAATAAAAGACCCAAGACCCAGCACTAAAATGTAGCCTTCCTTGCTTCATAGCTGGTCTCTCACCTGGGCACTTGCAAACCTGATAAAAATAGGAGGAATCTACAGATCTCTCTGTAGCTCCTCCCTGATGGCTCCAGGCAGTGGTTGACTCTGCCTGGAGACCCAAGAGCCAGTGCATTCAGTGAACAGCATCAGACCATAGCAGATTACAACTCTATGCATCCACACAACCAAGAAGCAGACTCAGTGAGCACCAAAGCCCCAGTGAAACAAGTCTTGCTCCATAGGAGTTTCTCCTTCACGGCAGCTCTTCCACTGTAGACACAGCCAATTGGCCTGGAGGTGAATTCCTCCAGTTACACCAACAGCAATCAAGTCTCAACTCCAACAAGACTGTGCTCACAGCCCATAAAGGAGTGGTCCTGGAGTGCCCAACTTAGATGATAGGGGAGGCTAATCCAGTGAACCCTCTAGGACACCTACTACACAAGGCCACTCTACAACTCCATGAGACATAGTAGCTCTACCCAATACAGGGAAGCAGCCATACACACTGAGTGGCCAGATTATTATGTGTTCAGAGATCGTAATAATCTGTCCACTCAGCGTATATGGGTCATGTTTTTGTATCCATTCAGCCCCTTGATGTCTTTTGATTGCAGCATTCAATCCATTTACATTTATGGGTATTATTGATAGGTACTTGTTTGTTGCCATTTTTATTCTTTGTTGTTGTGTTCCTTCTTGCCTTTCTATTTCTTCTTTTTACAACAGAACCTTTAGCGTTTCTTGCATTGCTGGTCTTTTTTGTCTGTGAAGTTTCTGATATCCCCTTCAATTTTGAATGACAGCCTCACTGGATAGAGTATTTTTTCACTCAGTCTCTTGCTTTGCAATGCTTTGCATACTTCATTCAATTCCCTTCTGGCCTGATGTGTTTCCGTTGAAAAATCATTTGATAATCTAATGCACATGTGTCAAACACAAGGCCCGCGGGCCAAATCCATCCCGCCAGGCCTTGCAATGTGGCCCGCACCGCGCTGTCATCACTGCACTCCGCTGTGTTTCCATCACAATGACAGTTTATGACTGTTCAGTAAACCATTCGGCCCGCGATTTAGGTTGGATTTTAGATTTTGGCCCCTTCTCTGTTTGAGTTCGACACCCCTAATCTAATGGAAGATCTATTTTAAGTAACTTTTGTCTCTCTCTCACAGCCCTTAAGATTCTATATATTTTTGCCCTAGTTAGTTTGGCTCAGTGGATAGAGTGTCTGCCCGTGGCCTGAAGGGTAGTTGGTTCAATTCTAGTCAAGGGCATATTCCTGGGTTGTGGTATCTATCCCCAATTAATGACTCATTCTCATCATTGATGTTTCTCCCTCTCCCTCTCCCTCTCCCTTCCTCTCTGAAATCAAGTATTAAAAAAAAAAAAAAAAAAAAAAAAAAAAAAAAAAGATTCTCTTTTTCATTAACATTTGTTATTGTAATTACAACATGTCTTGGTGAGGGTCCTTTGGGTTCATCTTATATTGGACTCTCCATGCTTCTGTGACTTTTTTCTTTCCCAAATCAGGGAAGATATCTGTCATTATTTCTTCAAATAGGTTTTCTAATTCTTGCTCCTGTTCTTGTCATTCTGGCAACCCTATCTATACTAATAAAAGAGAAACATGCAAATTGACTGTGTCCACTACCCCCACAAACCAATTAGGAGCAAGTATGCAAATTAACTCAACAAAGATGGCAGTTAATTTGAATACACAGGTGCAGAGCAAAGACTGAAGACAGCATAGAAGGAAGCCTAGCACTGCAGAAGGGAGTGAACTGATGGAAAGGGAGCGAGGCAGCGGAGACAGAGACGGGAGGGAGGGAGGCAGTATAGAAGGGAGTGAGGCAGCATAGAAAAGAGCGAAGCCCGCTGAGGCAGGAATAGGCTTGAGGAAGCCCTATTCTTGCAGGAATCTTCCTGAAATGGGCCTCTAGTTACTACCGTGTTTCTCCGAAAATAAAACATCCTCTGAAAATAAGACCTACTTACAGGTTTCCTTCTGTGTGAAATATAAGGCATCCCCCCTGCCCAAAAATAAGGCCACCCTAGGCTCTGTCTCAGAATGAAAATTAATATACCATAAACTGGTCGCTAGGGCCACCCTGACTAGCATCTAGCAACCAGTGACGTTACGCTGAGTCCTGACCTCACTGCTGTATGGAGACGGAGCAGAGGTCAGAGAGAGCCATGAGTGTGGGGCGGGAGAGAGGAGGAGACTTTCACAGATGTGTGTAGAAGGACAGGAAGATTAGAGCAGATGGGACTCGGCGAAGGTGGTGAGTGCTGGTCTGTCTCTGGTGACACTACCTGATGCTTGTGGCTGCCCTCATGATGACTGAAGGTTCTCAGTCAGTGGCAGACCCTGCTCCAGCCCAGATCCAGACCCCAGCAAACCCAGTGACAGTCCCCAGGCAGGCCCCAGGGGGTAAATGTCTGATAAAGGGGTAGGGGGGATGTCTGGTGAAGGTGTTCAGTGGCACAGGGGTGGAGGGAGGGGGATCACTTAAAATGACATAGGAGGATCAGAGGGGACAATAAAAATGACACAGGAGGATCAAAAGGGGTTACTAAAATGGTAATCCCCCCTCTGATTCTCCTGTGCCATTTTGATTCCCCCTTCTGATCCCCCCTGCGTCATTTTAAGTGATCCCCCTCTCCCCACCTTGATACCCCAATTCCTTTTTTTACCCCTAGAAATGAGTGCAAAAAGAAAAAGCTGCTCCGTGGAGTACAGGAAAGGAATCATGGAAGATTCTTGGGGCCAAAATCTTACTGCTTTCTGCAAAAAGAAGATGTTGAGTATCCAATTGGTCTGAAAATGGTTAGCAGAGTATGGTAACCTCAATGAACAAGTGGACAAGAGAAATGCTAAAAGCGCAAGTGTGGATCAGGTCGGCAACCATTATTTTCCGAGCTGGAAGACCTGATCTGTGAATGGGTTGTTGACAGGAGAGCAGAGGCTTTGGTTGTGAATAGGGCTCAGATTCAAGAATTTGCCCTTGCAATGGCACCACAGTTTGACATAGCCCCAAAGACTTCAAAGCATCACAAGACTGGCTGGATAATTTCCTTCAGCAAAGTGAACTGTCTTTAAGAAGATCTACTGGTACAACATTGTTTAGGTTGGAAGATACTCAAGTTATTAAGCGAGCCCATGCATTCAAGTCCTTTATTGGTGATGCTGACTTCTCTAAATACAATCTTTCCAACGTGATTGATATGGATAAAACTGTAGTGTTTATGGGCCAATCATCTCAAACAACAATTGAACAGAGGGGTGCCTCCTTAGTGTACCGTATTTTTCAGACCATAAGACGCTCCGGACCATAAGACGCACCAGTTTTTAGAGAAGGGAAATGAAGAAAAAAAGATTCTGAAACAAATAGTGTCCTAAAATACTTTATGTGCATTAAAACCCAACATCACAGTCATAAACACAGTAATCAACCCTGTAAAGTAAACAGCAGCATTTAGAACCATTTTAGAGCCGGGCAAGCACACAGAGACCACACAGAGCCGGGCAAGTAAAAAAACTTTTTTTAAAAATTATATGTGTAGGCTATATTTGGACCATAAGATGCAGGGACTTTTTCCCCCCACTTCTGGGGGGAAAAAAGTGCGTCTTATGGTCCGAAAAATACGGTACATTCCCTCCACTGCTTACGAAAGTGCAGGTATTTCCTATATTTTGGCAATTCGTCTGGATGGCACTAAAATCCCACCTTTAATCATTTCTAATGGCAAGAAGGAAAAAATTAGACGTGTTTGGGGCATTTTTATTCTTGAAACTGAAAAAGCCTGGGCCACACAAGCAGTTATAAGGAAGTCGGTCGATTTAATGTTGCCGCTTGTTATGTGAGGGAGCCAAAGAGGTCTGCTAGTCTGGGATGCAGCCAGCACTCACCGTGCTAAAGACATGAAGACATTTCTTCACAAAAGAAAAATAGATCGGATAATGATTTAGGGTTAGGGTTATAGACCGTCATCCCACAGGAATGGCGGCCTATTTCCAGATTCTTGATATTGCAATAAACAAGCCATTCAAAGACAATTTGCGCATGGAAATTAATGACTACATTGAAAATAGAATGGAGAGAAATCAGCGTGGATACTTTGTGAAACCTAAACTGCAAGAAGTTGTGATTTGGGTGCAGAATTCATGGGAGAAAATCACTGACAGTTGCATTGCAAGTGCACTGCGAGCAGGCTACCTTGACAAGAAGTACTCATTTAAAGACAGTGCTATTGCTAAACATGAGAGATTTGGTCCACTAATTCTGAAAGAAATGGAGTCACAAGAAATTCACCAGGAAATTCAGGAATGGGATTGTTATGATGATCTTCCAGAAGATGATGACACAATTGTCATTGAATAAACAAGTAAATTCTTGATACTGTAGGATTCACAGTTTGTCTGGTTTGTGTTGACAACTACCATACTACCATACTGTATACAGGTAATAAATTTCCTTTATTTTCATTTAACAATAAATGTGTACCGTATTCTTCTTCATGGAAAAATAAGACATCCCCTGAAAATAAGACCTAGCTCATCTTTGGGAGCAAAAATTAATATAAGACACTGTCTTTTTTTTTTTTTTTTTGGAGAAACAGGGTATATATTTATATATTTTATTTCATGTTGTCCCAAAACTCTCTTGGGCTCTCCTGCTTCCTAAATTTTTTCTTCAATAGCTGTTCAGATTGGGTGTGTTTGTCTGCCTTATCTTCTAATTCATTCTTATTGTACTTATATCATTTTTTTATTTGCTCTTGAATCTTACATAAATTGTTCATTTTCTCATCCATTTGGTTTATGAACTTTATGACTATTATCCTGTTTCCCCAAAAATAAGACAGTGTCTTATATTAATTTTTGCTCCCAAAGATGAGCTAGGTCTTATTTTCAGGGGATGTATTATTTTTCCATGAAGAAGAATATGGTACACATTTATTGTTAAATGAAAATAAAGGAAATTTATTACCTGTATACAGTACAGTAGTACAGTAGTTGTCAACACAAACCAGACAAACTGTGAATTCTACAGTATCAAGAATTTGCTCATTTATTCAATGACAATCATGTCATGATCTTCTGGAGGATTATCATATCAATCCAATTCCTGAATTTCCTGATGAATTTCTTGTGACTCCATTTCTTTCAGAATCAGTGGACCAAATCTCTCATGTTTAGCCTGGGGGGGCCCTTATTTTCAAGGGATGCCTTATATTTCATTCAGAAGAAACCCTGTAAGTAGGTCTTATTTTCGGGGAAACACGGTACTCTTATTTTTTGGAGAAGCACAAGGTATTTTATTTTATTATTTTATTTTTAATTAATTTCTATATTAATTAAGGTATTACATATTTATACTCAACCCTCCATTCCAATCCCCCACCCCTCCACTCATGCCCCCACCCCCCTATTGTTCTTGACCACTGGTTAGGCTCATATGTGTGCGCATAAGTCTTTTTGTTGATCTCTCCCTTTTATCCCCACCCTCCTTTTGAGGTCCAACAGTCTGACCCATGGCTCCTTATCTCTGGATCTGTTCTCTGACATATTGCATGCTTCTGTTTCATTTAGTTTCTCTCTGGCAATTCCTACTTTCCTCCCTCCCCCCCCCCCCCCCCCCCCCCCGCCCTCAACATTTTTGCTAACACTGGTCCAAATCTCACTGCCTGGACTGACAACTTGGTCTTGGTGAGCTGGGAATGTAGTCAGAGGCTTGCCTGTGGGAGGCATAGGGCTAGGCCAACACTGCTGTCTTAGATGACAGGGAGTACAATCCCAGGCTTGCCAGCTAGATATGCTGGATCCAGGGCCCAGGACACAGTCTTGATGGGCAGGGAATGCAGTCAAAGGCTTGCCTGTGGGCCATGCAGGACAGGAGCTGACCTCACAGTCTTGGAGGCAGAGAACTCAGCCATAAACTCACCTGCTGGATTGTGGGGGCTGGAGATACTCCATAGGTTTGGCAGGCAGGGGATGCAGTCAGAAACTCACCTATGGGAAGCAAAGGGCTGGGTCTATGCCACTGTCTTGGCTGACAAGGAGCACAGTCCCAGGCTTACCAGCAGGACACACTTTATCCAGGACCCACACCATTGGCTTGGCAGGCAGGGAATGCAGATCTAGGATTCCATGCTGGATGCATGAGGCACAAATTGACACCACAGTCTTGGAGGCAGGGAACTCATCCAGAAACTCACCTGAGGGACCACAGGGCTGGGGTGATGCTGTGGGCTTGGCAGGCAGGGGGACATTTCAAGAATCACAAGAGGGCCAGGGCCGATTTGGCTCAGTGGATGGAGTGTCGGCCTGCGAACTGAAATGTCCCGGATTCGATTCCGGGCAAGGGCATATACCTTGGTTGCGGGCACATCCCCAGTGGGGGGTGTGCAGGAGGCAGCTGATCGATGATTCTCTCTCATCGATGTTTCTAACTCTCTATTCCTCTCTCTTCCTCCCTGTGAAAATCAATAAAATATATATTTTTTAAAAATCACCAGAGGGATGCTTGGAAACTATGAGGTGGGCTGGTAGGAGGGGAGTGCACTCCTGGAGCCACAGGAGCCCACATCCAGGGAGGATGGTATCCCGGTGTCTGTGATTCTGTAGCTGAGGTAACAGCTCTTTGGCCAGAGTGCCTGTGGGCCCAGGATGATGTCTGATTCTAGTCCAGGTGGTGATGAGACTGGGCTCCTAGTCATAGCAGCTCTCCCTTCAAGATGGCATGGTTTCTGCTGAACCCTGAGTTCAGCAGTAGCAGGGGCTCTCCATCTAGGATAGCCCAGTCTACCAGTCCCACACCACCACCACTACAACTGTCCAACAGGGTCTAACTGTCCCTCCTGTCTACACACACACACACACACACACACACACACACCCCAAACATCTACACACTCCCCTTTCACTCCCTACCTCACTCATACTCTCTTCCTCACTGCTGTCCTGCTTACTGCCATATTCCTTCTCCTCAGGTTTTTTTTTTATTCTTCCCAATTAAATTTTAGAAGATAGTATTGAATATTTTTTTTTTTTTAGGAATATGTCCATTTCATCCAGGTTGTCTGGATTGTTGGAGTAGAGTTGTTTGTAGTATTTTAACACAACCCTTTGTATTTCTGTGGGGTTAGTTGTTATTTCACCTCTTTCATTTCTGATTATTTTTATTTGGGTCCTCTCTCTGTTATTCTTGGTGAGCCTGGCTAGAGGTTCATCAATCTTGTTTATCCTTTCCAAGAACCAGCTCTTGGTTTTATTGATATTTTGGGTTTTGTGTGTGTGTGTGTGTGTGTGTGTTGTGTTTTGTTTCTTTGTTTGTTTTTTTGTTTTTTGTTTGTTTGCTGTTTTTTTTTTTCTTTCTCTATGTCATTTATTTCCACTCTGATTTTTATTATTTCCTTCTTTCTGCTTCCTCTGGGCTTTTCTTGTCGCTCTCTTTTTAATTCTGTAAGTTGTAGAGTTAGATAATTTATTACCAGTTTTTCTTGTTTTTGGAGGTAGGCCTGTAGTGATATGAAATGTCCTCTCAGGACTGCTTTCACAATATCCCATTTGGATTGTTGTGTTTTCATTGTCATTTTTTCCCAGGATGTTTTTCTTTTTTATTTCTTCTTTTATCTCTTTGGTAACCCAATTATTGTTTAATAACATGCTATTTAGCCTCCAATTGTTTTTATTGTAGTTTATTTCTAATTTTATGCCATTGTGATCTAAGAAAATGCTTGATATGATTTAATCTTCTTGAATTTAAAAAGACTTGCATGTGTCCAATACGTGGTCCATCTTTCAGAATGTCCCATGTACATTTGAGAAGAGTATATATTCTGTAGCTTGGGAGAGTGATGATCTGAAGATGTCAATTAATTCCATCTTATCAAGTGAGTCATTTAGGATTGCTGTTTCTTTGTTGATTTTTTTTTTGTCTAGATGATTTGTCCAGTGATGTCAATGAGGTATTAAGGTCCTCTAGTATGATTGTATTGGTGTCTATCTCTCCTATAATATTTTACATAAGTTTTTTTAATGTATTTGGGTGTTCCTGCACTGAGAGCATACATGTTTAACAGAGTTATATTCTCTTGTTGTCTCAGTCCCTTTAATATTATGAAATGGCCTTCCTTATATCTTGTTATAGCCTTCATTTTGAGGTCTATTTTGTCAGATATTAAATATTGCTACCCCAGAGTTTCTTTTCATTTCCATTTGTCTAAAAAGGTTTTTTCCATCCTTTCACTTTCAGTCTGGGTGAGTCCCTTGTTATGATATGGGTCTCCTGTATACAGCATACCCTGTTTCCCCGAAAATAAGACAGTGTTTTATATTAATTTTTTTTCCCAAAGTTGCGATAGATCTTATTTTCAGGGGATGTCTTATCTTTCCATGCGCTAGGTCTTATTTTTGGAGGATGTCTTATTTTTCGGGGAAACACGGTATGTATTGGTCATGTTTTCTTATCCATTCAGCCATTCGATATCTTATTATTAGATTGATTAATACATTTATGTTTAAAGTACTTATTTGTAACTATTTTAATTCTTTATTTGGGTGGGGATCAATGGCAAAGCCCAGGCCAGGTGGGAAATGTCTGCCTCTGCTCTGATATTGATCCCAGAGCCCAAGCAGGGTGGGTAGGACCTCTCTCTGTGCAACATTGATCACAGAGCCCTGACAGGGTGGGCAGACAGGCATGGGGGGCAGTTGGGGGAGATCAGGCTGGGAGGGGGGAGTTGGGGGCAAGCAGGCTGGTGGGGTGATAGTTGGGGGTGAGCAGGCTGGCAGGCAGAGTGGTTAGGGGTGATTAGGCAGGCAGGTGAGTGGTTAGGGGAGATGAGGGATGATTGACTGAAAGTTTAGGTCCAATCACACAAACATCCTCAAGGGGTCCCGGATTGCGAGAGGGTGCAGGCCAGACTTAGGGACCCCCTATGCATGAATTTTGTGCACAAAGCCTCTAGTCCTACCTAATGAAAGAGTAATATGAAAATTAACCATCACCCCAGTATATCCTCAAGCCACGCCCACCAGCCATGACCATCAGCCAATCAGAGCAAATAAACCCAACTAAGATGGCTACAGCCACAGAGAGCAGGAGGGAGGCTTAGGTTTCCTGGCAACGGAGGAAGCCAAGCTTTCTGCCTGCCCTTGTTGACCTAAGCCTCCACTCAAGGTTACAGTCTCAATTATAGGAGGTAAACAAATCCAAACAGAAATGGCAACACTCACTGAAATGGAAAGAGTGGGAGGCTAGAGTTGCCCCGGCAATGGAAGAAGCCAAGTTTTCTGCACACCCTGGCCACCCCAGGCCTCTGCTTAAGGCTACAAAGTTTCAATTATAGAAGATACACAAACCCCAAAAGAAATGGCTGCTGGCCAGGGAGCAAGCAAGAGGCTTGGCTCCACTCCAGGCTACAAAGTTTCAATTGTAGAAGGTACGGTAAATAAATTCCAGATACTAGGGCCTCTGCTTGGGTCACCAGGGGGCGTGCAAACCACCATAGGACCCTCGCCCAGGCCGCCCCTTGCCCATCACCCTGGCACCACCACCCTGATCCTGGACATCCTTTAGGACAAACCAGCTGGCCCCCACCCCTGCACCAGGTCTCTATCCTATCTAATAAAAGAGTAATATGCATATTGACCATCATTCCAACATACATGTGGTCAAAGATGGCTGGTTCCATTTGGACACAAGATAGCCACCACAAGATGGCCATCAGGGGAGGGTATTTGGGAGGCACCAGGCCTGCAGGGGAGGGCAGTTGGGAGGCACCAGGCCTGCAAGGGAGAGCAGTTGGGAGCAATCAAACTTGCAGGGGAGAGAAGGTAGGGGTGACCAGGCCAGCAGAGGAGGGAAGTTGGGGGCAAAGAGGTGGGCAGGGGAGCAGTTAGACATCAATAAAGCTGGCAGCAGAGTGGTTAGGGGGTGATCAGGCTGGCAGGCAGAAGCAGTTAGGGCAATCAGGAAGGCAGGCAGGCGAGCAGTTGGGAGCCAGCAGTTCTGGATTGTGAGAGGGATGTCTGACTGCCCCTTTAGGGCCTAAAACCACTGGGATCAGGCCTAAATGGGTAGTCGGACATTCCTTGAGGGGTCCAGATTGGAGATGGTGCAGGCTGGGTTGAGGAACAACCCCCTCCGTGCACAATTCGTGCACTGGGCCTCTAGTATATTAATAAAAGTCAATGAAGGAAATACTAGTTGCTTAATTTTTCATTATCATTGAAAATTGAGATTTTCACCCAGACCACTGGTCCCAGGTGGCGCAAACAGTTGGACTCAAAGGAGCTCTCCATTGCACCATGGAAAGGTCAGATTTCACATGGATGGGGTGAGTCCTGGCAGAAGACAGAAACGCACTGCGAAGCTGGAGGACCAGGGAGGTGTTTACATGGAGAATCCCCGGGCTGTTGGGCTGGTGTGATCTGTGATTGTGGAAGGGACTCCTCAGAGCTGCTAACAGGGGGGTTCTCTAAAGAGCAACCTGTTTTGATCTGACACGGAGGGATAGCCTGCGAGCTTCAGAGGTGTGCAGTCTGCTTGGACTTCCTGGCAAACCAGCTGAGTGTCACAGAGAAAAAAAAGCTAGAGAGGCCTTAGGGTCCTGGAAGTCAACCCAGAAACACTGCCACCCAGAGGCTAAATGACAAATTGACCCTATGTAATAAAAAAATTTAAAAAACACCAAAAATTAAGGCACCGCCTGCTTAAAAATCAGGACTGGACTACAACACTGAGGAGCAGTGAAACACAGGGAACTGCAATACTGTCCGGACTGGGAAACAGGTGTGCCAAACAGAACAATAGAAGAAGTGAATGACCTTTACTACTGCACATTTTATTTTATTTTTTTTAATTTTTTAACTTTTGTTTTTACTTTCATTAGTTGCATCATTTACTCAATAAATTATTTTTTTCTTTTTTACTCACTTGATTTTACCTTTTTAATTATTACATTTGTTTTTGTAATCAGCATTATTACTACTACTATTTTACATTTTTATTTTATTTACTTTTCTTATTTTTATTTTTTAAAGTGTCATTTTTATTTGCTCTATATTTTACTTTGGGATTTTTGTTCTACAGTCTATTTTCACCTTTCCTTCACCATCACTTTATTCTATCTCAACTTTACCTTTATGCCATCACTCTCTTCCTAACCTTTCCCCCTTTGGTGTCCTGTTTATCTTAACCCTTCCTGCTCCAGATTTTCCCTATTCTTTCTGTTTAAACCCTGCTAAAATTTCACCCTAATTATATATATATCTAATTTCCAAACCCTTGCTCCAAGTCCATACACCCTCCCTTTTTGCTGTACTAACTAAATAATAATAATAATAATAATAATAATAATAATAATAATTATTGTTTTTCTCTCTGTCCTTTTGTAGTTGTTTGTTTGAAGATTAACTATATCAAAGTTTTATGCTTTTTGTGAGATTATTTTGCTTATTCTTTTTGTTTAATTGTATGTTTTTCTTTGCTGTGTTTTATTTTATTTTTTAAAAATAAATCTTTATTGCTCAGATTACAATTGTTTCTCCTTTTTCTTCCCATAGCTCCCTTTCACCCAGTTCCCACCGCACCCTCTACCCTTATCTCCTCCCCCCCACCGCCTGCCATTGTCCTCATCCATAGGTGTATGATTTTAATCCAGTCTCTTCCTGCACCCCCCCACCCCCTTTTTCCCCTGATTATTATCAGTCCACTCCCTTTCTTTGCCCCTGATTCTATTATATTCACCAATTTATTCTGTTCCTCAGATTTTTAATTCACTTGATTTTTAGATTCACTTGTTGATAGATATATATTTGTTGATGATAATTTTTCATTTTTTTTCTTCTTCCTCTTTATAAAGAATACCTTTCAGCATTTCATATAATACTGGTTTGGTGGTGATAAACTCCTTTACCTTTTTCTTATCTGTGAAGCTCTTTATCTGCCTTTCAATTCTGAATGATAACTTTGCTGGATACAGTAATCTTGGTTGGAGGTTCTCACTATTCATCACTTTGAATATTTCTTGCCACTTGCGTCTGGCCTGCATAGTTTCTGTTGAGAAATCAGCTGATAGACTTATGGGTGCTCCCTTATAGGTAACCAACTGCTTTTCTCTTGCTGCTTTTAATATTCTCTCTTTGTCTTTTGCCCTTGGCCTTTTAATTATGATGTGTCTTGGTGTGTCCTCTTTGGATTCCTTTTGTTTGGGGTTCTGTGTGCTTCCTGTCCTTGTAAGTCTATTTCTTTCATCAGGTGGGGGAAGTTTTCTGACATTATTTCTTCAAATAGGTTTTCAGTATCTTACACTCTCTCTTCTTCTGGCACCCCCATAATTCTGATGTTGGTACGTATGAAGTTGTTCCAGAGGCTCCTTACACTATCTTCAACTTTCTGGATTCTCTTTTCATCTCGCTTCTCCAGAGGAGTGTCCTTTGGCTCTTTGTATTCCAAATCTTTGACTTCATTCATGTGTTCCTCCAGTTTGTTGTTGGATCTCTGTATAATATTTTTTTATTTCATTCAGTTTATGTTTAATTTCTAGTTGGGTCTTAAATTTATCAGCCTTTTATAGGAAATTCTTGAAAAACCTTAAAACTGTGGTTTTGAACTCTATATCCAGTCTTTTATTCTCCTCCATCTCTTTCATTTGAGATCTATTTCCTTGTCTCAGCATTTCCGCTGCTTCCCAGAGTTGGTACAACCACTTTGTGTGTTTGGTGTCCTATATGGCCCAGTGGGTCAGCCTCCCCAGTTACCTGAGGTAGACACTCTTGGTGCTCCCCTTTGTGGACTGCGTGCACAGCCTTGTTGTAGTTAAGATTTGATTGTTGTTGGTATCACTGGGAGGAATTGACCTCCAGGCCCATTGGATGTATCAGCTGTGTCTACTCCAGGATACCTTCTGTATTGGAGACAGTTTTATAGGATCAGACTTGCAAAATTGCAAAAGCCTCTGTGCTCAGCTTGGATGGGGTGGAGTCTCAGGGCTGAGCTGACAGTCTTGGGTTCCCGTCAGCCCTGCCCTTGTGTGCGAGCCTCAGACCTCTGCCTTCCACGGCTCCCCTGAGTTTCCACCTGACCGTCCAGATTCCCCGTGCAAGAGCGTGGGTGCCCCAGGGGCTTGCCCGGAATTGGGTTGGGTCTCTGTAGTCTGGAGCTTCTGACTCCTTCTGCTACGGAGAGGCCGCAGCAACCTCCACGGTCAGACCTCTCTGTGTGCACTCACTTGCGCATGACTGTAGACCCTGTCTGCTGCGGCTCCCAGCTCCCCCAGTCTCCCAGTCTCTGAGTCTCCAGGTGCCTTTTTCTAAAGTCCGGACTCCACCCATATGAGCCTGGGTCCACGGGGTTTCAGCTGGGGTTGGGGTTCAGTACAGTCGGAAAGGGTTCAGTGCAATTGGGAACTTCCTTTCTCCTCCCGCCAGCCAGGCATTTGGCTGTCCTTCTGCACACGAGTGTCTCCCTACCTCAGTGCTTTGCGGCTCCCAATAAGATCCGTGAGCCTCTCTCCTTCTTTCTACTTGTAGATTTCCCACTCCACCAGCTTTCCTGTGGTTTTGAATGATGTCCCTTCTGTCTTTTAGTTGTTGTTTTGAAATTGTTGTGCAAGGCAACAGCTTAGGTGCTTACCTAAGCCACCATCTTGATTTCTCCTGTTTGCTGTGTTTTAGTTTGTTTTTTACTTCTGCTTTCCCTTTCCTCGCTTGATATTAGTTGTTATAGGTTGTATTAATCTAGATCACCAACTTACACCATACACAAAAATAAACTCAAAATGGATATAGGACTTAAACATAAGATGGGAAACCATAAAAATACTAAAGGCATCCACAGGCAGCAAAATCTCAGACATAAGAGAGATTGAAGATGGCAGCATAGATAAACACACCTAATCTGCTACCATGCACAACAATTCAAATATACAACTATAAAATAAAATGTTTATTACCCTAAACCTATAAAATAAAATGTTTATTACCTAAACCCAAGGGAAAGCCCAAGTTGTAGGGCTGAAAAGAAGCCCTACAACTAGACTGAAAGAGAAAGAAGAGAATTTAGGGCACAAGCGCTGAAAAACTGAGGTAGGGAGCATGGATGTGATATGGGCTGGTGGTGGATCCCGGCTGGTGGAGGATGTTGCTTTCTTCAACTTGAAGAGAGACAAGCTCCCAATCTCTCTGAAATCTAGTTTCTGGGGAGAGGCTAGACTCTCTCCATCAGGTCGGAAAGTGAGGGTGGCTGGCTTGCAGAGCTTCGTGCAAGAATATTTGTTTGCTGTGCTGTGGTGCAAGACATGGGGAGATGAGGAGACGCAGAGACGCGGGGACACAGTGACGTGGATCAGAGAGGAGGCTGATGGGCAACCATCGCTGTTGGCCACTCCCCATCCTAGTGATGCCCTGAGACTCTGCCTTGAGACTCCGCCCCTCACAACACATCCAAGCTCCAAGCAGCGGCTTTTGCATATGAATGGCCCTCTCAGTTGCAGTTTAACCTCACAAAGGAAGAGAGAACTGTGATTCACACTGTAGCTCCTGCAGGGTGCAGTAGCTGAACTGCACCTATTGGAAATCCAGAAGCCAGTGTTCCGAGTGCTCAGTTTTAACCCCTCACACACATTTGGGAGGCAGCCTCAGTGATCACCAAAGCCCCACTGAAACAAAGCATGTCTCCAGCACAGCAGTTTTTCGTTTATAGACACAGAAAGTCCTCACAGACATTTATAAGGTTACTCAAGAATCTTCTAAAAATTGCTGAGAAACTTGATGATAATTGGCCTAGAGTCAATTCATCCAAGTGTACCAACAACAATCAAGGCTTAATTACACCAAGACTTTGCACTCAGCCCACAAAGAGATATAGCAAAAGCAACCACCTCAGGTGATTGGGGAAGCTGAGCTACTGACTCCTATAGGTCACCGACCACACAAAGCCACTCCATCAACACAGGGAGGCAGCCAAAATGAGGAGACACAGAAGCATGTCACGAATGGGAGAGATTGAGAAAAGTAAACTACTGGACGACACAGAGTTCAGAATCACATTTATAAGGTTACTCAAGAATCTTCTAAAAATTGCTGAGAAACTTGATGAGACCTCCAAGAAGCTTTGTGAGACCTTCAGAAACCTTAATGAGAATACTAAAAATATGGAAATGGACCAGCCAGAAATTAAGCATACACGGTCTGAAATAAAGAATATACAGAAACTCAACTATAGATCAATGTGCCCCAAGAATCAAACCAAAGATCTGGAATATAAGGAAGCAAAAATCATCTAACCAGAGAGGCAAAAAGAAAGAAAAATCCAAAAGTGTGAGGATAGCATAAGGAGCCTCCAGGATGGCTTAAAGCGTACCGACATCTGGATTTTGGGGATGCCAGAAGAAGACAGCGAGCAAGATATTGAAGGCCTTCTGGAAGAAATAATGACAGAAAACTTTCCCTACCTGGTGAAAGAAATAGACCTACAAGTTTAGGAAGTGCACAGAACTCCAAACAAGAGGAATCCAAAGAGGACCACACCAAGACACATCATAATTAAAATGCCAAGGGCAAAAGACAAATAGAAAATCTTACAAGCAGCAAGAGAAAAACAGCTAGAAAAGAATGCCCATACGACTGTCAGCTGATTTCTCAACAGAAACTATGCAGACCAGATGGGAATGGCAAGGAATATTCAAAATGATGAACAACAAGAACCTACAACCAAGATTACTCTACCCAGCAAAGCTATCATTCAGAATTGAAGGTCAGATAAAGAGCTTCACAGACAAGAAAAAGTTAAAGGAGTTTATCAACACCAAACCAGGATTACATGAAATGTTGAAGGGTATTCTTTAAGAAGAAAAGGGTAAAGGTAAAAAATTATGAACAACAAAAAGACATCAAATAGATACCTACCAACAAGTGAATCTAAAAATCAAGTGAATAAAAAATCTGAAGAACAAAATAAACTGGTGAATGCAATAGGATCAGGGACATAGAAAGGGATTGGACTAACAATTCTCAGGGGTAAGGGGGTCTGAGGGGTGCGGGAAGAGTTTGGAAAAAATCTTACACCTATGGATGAAGACAGTGTCAGGTGTTAGGGCATGGGGTGGGGGTGGGAATCAGGTGGAGGGGAGCTATTGGGGGTGGGGAGAGGAACACCTGTAATAATCTGAACAATAAAGACTTATTATATATATTTAAAAAATCTCAGACATATGCCAAAAAAAACTTCTTCACTGATACTGCCCCTAGGGCAATGGAAGCTAAAGAGAAAATAAACAAATGGGACTACATCAAAATAAAAAGCTTTCATAGCAAAAGAAACTATCAACAAAACAGCAAGAAATCCCACTGTATGGGAAAACATATTTGCAAATGTCATCACTAATAAAAGTTTAATCTCCAATGTTTATGGGCAGCTTATACAACTTAATAAAAGGAAGATAAATGATCCAATTAAAAAATGAGCAATGGACCTAAATAGAATCTTTTCAAAAAAAAGACAGAAGGAAGGCCAAGAGACACATGAAAACATGCTCAAAGTCCCTAATTACCCGAGAGATGCAAATCAAAACAACAATGCGGTACCATCTCACACCTGTCAGAATGGCCAACATCAACAAATGAACCGACAAGTGTTGGCAAAGATGTGGAGAAAAAGGAACCCTCATGCACTGCTGGTTGGAATGCAGACTGGTGCATCCACTGTGGAGAACAGTATGGAGTTTCCTCAAAATACTAAAAATTGAACTCACATTTGACCCAGTAATCCCACTTCTAGGAATATATCCTAAGAAACAGGAAACACCAGTCAGAAAGGATATACAAACCCCTATGTTCATAGCAGCACAATCTACAATAGCCAAGATTTGGAAACAGCCTAGGTGGCCTTCAGCAGATGATTGGATCAGAAAGCTATGGTACATCTACACAATGGAATCCTATGCTGCCATAAAATGAGGGAATTCTCACAATTTGCAGCAACCTGGGTGGAATTGGAGAACATCATGCTAAGTGGAAATAAGCCAGTCAATGAAAAAAAATACCATATGATCTCACTCATTTATGGAAAATAAAGTAGATTATAAACTGTTGAACAAAAAGATAGATATAGAGACGGTAAAGTATCAAACAGACTGTCAAATTACAGCGGGAAGGTTAGGGAGAGGTGGAGGAGATAAGAGATCAACCGAAAGACTTATGTACATGCATATAAGCATAACCAACGGACACAAAACTCTGGAGGTGAGAGCATGTATGGGAGTGGGGTTTGGGGGCAATGGTAAGATATGTACACATAGCTGAGACCAGTTTGGCTCAGTGGATAGAGCAACGGTCTGCGGACTAAAAGGTCCCAGGTTCGATTCCAGTCAAGGGCATGTACATTGGTTGCGGGCACATCCCCGGCAGGGGGCGTGCAGGAGGCAGCTGGTGGATGTTTCTCTCTCATCGATGTTTCTAGCTCTCTATCCTTCTCCCTTCCTCTCTGTAAAAAAAAAAAAATCAATAAAATATATTTTAAAAAAGATATGTACACATATAAAACATTAATAAAAAATGAAAAGAAAAAAATTTGATTTGAAATAAGAAAAAAAGAAAATTGAGACTTTCAAACATTAAAAATTCTCATACATTAAATTACTTTTAATAAAAATATATAAAATATGGAATTGCAGCCCTGGCCAGCATGTCTCAGTGGTTAGAGCATCATCTTATGTACCAGAGCGTTGCAGATTTGATTCTCAGTCAAGGGCCTGTTCCTGGGTTGCAGGTCCTGTCTCACTCTGAGTCAGGGTACATGTGAGGTCATTCAGAAGTAATATTCCAGGTCCTTGTGGCCCAAACATTGGAAGTTTATGAATTGTTTCTTATGCTCAATGTCCACTTCTGATAAGCCATGGGCAATGTTTTAGAATTGTAGATATTAATTAAAGGTAATGGGCTATAATAAATAAAAATCCATCTTATAATTAAATTATAAAAGCTACAAGAAGTATGTTATATTCTCAATTTATAAACTATATAGTAAATACAAAATATAAATAAGCCAGGCAACAAAATCTAGATAATAATACCTTATAAGTTAAAAATAATCCATAACATTTTTCACAACAAAGGCCCATAAAACATGATTGACTCCAATATACCTGCATTTCACTTTGGAGAAAAATACTAGTAAATCAGCCTTAACTTGCATCCAAAGTTATGATGTTCACTCATCTGCACTGGTTCTATTGCTTAGAAAGTCAAGTGACCTACAATAACCACAAAGGAAGGTCTGAAATTAAAACTTTATAACTAAAATCAGTTTATAGAATAGAATCTTACCTGAAAAAGTCAATCTTTACCTTAAATAAACCTGACTATGTCATTCACACCTACAATAACAGTAAATAGGAGAGAATTGTTAGAGAACAATTGGGAAAGACATCTCAATGTTAGGATATAGTTTAGAAAGGGTTTTGTGCAATGTGGGAAATCTTTAAAATAGAGCAATAAGCACATTTAACCAGCCTTACAAAGCACCAGAATTTACTATAAAGTAGCATTAAACTGTAAGAAATAGTTTATAGACAACTGTATATAGCTTCCCGAGTTCAGAAAAGAGTGTAGAAAGTTGTTTGTACATAAGAGGAAGTCTCATAAGTAGAGCAGAAGGCCAATTACAGGACACTGCAAGAAACCACTAATAATTCAGGAGGAATAACAGATATTGGGAGAGAATTGTTTGAGAACACTTGGAAAAGACTTCTCAATGTCAGGATATAGTATAGAAAGAGCTTCGTACAATGAGGGAAATTCGTGAAATAGAGCAAAGAGTACATTAAAAATCTTTGAAACATCTATGTATTTCTAACTGAAAAGTAGCACTACCTTGTAAAACATAGTTGGGTTACAAGTGTATGTTACTTCTGAACTTCAAAGAAGAGTGTAGAAAGGTGTTTGTACATGCTGGTAAGTCCAGTAGTAACTACAGCAGAAAGCCTTTGTATGACATTGCAAGAAAGACTAGAAATTCAGTGCAAAATAGCAGTGGCTTGGACAGAATCGTTAGACAAGTGGAAAAGACATCACACTGCGAGAACATACTTTAGGAAGGGTTTTGTACCATCTTGGAAACCCCTGAAATAGAGAGTAAGCACATTTAACCAGCCTTCGAAAGCACTAGAATTCTCAGCAAAATTTCTATAAAACTATTATATAAAACATAGTTGATAGACAACTGTATATAGCTTCTCAAGTTCAGAAAAGAGTAGTTGTTTGTACATGTAAGGAAGTCTCACAAGTAGAGCAGAAGTTCCACTTACTTGACACTGCAAGAAACCACTAATAATTCAGAAGAAATAAGTCAATAGGAGAGATTTGTTAGAGAACACATGAAAAAAAATTTCTGAAATTCAGTATATAGTATAGAAAAGGTATCGTACAAGGTGAGAAATCCTTGAAATACAGGAAAGAGCACATTAAAACAGTCTTTGAAACCTCTAGTTTTCACTGAAAAGTATTGTAGTATTGAACTGTAAAACATACTTGGGATACAAATGTATTATATAATATATTGCTTCTTAACTTCAGAGAAGAGTGTAGGAAGTTGTTTGTATATGTAGGTAAGTCAAGTAAGTATAGAAGAAAGCCTTTGTATGACATTCCAAGAAAGACTACTAATTCAGTGCAAAATAGAAGTAACGTGGACAGAATAGTTATACAGGTGGAAAAGACATCACACTGTCAGGACAGAGTTTAGAAAGGGTTTCTTATAATGCGGGACATCCTTGAAATAGAGAACATTAAACCCGTCTTTGAAAGCATGAGAGTTCACTGCAAAGTAGCATTAAAATGTAAGACATAGTTGATAGACTACTGTATATAGCTTCTCAAGGTCACAAAAAGTGTAGAAAGTTGTAAATGTGAGGACGTCTCATAAGTAGAGCAGAAGTTCCACTTACTTGACACTGTAAGAAACCACCAATAATTCAGAGGAAATAAGTCAGTAGGAGAGAATTATTAGAGAACACGTGGAAAGGACTTCTCAATGTCAGGATATAGTATAGAAAAAATTTCTTACAATGTGGGAAAACCATGAAATAGAGCAAAGAGCACATTAAAAGTATTTGAAACATCTATCTTATTGTAGGACACTGCAAGAAACCACCAATCTCTAACTGCAAAGTAGCACAAAACTGTAACATATAGTTGGAATACAAGGGTATATGGCTTCTCTACTTCAGAGGAGAGGGTAAAATGGTGTTTGTACATGCTGGTAAGTCCAGTAAGTACAGCAGAAAGCCATTGTAAGACATTTCAAAACAGACTAGTAATTCAGTGCAACATTGCAGTAATGTGGACAGAATAGTTAGACAGGTGGAAAAGACATCACGCTGTCAGAATATAGTTTTGAAAGGGTTTCGTACAATGTGGGAAATCCTTGAAATAGAGCAGTAAGGTCATTTAATCAGGCTTTGTAAGCACTAGAATTCACTACAAAGTAACATTAAACTGTAAGACACAGTTAATAGACAACAGTATATAGCTTATGCTCACAAAAAAGTGTACTAGGTTGTTTATACATGTGAAGAAGTCTCATAAGTAGAGAAGAAGGCCAATACAGGATACTGAAAGAAACCACCAATAATTCAAAGGAAATAGTCAATAGGAGAGAATTGTTAGAGAACACATAGAAACGACTTCTCAATTTCAGGATATAGTATAGAAAGTGTTGCGTACAATACGAGAAATTTATTAAATAGAACAAAGAACACATTAAAAGTCTTTGAAAAATCTATTTCTAACTGCAAAGTAGCACTATACTATAAAACATAGTTGTGATAAAAGTGTATATTGCTTCTCAACTTTAGATAAGAGTGTAGAAAGATATTTGTACATGCAATTAAGTCCAGTAAATACAGAAAAAAGTCATTGAATGAAATTTTAAGAAAGACTAGTAATTCAGTGTAAAATATCAGTAATTTGGAAAGATTAGTGAAACAAGTGGAAAAAACATCACACTATCAGGATATAGTTTTGAAACGGTTTCATACAATGCAAAAAGTCCTTGAAATAGAGCAGTAAGCACATTTAAGTAGCCTTTGAAAGCACTAGAATTCACTGCAAAATAGCATTAAACTGTAAGACATAGTTGATAGACAACTGTATATAGCTTCTCAAATTCAGAAAGAGTGTATAAAATTGTTTGTACATGTGGGTAAGTCCAATACTTAGAACAGAGTGCCAAATATAGGACTCAGCAAGAAACCACTAGATGTTCAGAGGAAGTAACAGGAAATAGAAGAGAATTGCTAGAGAACAAGTGGAGAAGACTTCTCTGTGTCAGGATATAGTATAGAAAGGGTTTTCTACTACCCAGAAATCCTTAAAATAGAGCAAAGAGCACATTAAAACAGTCCTTGAAACCTCTATTTTTTACTGAAAAGTAGTACTGAACTGTAAGAGTTTCATACAATGTGGGAAATCCTTGAAAAGACATCATAGTGTCAAAATATAGTAAAAATTATTTTGTGCAATGCGGGATACCCTTGAAATAGAGAAATCCTTACTGGAGAACAAGTGGAAGAGACGTCTCAGCATCAGGATATGGTATAAAAAGGGTTTCGTCTGATGTGGAAAATCCTTACTGTAGAGCAAACAGTTTTTGAAAATCATATTTTTCACTGAAAAGTACATTGAACTGTAAAATAATGTAGGGAGACGAGTGTATATTGTTTCTCAACTTCAGAGAAGAGTGTGGAAAGGTGTTTATACTATGCAGGTAATTCCAGTAAGTATAGCAGAAAGCCAATTGAAGGACAGTGCAAGAAAGACTAGAAAATCAGTGAAAAACAAGAGTAAATTGAACAGAATAGTGAGAGAGCAAATGGAAAAGACATCGAACCTTCCAGATATAGTAAAGAGTTTGCTACAAAGCGGGAAATCCTTAAAATACAGACATAACCACATGTAACCAGCTTTGGAAAGCCCCAGACTTCAAAGCAAAGTAGCATTAAATGGTAAAACATAGTTGAGAGGCAATTTTATAGAGCTTCTCAAGTTCACAAGAGAGTAATGCAGAGGAAAAAGACTAAATAGAGAGCATTGCTAGAACACAAACAGAAAAGCTTTCTCAATTTCAGGATATACAATAGAATAGAAAGCGTTTTGTACCCTAAGGGAGGTACTTAATCTAGAGCAAAGAGCACACTAAAACAATTGTTGAAACCACTATTTTTCCCTGAAAAGTAGCATCGAACTTTAAGGAATTTCATAATATGCGGAATATTCTTGAAATATAGAAATAGGCACATTTCCCCAGCTTTGGAAAGCCCTAGACTTCACTGCAAAGTAGCATTAAACTAAAACACAGTTGAGAGACAATTTTATAGAGCTTCTCAAGTTCAGAAAAGAGTGTAGGAAGTTTTTTGTGTAAGTGGGCAAGTCCCCATAAGTAGAGCAGAAGGCCAATTATAGAACACTGTGAGAAACCACTAATAATTCAGAGGAAATGACAATAAATAGAATTGTTAGAACACAAACGAAAAAGCCTTCTTAATTTCAGGATACAGTATAGAAAAGGTTCCGTACCATGAGGGAGGTTCTTAAAATAGAGCAGAGAATCTTTGAAACCTCTATTTTTTTCTGAAAAGTAGTATTGTACTGTAAAAGAGTTTTGTACAATCTAGAAAATCCTTGAAAAGACATCACACTCTCAGGATATAGTAAAGTATTTCATACAATGTGGGATACGCTTTGTAAGTCCTAGACTTCACTACAAAGTTTCATTATAGTGTAAAACATGGTTTAGAGACAATTTTATGGAGCTTTTCAACTTTAGAAAAGAGTGTAGGAATTTTTTTGTACATTAGGAATGTCCCATAAGTATAGTAGACGGCCAATGATAGGACACTGCAAGAAACCACTAGTAAGTAATTCAGAGGAAGTAATGGTAAATAGAATTGCTAGAGAACAAAAGGAAAAGGGTCAAGATATAGTAAATAAAACGGTTTTGTATAATGCAGGAAATCTTTAAAATAGAGCAAAGAGCACATTAAAACAGTCTTTGAAACTTCTTTTTTCCCTGAAGAGTAGCATTGGACTGTAAAAGCGATTCGTACAATGCGAAAAATCCTTGAAGAGACATCAAACTGTCAGGATATAGTAAAGAAAGTATTTCGTACAATGCGGAATATCTTTGAAATAGAGAAATGAGCACATTTAACCAGCTTTGAAAAAAACCTAGACTTTGCTCCAAAGTAGAATTAAAGTATAAAACAAAGTTGAGAGACAATTTTATACTTTCTCAATGTCAGGTAAGAGTGAAGGAAGTTGTTTGTACATGTAGGAAAGTCCCATTTTTAAGAGCAGAAGGCCATTTATACGACACTGCAAGAAACCACTAGTAATTCAGAGAAAAAACAGTAAATAAGTGAGAAGAGCTATAGAACGAGTGGAAAACATATCTCAATGTCAGGGTATAGTAGAGAAAGGGTGCGTAAGATGCGAGAAATCCTTAAAATAGAGCAAAGAGCACATAAAACAGTCTTTGAAAACTCCATTTTTCACTGAAAAGCAGCCTAGAACTGTAAAAGTGTTTCATACAATGCAGAATATCCTTGTAATAGAGAAATAAGCATATTTAATCAGCTTTGGAAAGCCTTAGACTTCACTGCAAAGTAGCATTAAAGTGTAAAACATAGTAGAGAGACAATGTTACAAAACTTATGAAGTTCTGAACCGAGTATAGGAAGTTGCTTATACATGTGGGAAATTATTATACTTATAGCAGAAGGCCAATTATAGGACACTGCAAGAAACCACTAGTAATTCGGAGAAAGTAACAGTGAATAGGCGAGAATTGCTAGAGAATAAGTGGAAATGACTTCTCCATGTCAGGATATAGTAAAGAAAGTATTTCGTACAATGCGGATTAACTTTGAAATAGAGAAATGAGCACATTTAACCAGCTTTGGAAACAATTAGATATCATTCCAAAGTGGAATTAAAGTATAAAGTATGGTTTACAGACAGTTTTACAGTTTCTCAAGATGAGATAAGAGTGAAGGAAGTTGTACATACAGGAAAGTCCCATTTTTTTTGGAGCAGAAGGCTATTTATAGGACACTGCAAAAACAAACAAACAAACAAACAAAAACAAAAAAACAACCCTAGTAATTCAGAGAAAGTAACAGTAAATAGGTGAGAACTGCAATAGAACAAGTGGAAAAGACTTCTCTATGTCAGGATATAGTAGATAATGTGTTTGTAAGATGCGGGAAATCCTTAAAATAGAGCAAAGAGCACATTAAAACTGTCTTTAAAACCTCTATTTTTCACTGAGAAGTAGCACTGAACACTAAATGTTTTTCATCCATGCTGGGAAATCCTTGAAAAGCCATCACACTGTCAGGATATGATTTTTTTTAAAAGTGTCTTGTACAATGCCTTGAAATAGAGAAATAAAGACATTTAGGAAGCTTTGGAAAGCCTTAGACTTCACCGCAAAGTAGCATTAAAGTGTAAAACATAGTTGAGAGACAATGTTACATAGCTTCTTATGTTTGGAACAGAGTGCAGGAAGTTGTTTGTACATGTGGGCAATTCTTATACTAAGAGCAGAAGCCAATTATAGGACGCTGAAAGAAAACACTGGTAATTTGGAGAAAGTAACAGTGGATAGGTGAGAATTGCTAGAGAATAAGTGGAAAAGACTTCTGTCAGGATATATTAAAGAAAGTATTTTGTACAATGTGGGATATCCTTGAAATAGACTAGTAAGGACATTTAACAGCTTTGGAAAAACCTAGACTTCATTGTAAAGTAGAATTAAAGTGTAAAACATAGTTGAGAGACAATGTTACAGAGCTTCTCAAGGTCAGAAGAGAGTGAAGGAAGTTGTTTGTTCATGTAGGAAAGTCCCATGCTTTAGAGCAGAAGGCCATTTATACAACACGGCAAGAAACCACTAGTGATTCAGAGAAAGTCACAGTAAATAGGCGAGAACAGCTATAGAATGAGTAGAAAACACTTCTCAATGTCAGAATATAGTAGAGAAAGTGTTTCTAAGATACGGAAAATCCTTAAAAATAGAGCAAAGAGCACATAAAAACTGTCTTTGAAACCTCTATTGTTCACTGTGAAGTAGCATTGAACTGTAAATCTTTTTTATCCATTGTGGGAAATCCTTCAACAGAGATCAAACTGTCAGGATATAGTAAAGAAAGTATTTCGTACAATGCAGAATAGCCTTGAAATAGGGAAATGAGCACATTTACCCAGCTTTGAAAACACCTAGATTTCACTCTAAAGTAGAAATAAACTGTAAAACATAGTTGAGAAACAATTTTACAAAGCTTCTCAAGGTCAGATAAGAGTGAAGGAGTTGTTTGTACATGCAGAAAAGTCCCATTCTTTAGAGCAGAAGGAAATGTATAGGACACTGCAAGAAACCACTAGTAATTCAGAGAAAGTCACAGTAAATAGATGGGAACTGCAATAGATTGAGTGGAACAGACTTCTCAATAACAGAATATAGTACAGAATGGTTTTTAAGATGTGGGAAATCCTTATAATAAGACAAAGAGCATATTAAAACTGTCTTTGAAACCTATTTTTCACTGAAAAGTAGCCTAGAACTGTAAATGTTTTTCACACAATGTAGAATATCCTTGAAAGAGACAAATAACCATATTTAATCAGCTTTGGAAAGCCTTAGACTTCACTGCAAAGTAGCATTAAACTGTAAAACATAGGTGAGAGACAATGTTACAGAGCTTCTCAAGTTCAGAACAGAGTGCAGGAAGCGGTTTGTACATGTGGGAAATTATTATACTTAGAGCAGGAGGCCAAGTATAGGACACTGCAAGAAAGCAGTAGTAATTCAGAGAAAGTAACAGTGAATAAGTGAGAATTGCTAGAGAACAAGTGGAAAAGACATCTAAATGTCAGAATATAGTAAAGAAAGTATTTTGTGCTGAAACCAGTTTGGCTCAGTGGATAGAGCGTCGGCCTGCGAACTGAAGGGTCCCGGGTTCGTCAAGGGCATGTACTGTGGTTGTGGGCCCATCCCCAGTAGAAGTTGTGCAAGAGGCAGCTGATCGATGATTCTCTTTCATCGATGTTTCTAACTCTCTATCCCTCTCTCTTCTTTTCTGTAAAAAATCAATAAAATATACATATTTTTTTAAGTATTTTGTACCATACGGGTTATCCTTGAAATAGAGAAATGAGCACAATTAACCATATTAGGAAACACCTAGACTTCACTCCAAAGTAGAATTAAAGAGTATAACATAGTTGAGAGACAATTTTACAGTTTCTCAAGGTCAGATAAGAGTGAAGGAAGTTGTTTGTACATGTAGGAAAGTCCCATTCTTTAGAGCAGAAGGCCATTTATAGGACCCTGCAAGAATTAATTCAGAGAAAGTAACAGTAAATAGGTCAGAACTGGTAAGAAAAGAGTGGAAAAGACTACTCAATTTCAGGATATGGTAGAGAACGGTTTTTAAGATGTGGGAAATCCTTAAAATAGAGCAAAGAGCACATTAAAAGACTTTGAAACCTATTTTCCACTGAAAAGTAGCTTATAACTATAAAAGTGTTTCATACAATGCAGAATATCCTTGAAATAGAGAAATAAGCATATTTAATCAGCTTTGGAAAGCCTTAGACTTTACTGCAAAGTAGCATTCAACAGTAAAACAGGTACAGACAATGTTAAAGAGCTTCTCAAGTTCAGAACAGAGTGCAGGAAGTGGTTTGTACATGTGGGAAATTATTATACTTAGAGTAGAAGGCCAAGTATAGGACACTGCGAGAAAGCAGTAGTAATTCAGAGAAAGTAACAGTAAATAGGCTACAATTGTAGAGAACAAGTAGAAAAGACTTCTAAATGTCCAGATATAGTAAAGAAAGCACTTTTACCATGAGGGTTATCCTTGAAATAGAGAAAAGAGCACATTTAACCACGTTAGGTTGAAGGAAGTTGTTTGTACATGTAGGAAAGTTCCATAGTTCACAGCAGAAAGCCATTTGTACAACACTGCAAGAAACCACTAATAATACATAGAAAGTAACAGTAGATGAGAACATCTATAGATTGAGTGGAAAGGACTTTTCAATGTCAGGTTATAGAACAGAAAGGGAATCTAAGTTGTGGAAAATTCTTAAAATAAAGCAAAGAGCACTCTATTTTTCACTGAAAAGTAGCCTAGAACTGTTTCCTACAATGCAGAATAGCCTTGAAATATTGATATAACCACAGCACTTCCTGTTTAGATAATTAACCAAACTTCTTTCAAAAGCGGCAACACATTGACAAGAAATACATATGTAATGAATATCCAACAAGCCTCTGTGGTCTTTGAACATGATTTCACTGTCATTAAACAATGTGTAACCGATATTAAGGCTCTATTCCTCGTGTTCCAAGCGTGTTCCTAGACACTACCCTAGGTTATCATTGTTCATTTCCAGAGTTTGATTCATCTTTTACAGTGGTTCAAGCTCATTCATTGTGAACTCCAAGTGTTTACTCATTCTGACAGGAATAATATAATAAATGAAAATATTTCACACTCCTCATTTCTAAATATTTCCTTGGGCTGTCCTTGTCTGCTTCAGTGTTGCACTCAATTTTTTCCATTGAATGACGTTCATTCATTTTGAATTCCAAATGTTAATTCAACATAACCCTTACCTGAACCCTAACCCTAATCCTAAACCCAGTCTAAACCCTAACCCTAACAAGAGCCTGTTCTCTAGCCATAACCCAAATGCTAACCCTAACCCTAAACATAATGCTAACTCTCGCCCTAACCCGAACCTAATCCTAGACCCATCCTTGATTACATCAGCACTTCCAGCATGTCCTCTGGCCCAAACCATTTCCACCTGAGCACTTGAACTTGCCCCCTCCCTCTTGATGATGTCAGCCCTTCCAGTTTAAATGCTTAACCAAAATTCTTTCAAAAACGGCAATACATTGGTCAGAAATACATATGTAATCAGTATCCAACTAGCCTCTCTGGTCTTTGAACACGATTTCCATTTATTGAAACATTGTGTAACTGATATTAAGGCTCTTGGTTGACGTATTCCTTCTGTTTCAAGCATGTTGTTAGACATTACCTTAGGTTATCATTGGGAATTTCCAGAGTTTGATTCATCTTTTACAGTGGTTCAAGCTCATTCATTGTGAACTCCAAATGTTTACCCATTCTGACGGGAATAATAAATGAAAACATCATCACACTCACTTCTCAGCTCTTTGAAAACGAGTATCCAGGGACAAAACTGTGTCCTTTAGACATTAAACCCATTTGAACATGTATTCTAGTGTATGAGCACATTTCTAAATATTTTCCTACTCTGTCCTTGTCTGCCTCAGTGTTACAATTTTGTCCATTGATTGAAGCTCATTCATTTTGAATCCCAAATGTTAATTCACTATAACCCTTACCTGTACCCTAAACCTAAACCTAAACCTACTCTAAACCCTAACCATAACCTGAGCCTGATCTCTGGCCCTAACCTAAATGCTAATGCTAAACCTAGAGCTAATGCTAACCCTAGTCCTAGCACTAACCCTAATTCTATCTAGAGCTAGGGGTGTCGAACTCAATCAGAGAAGGGGCCAAAATCTAAAATCCAGCCTAAATCGCGGGCCGAATGGTTTACTGAACAGTCATAAACTGTCATTGTGATGGAAACACAGCGGAGTGCAGTGATGACAGCGCGGTGCAGGCCACATTGCAAGGCCTGGCGAGACGGATTTGGCCCGTGGGCCTTGTGTTTGACACATGTGATAGACCTATCCTTGATCACGTCAGCACTCCCAGCATGTCCCCTGGCCCAAACCATTTTCACCTGAGCACTTGAGCTTGTCCATGGGGCCCCTCCCTCTTGATGACCTCAGCACTTTCGGTTTAGAATTAACCAAAATTCTTTCAAAAACGGCAATGCCTTGGCCAGAAATGCATATGTAATCAGTATCCAAGTAGCCTCTCTGGTCTTTGAACATGATTTCCCTGTATTTAAACATTGTGTAACCAATATTAAGGCTCTTTGTTGATGTATTTCTTCTGTTTCAAGCAAGGCACCCCCATGAGCAGGTGTGATGTCAGGGTTTGTGTGTCCTCAATCTGACCAAACCCCAGGGTGATGGCTGCAGGGGTGTGGGGGTGGGGCCCTCAAAGCCAGGCCAGGACCCCTGAAAGTCCTGCTACTCAAACCTGGGTCTCTTCCCTGGAATGACCCAGGCTTCTGCCCTCGACACGCAGACCCCACCCCACCACAAAGTGGCAACCTGTTCCCAGCCCACCACACACCTGACACCCCTTCCGTAGGCCCCTGGACAAGTACCCCCCAACCCACTGCCTCCTCTGCACAGGGACCCCAAACCTCACCCACTCCCTCTGCACAGGGACTCCAAAATCTCACCCACCCCTCCTCTGCACAGGGACCCCAAACCTCACCCACCCCTCCTCTGCACAGGGACCCCAAACCTCACCCACCCCTCCTCTGCACAGGGACCCCAAACCTCACCCACCCCTCCTCTGCACAGGGACTCCAAAACTCACCCACCCCTCCTCTGCACAGGGACCCCAAACCTCACCCACTCCCTCTGCACAGGGACCCCAAAACTCACCCACCCCTCCTCTGCACAGGGACCCCAAAACTCACCCACCCCTCTGCACAGGGACCCCAAACCTCACCCACCCCTCCTCTGCACAGGGACCCCAAACCTCACCCACCCCTCCTCTGCACAGGGACCCCAAACTTCACCCACCCCTCTGCACAGGGACCCCAAACCTCACCCACCCCTCCTCTGCACAGGGACCCCAAACCTCACCCACCCCTCCTCTGCACAGGGACCCCAAAACTCACCTACCCCTCCTCTGCACAGGGACCCCAAACCTCACCCACCCCTCCTCTGCACAGGGACCCCAAACCTCACCCACCCCCAGACAGGGATGGAGATGAGAGGCTGAGGAGCTTCGGAGCCTGCGAGGCCCCCTCACCAATGATGGTGGCCGCCAAGCCGAGGGCACGGGACAATGACTGTGGTGGAGAGAGGGGGTTCCCGGGGTTAGGGGGCAGTGAAGGGCTGGGGTGCTCACAGCTGCCCCGGCTCAGAGCTGCGGAGAGCCCTGGACCCCTCCCCTCGAGCCTCTGAGAGCCTCCCAGTGCCCTATCTCAGGGCCTCTGAGCCAGCCAGGCCGCGGCCCGGAGTAGGCCACGCAGGCTGGCTGGCCCCACTACTGTCGCAGGCCACGGGGCAGCGTCCTGGGCCAGGAGCTGCTCCGGGTCAAAGGGGCCCTGTGTGCTGAGTGGTGTTTATCCTGGAGCCGTGTTAGTGGGGAGCAAGGTGGCAGGGCCTGGCGAGGACCTCTGCAGGTAAGCATGATCAGAGCGGGGCAGTCAGGGGGCCTGGCCTCCCGCCCACAGCGTTTCCTGAGCCTCGACACCCTGGCATCACGGGCCTCCCCACAGGATGGGGATGTGGGAGACCGAAGGGGGAAGCTGAGTTGTCCCAGGAGGCCCTTCCAGGTCCCTAGCACTGGGCAGCGAGACCCCCAGGCTCGGGGCTGCCCCCTTCCTCCATGCACGGGAGGGCAGGGGGGCTGCCCCTGCCCCTGGTATGGGGGTTCTAGGGGCAAGAACTCAGGGACCTGGGCCACGACTTTGTCAGCCTTGACTGAATTTCTGTGCCCCCCAATTCATGTGTGGAAGCCCTGACCCGATGGGCTGAGAGGTGGAGGGAGTGCGGTTAGATGAGGCCTCGAGAGTGGGCCTGTGATGGGTTAGGGGCCCTGGTGAACAGAGACCAGTGCCGCTCTCCTCTGTGAGGAAGGTGACAGGCTGCGGGCCAATGAGCAGCCCTCCCTGAAAACAGACTTGGCGCCACCTGGTGGCAGAGGCCCAGCCTCCAGGATGGAGGAACAGGTGCCTGCTGTCCTGTGTTTGTCGCAGCGGCAGGTGCAGACTAAGCCACAATGATGGTAGCCCCCAATCTGAGGTCACCCTCTGCCCATCTGCCCCCTGAGCCATGGCCGGGGAGGCCTCTGGCCCCGGGAAGACGCCCGGGTGTGGGCCTCACTGCCATCGCCACCCTCTGAGCGGGTCCCTCTGGGGCTGAGTGCCCGCTGGCACCGCGCTCCGCCCCTCAGCCAGGTCCTCCGTGGCCAGGGGCTGCCGGCCACATGGCTCTCTGTGGGGACCGCGGGTGGCGGGGTGCCTGGTGTGCCCTGAGAGCGCTGGCACATGCCCTGTGTCCCTGTGCAGAGCGTCCCGGAGGGTGGGTCTGAGCGGGCAGCAAGGGGCAGCTGGGCTGGAAGAGGCCATGTTGGGGACGAGCGTGCACATTGGCCCTGGCTCCTCACGGCCCCCAGTCCCCAGACCCCCGGAATTCTGTGCTCCCCTGGCCCCAGCTCTACACACCACGTGCCCCACCCCCAAGTTCTGAGCCCAGGCCACTGGGGCCTGGCTGGCTTCCTTGAGCTGAGAGGCCTGCGGGGGGCGCCAACAAGCCGGTCAGAGGTCCAGCCAGGCTCCTGAAGGGTGCGGGGTGGGGGGAGGGTGCTGGCTGGGTTCCCAGGCCCTGGCAGCACCCCAGCACCCACAGAAGGTCTATGGCAGGTCCGGGCCCCTCCGGCTCAGGCCCAGTCCTGTCCAGCCGTGTCCTGGGCCCCATGAGCGGCACCACATCCGTGAAGCTCCAACAAGGCTCAGGTGTGAGGGCTCGGGGCCCCTCCTCCTAACTCCCCAGGAGTGGGGCCCTCAGAGAACACCCTGCCCGGCCTGGCCCTGGGAGCAGAGCAGGACGGTCCCAGGTGTCTGCCCAGTGGCTGGGAGAGGGGCAGAGAGGTGCAGCTGGGAAAGCAGGCAGCGGTACGAGCGAGGGAGCAAGGCTGTGCCCAGCAAGGGGTGGCCATGTCTCCGCACCCTCCTTAGCCCCGTAGGCACTGGCCAGGCCGGGTCTGGGCTGGGCTCCCCGGGGTCAGGCCCACTCGGGGGCCGGGGGGAAGGGGGCTTGGAGAGGCTGCCTTTGTGTTTCCACAGGAGAGCGTGGGACGGCAGGAAGGCTCCTGAGTGGGCAGAGGGCTACGGGGTACTGGTGGCAGGGGCATGGGGGGAGTGGAGATGACCCTGCCTGGGCCTGCCTGCCACGTCTCCAAAGGCACGGGTGTCCCTTGGGGCCAGGCAGGCCTGCCTGGGTGCTCTATGGAATGGACATGGGGCCTGTGCAGTGGGGGGTGGCGGTCACAGCCAGCCAAGGGCCACCAGGGAGCACTGGTTCCCCATGTGCCAGGCTGGCAGGGAACTCCTGGGCGGTGCATGGAGCCAGCTGGGGACTCCCCTGGGCCAGCACAGAGGCTGAGGGGAGCCTCCTGGGCTGGTGTCTCAGCAGGGACTGCCCCCTGTGGGCCCACCGCAGGGCCAGCTCCAGAAGGCGGTGGTGTGCAGGGTGGCTGGGAGGGGCTTTGGCTCTGGGCAGACCCCGCCCGGCACCCCAACCCATCAGGCAGCCGGGGGCGGGGGGGGTGGTGGACCCTGAGACTAAGACCGCTTCTCTCGCTTGGTCCTTCGTGTGTTCACAGCACACACAAGCTGAGAGCCCCCTGTCCCAGCTGGCAGAGCCCACGGGGAGGTGGCTCTGGGCACCTCCAGCATCCCCTGCCCAGCCCCCCACCCCAGAGGGAGGGTCACCCCCACCCGTGCCAGCCAGGCGAGGCCCCGGAGCTGTCGTGTCCAGGGCTAAAGCGGCAGGGAGCACAGGATTTGGCCCAGGAGGAGGCCAGACCCTGCCCATGGCAAAGCACTAGGGGTGCAGGCAGCCCCCGCCCAGCTGGCCTCCACCGGCTCTGGCACCCAGGCAGCCTCATCCTGTCTGTGCTGTGCAGAGGTTGGGGCTGCCGACCTCCGGAGCCTCTGGACCTGGAAGACAGCCTCCCACCAGGGTCCAGCACACACACATGCACGTGCAAACACACACATGCACACAGACACACTCACACCCGGGGCAGCAGGCGCCACAGCTCAGGCAGGGCCTCCGGCCTCAGGCCAGGCAGCCTGGGCAGCTGGACAGAGGGCAGGCCGGAGGCAGCAGGCCTCTTGCACAGGTGCCACCTGGAGGCCTCGAGGAATCAGAAACACGTGGCAGGCCACCCGCGGCCCTGAGTCCCCACAGCCCTGGGTCCAGTGCTCACCTCTGGCAGCTCACCAGCAGAGCGGAGCCAGGGCGGGCCCAGGGCCAGAGATCCACGGGGCCTTCCCACCCCCACGCTCCTGCTCACTCCAGGGACCCACCATCTGGCCTCAGCCCCGTGGGGCTTGCTTGCTTCCTCTGCTGGGAGGCTCATTCTGCACCAGCCTTGCCAGGTGACGGCGGCGGCCTCAGAGCTGGATCAGGGCTTCTCGCTGGGGTGCCCCTTCTGCTCTGGGACCTGGCATCTGGGGGACCTGGGCCTTCAGCGTCCAGTGAATGAACCAGACACACAGCCCCAGCTCCTGGGAGCTTGGCCTCTCGGCCCCCGTCCGGGCTTCCTGTCCCTTTGAGAACACCCAGCGCCAGACCTGGCGGTCCCATGCGCTGCTGAGCCCAGGCCTCCAGACCAGGACACAGGGCTCCGTGCTGTCTGTGGAGGATATCCTGCCGCCAGCACAGCTTTGAGGGGCTTCTCCGAGGGCGGGGCTCCTAAGCAGGGCTCCGAGAGGGTGGGCATCGCAGGCCAGGGCCTCTCTCTCTGGGGGCCTGGAGCAGTCCAGACTGGCCGTGCCCCAGGAGGAGATCCGTGCCGCCCGGCCTGCCCCATGCCACTCCCTTTGGGGGGGGCACTCCCCACACCAGGTGCCAGCTCGCCTGCCAACACGTGATCTCATCCCCCCCACCCCCCCACCGCAGGGTGGGTTGTGATGACACCCCACCCACAGGCGATGTGACTGCTGGAGGTGCCCAAGTGTCTCTGAGACTCCGCACGGCCTCAGCCTCCTCACCTTCCTCCCTCTAGGGGTGTCGAACTCAATCAGAGAAGGGGCCAAAATCTAAAATCCAGCCTAAATCGCGGGCCGAGTGGTTTACTGAACAGTCATAAACTGTCATTGTGATGGAAACACAGCGGAGTGCAGTGATGACAGCGCGGTGCAGGCCATATTGCAAGGCCTGGCGGGACGGATTTGGCCCGCGGGCCTTCTGTTTGACACATGTGCAGCAGGGGGCTGCCAACCTGCTGTCCTTGTCTGGATGGTGTCGCTGAGAGCAGGGGCATGGGGTGGCAGGCTTGATGGGTGATGGGTACAGCTGTGCCAGGGGCAGGGGGAAGGGGCCGGGCCTCTTGTGCTGGGGGTTGTGTCCTGTACCCAGAGCCTCCTCTCTAAGCAGGAAGTGTGGGGCTCCCCCTGCGGGCAGCTGGCCAGGCCTCCTTGACTTTTGAGAACCCTCTCCCCATCTGCTAAGGAGGCAGGATTATGCCTGTGCCCCAGCCCAGGCTTGCCTGGCCCCAGGTGCCCCACCAGCCCAGCCTGATGCACCCCTCCCCCCACAGAGGATCAGGGCATGGGGGTGGGGGGCTGGTGGGCCAGGACCCTGGGCAGTGAAGGGGGTGGAGGGAAATGAGAGCAGATGCCAGGATTCTGGATTCCAACCCGGGGCCTCTCTCCAGCTGCTACCCCTCATGGGCAGGCTCTGGTCCCCATTTTTTTTTTTTTTTTAATCCTCACCCAAGGATATGTTTATTGATTTTAGAGAGAAGAAGTGGGGAAGATAGAATGAGAGAGAGTGAAACATCCATGTGAGAAACTAGCTGCCTCCTGCACAAGCCCTGAACAGGGATCGAACCCACAGCCTTTCTGGTGGGAGGGATGATGCTCCAACCAAATGAGCACCCAGCCAGGGTGAGGCTCATCTTTACGGTAGCATCCTGGACCCCAAAACAAGGCCCCTAACTCTCCCAGAGCAGTGATGGGGCAGCCGCAAAGGGACAGTCCTGATGGGAGAGAGGTGATGGGGCAGTCGTGCTGGGACAGTGGAGATGAGATAGCCACAATGGGGCAGCCCTCCTTCGGGTGAAGCCAATGGGGCCCCTGCTTCTGCCACCTCCTCCAGGGCCGCCCATCCCACTATCCAGACCAGAAACCAAGGCTCAGGGATGGCCCTGCAGCTGGGGGTCAGGGGAGGTTCCGGGAGGGGAGTCAGCACATCCTGGATGAGCACTAGGCCTGGAACCCAGGAGGCCTGCAGACCTGGGAGGCCTCAGGGAGAGCTGAATGGGGTTAGAAGGGCAAAGGGTGGGGTGAGGAGGGCAGAGAATGGGGTGAGGAGTGGCAAGGGTAGGGGGTTGGGGTTGGGGGGTACTGGGCACTGGGTCTGGGTGGTAGCCCCAGGGCCACAGCGACCAGGACCCTGGGGTGTGATTGTCATAGTGACTAAGGTCCTGAGCCACCACCACCCACTCAGGGGGGCAGGTGGTGTGGCCACAGGGGCTAGGCATGCTGCCCCCCAAGAACCTGTGATGTCCGGACCATGCCCAAGCCAGCTCTCCGAGGGCATGTGTTGGCTGCTAGGTCCTCTTCCCGATGGGGGAGCCTGTGGTCCCTGCTGGGGGCAGGGGCAGGCTGCTGGAAGCTGGAGGCCGGGCCTGTAGCTCCCTGGGCCCCTCTTGGGACCTTGAACTCAGGCAGGATGAGGGGCCCAGCACAGCAGGCTGAGCCAGGAGGAGGCAGCCAGTCCAGAGCCCACCCCATGCCTTCCCCTTGGGCCTCCAGCTCCGAGGCCTGGGCAGGCAGTTCTCATTTGAGCCCTGGAGCCCGAAGTTTGGCAGAGGCTCCTGGGCTGGAGAGGGACTGGTCCTTATACCTCAAGTTTGTCCTGGTCCCACACGGCTTAGGGGCCCAGGAAGACCCTAGATCTCATCATCGAGGCCTCTGGGGAAGAGAGACCGCCTCCTGGTGACGGGGGTTTCCTGGATGGGGGGAGGCCCAGAGGATCAAGAACCAGGAGAGGAAAGGGTGCCCCCTGAGGCAGGGCCAGGACTTCACATGCCCACCCCTCAGGCCTCAGGCAGGATGCTGACAGGGAGGAGGACAGTCAGTGCCCGAGACTTGGGAGCAGCTGGGACAGAGCAGGCCCCCCTCGTGGGCAGGTCGCTGGGGACAGGCAGGGGGTCCAGGATGCCACCCAGTCCCACGGGCCCCTGAGGCCCCCGCTGTGAGCATTGGAGCAGCCCAGAGCGGGCAGTGGGGTCGGATGCTCCCCATGCCAACATTAGCGCGATCCGGTTTCATAACCAGCCTGGATCCTGCCGGGCTGAGGAAGGAGCATAAAATAAACCAGTATATTTGAACCATGTCTTTGCGGGCCACCAGCACAATCGTCTACAGATAGACCCTGTTGACGCCTGGGCCTACGGAGGGGGCACGAGCCTGACCCCCTGGAGGGTGACGGGAACAGGGAGCCCAGAGCTCACTGCACAGCTCATGCCGGGACCACAGTGACCGTTATTGGCCTTCGTTCCCATTTTACGGATGGGAGACTGACGTTCAGTCCTGCTGGTCTGTATAGCCTGAAGCACAGGGGATGGGGCCCTGACCAGGGGAGACAGCCAGGGAATGGGAGCCAGGGCCAGCAGGGGCCCAGCGTGTCAGGGATGGGGGCCCTGCATCCCCGTCCCAGGTGGGGAAAAGACCTACTCTGAAGACATCCCAAACAAGTAGTCATGGAGACACCCAGACAAGTTCCTATGGAGACAGCCCAGACCAGTTGCCATGGAGACACCCCAGTCTAGCTCCAATAGACACCCCTGTCCAGTTGCCATAGAGACACCCCCAAACCAGTTGCCATGGAGACACTCCAGACCAGTTCCCATGGAGACACCCCAGTCTAGCTCCCATAGAGACCCCTGTCCAATTGCCATGGAGACACCCATGTCCAGTTGCCATGAAGACACCCTAGATCAGTTAGTTCCCAAAGAGACACACCAGTCCAGCTCCCATGGAGACACCCCAGACCAGTACTCATAGAGACACCCCAGTCTAGCTCCCATGGAGTCAACCCTGTCCAGTTGCCATGGAGAAACCCCAGACCAGTTCCCATGGAGACACCCAAGTCCAGCTCCCATGGAGACACGCCCAGACCAGTTCCCATGGAAACACCCCAGACAAGTTCCTTTGGGTACACCCCCCACCAGTTGCCAAAGAGACACCCCAGACAAGTACCTATGGAGACATGCCATACCAGTTGCCATGGAGACACCCCAGACCAGATCTTTTGGAGACCCCACATTCCAGCTCCCATGGAGACACCCCTGTCCAGTTGCCATGGAGACACTCCAGACAAGTTACCATGGAGACACCCCAGACCAGTTGCCATGGAGACACCCCAGACAAGTTCAAGTGGAGACACCCCAGACCAGTACTCATGGAGACATCTCAGTGTAGCTCCCATGGAGTCAACCCTGTCCAGTTGCACGGAGACACACCAGATTAGTATTCGTGGAGACAACCTAGACAACTTCCCATGGAGACAACCTTGTCCATTTGCCATGGAGACACACCACACCAGTTCCTATGGAGACACCCCAGTCTAGATCCTATGGAGACATCCCCAGACCAATTCCCATGAAAACACCCCAGACCAGTAATCATGGAGATACTCAAGACAAGTTCTTATGGAGACACCCCATACTAGTTGCCATGGAGACACCCCAAACAAGTTGCATGGAGACATCCCAAACCAGTTGCCATGGAGACACCCTGACAAGTTGCCATGCGGACCCCCATGACCAGGTCCGTGGAGACACCCCCAGACCAGTTCCCCTGGAGACACCCAAGACCAGTACAGATGGAGACACAATAGACAAGTTAACATGCGGACACCACATACTGTTTGCCATGGCAACACCCCAGAACAGTTGCCATGGAAAAAACTGAGACCAGTTCCCATGGAGACACCCCATACCAGTTGCAATGGAGACACCCTAGACCAGTAAACATGGAAACACCTCAGACCAGCTCCCACGGAGACACCCCCAGACCAGTTCCCATGGATATACCCTAGACCAGTAATCATGGAGACACCCTAGACAAGTTCCCATGGAGACACCACTGACCAGTTGCAATGGAGACACACCCATAGGAGTTGCCACGTAGACACCCCAGACAGGTAATCATGGAGACACCCCAGAAATGTTACCATGGAGACATCCCATACCAGTTGCCATGGAGACACCCCAGACCAGTTGCCATGGAGATGTCCCAGTGTAGCTCCCATTGATACACCCCCAGACCAGTTCCCATGGAGACACCCGAGACAAATACTCATGAAGACACCCCAGACAAGTTTCCATTGAGACACCGCATACCAGTTGACAGATACACCCCAGACCACCTCACATGGAGACATCCCAGTCTAACTTTAATGGATACACCCCCAGACCAGTTCCCATGGAGACACCCCAGACTGGTACTCATGGAGACACCCCAGACAAGTTTTCATGGAGACACCCCATACCAGTTGCCATGGAGACACCCTAGACCAGTTATTATGGAGACACCCCAGGTCAGCTCCCAAGGAGACACTCAGGCCAGTTTCCATGAAAACACACCGAACCAGTTCCCATGGAGACACCCAAGACCAGTACAGATGGAGACACCCTAGACAAGTTAACATGCGGACACCACATACTGTTAGCCATGGCAACACCCAAGAACAGTTGCCATGGAAAAACCCAGACCAGTTCCCATGGAGACACCCCATACCAATTGCACTGGAGACACCACTGGACCAATTCCAATGGAGACACCCTAGACCAGTAGACATGGAGACACCCCAGACAAGTTCCTATGGAGACACCCAATACCAGTTGCGAAGAAGACACCCCAGACAAGTTGACAAGGAGACACCCCAGACCAGTTGCCATGGACACACCCCAATCCAGCTCCCACGGAGACACTCCCAGACCAGTTCCCATGGAGACACCCTAGACCAGTAATCATGGAGACACCCCAGACAAGTTCCCATTGAGACACCCCATACCAGTTTCCATAGCTAAACCCAAGACCACCTCACATGGAGACACCCCAGTCTAACTCTAATGGAGACACCCCCAGACCAGTTGCCATGGAGACACCCCAGACCAGTACTTATGGAGACAACCCAAACAAGTTCCCATGGAGACACCCCATACCAGTTGCAATGGAGAAACCCTAGACCAGTTTATTATGGAGACACCCCATGCCAGCTCCCATAGAGACACTCAGGCCAGTTTCCATGGAAACACACCAGACCAGTTCCCTTGGAGACACCCCAGACCCGTTCCCATGGAGACACCCCAGACCAGTACTCATGGAGACACCCCAGACTAGTTTCCATTGAGACACCCCATACCAGTTGCCATAGATACACCCCAGACCATCTCACATGAAGACACACCCCTGTCTAACTCTACTGGAGACACCCCCCAGACATGTTCCAAAGGAGACACCCCAGATCAGTACTCATGGAGACACTCATGCCAGTTTCCATGGAAACAATTCCAGTTACCTTGGAGACACCCCTGACAAATTTCCATGGAGACACCCCAGACCAGTTCCCATGGAGTCACCCCAGACCAGTTCCCATGGAGACACGCCATGCCATTTACATGGAGACACCCCATACCAGTTGCCATGGAAACACGCCAGTCCAGTTGCCATGGAGACACCCCAGACCAGTTCCCATGGAGACACTCAAGTCTAGCTCCCATGGAGACACCCTTGACCAGTTGCCATAGAGACACCTGAGACTAGTTCCCATGGAGACACCCCAGGCCGGCTCCCATGGAAATACCCCTGTCCCATTGCCATGGAGACACCCCAGACAACTTCTCACAGAGACACCCCAGTCCAGTTCCCATGGAGACACCCCAGACCAGTTCCAATGGAGACACCCCAGACCAGTACTCATGGAGACACCCCAGACCAGTTCCCATGGAGACACCCCAGTCCAGCTCCCATGGAGACACCCAAGACCAGTTCCTATGGAGACACCCCAGACTAGTACTTAGGGATACACCTCACACTAGTTCCTATGGAGAAACCCCATACCAGTTGCCATGGAGGCACCCCCAGACCAGTGCCCATGGAAACACACCAGACCAGTCCTCATGGAGATACCCCAGACCAGTACGCATGGGGACATCCCAGCCATGGATACACCTCATACCAGTTCCCATGGAGACACTCCAGTCCAGCTTCCATTGAGACACCCCCAGACCAGTTCAGATGGAAACACCCTAGACCAGTTCTTCTGGAAACACCACAGACCAGTTCCCATGGAGACACCCCAGTCTAGCTCCCATGGAGACACCCCTGTCCAGTTGCCATGCAGACACCCCAGACCAGTTCCCAAGGAGATACCCCAGTCCAGCTCCCATGGAGACACCCCAAACCAGTTTCCATGGAGACACCCCAAACCAGTTGCCATGGACACACCCCAGACCAGTTCCCATGGAGACACCCCAGTGTAGCTCCCATGGAGACACCCCTGTCCTGTTGCCATGGAGACACCCCAGACCAGTTCCCATGGAGACACACCAGACCAGTACTCATGGAGACACCCCAGTCTAGTTCCATGGAGACACCCTTGTCCAGTTGCCATGGAGACACCCCAGACCACTTCCCATGGAGACACCCCAGTCCAGCTCCCATGGCGGCACCATTAGACCAGTTCCCATGGAGACATCCAGACCAGTACTCATGGAGACTCCCCAGACATGTTCCCATGGAGACAGCCCAAGACCAGTTCCCATTGGGACACTCCAGAGCAGTACTCATGGAGACACCCCAGTCCAGCTCCCATGGAGTCACCCACAGACCAGCTCTCATTTACACATCCCATACCAGTACTCTTGGAGACACCCCAGACAACTTTCCACGGAGAAGCCCATACCAGTTGCCATGGAGACACCTCAGACTAGTTTCCATGGAGACACCCCAAACCAGTTCCCATGGAGACACCCCAGTCTGGCTCCCATGGAAACACGCCAGTCCAGTTGCCATGGAAACACCCCAGACCAGTTCCCATGGAGACAACCCAAACCAGTACTCATGGAGACACCCGAGACTAGTTCCCATGGAGACACACCATACCAGTTGCCATGGAGACACCCCAGACAAGTTCCCATGGAGACACCCTTCTCCAGCGCCATGGACACATTCTCAGTCCAGTTCCCATGGAGACATCCCAGACCAGTACTGATGGAGACACCCCAGACAAGTTCACATGGAGACACCCCAGACCAGTTGCCATGGAGAAACCCCAGACCAGTTCCCATGGAGAAACACCAGTCTAGCTCCTATGGAGACACCCCTGTCCAGTTGCCATGGAGATACCCCAGACCAGTTTTTATGGAGACATCCACTCTAGCTCCCATTGAAAGACCCCTGTCCAGTTGCCATGGAGGCAATCCTGACCAGTTGCCATGGAGACACCCAAGTCCAGTTCCCATGGAGACACCCCAGAGCAGTTCCCATGGAGACACTCCAGATCAGTACTCATGGAGACATCCCATACAATTTCCCATGGTGACACCCTATACTAGTTGCCATGGAGACACCACAGACCAACTAGCTCCAGGTGAGGGGCTGGTCCTACAGTGTCCTGGCTACTGTGTTATGCTCAGATTTTATGATCCTCAAAGACCACCAGGGAGCCGAGTCCGATGCAATAGCAGAAAGCCTGTATTCCATGCTAGCATAGGCTCTGTCCCACTTACACCAACAGCTCTGTGGTGGAAGAGAGCGAGCTTCAACAGATCAAAGGGTTTTATAGGGGTGGTGATGTCAGTGCTTTGGCTGACGCTGATTGGTTGGGTGAGGGCTAGGGTCCAGTTACAAAATGGAGATCAGGAGTTAGCCCTGCCCTGTCCTTTCATTCCCCCCTCATCTTATGTGCATGAGTCAAATCATTGACTCAGCCCACTTCCTTTAAGGGTATTCTTTGTTCCGTTTAAAAATGTTCTTACAGTTACCAAGACCCCCAGAACCACAGTTCCCATCAGTACTATCCTCTCTGTAGTCCAGTTCCCCTCCTGCAGGCATCAAGTTCCCTTCTGGTCTGTGTGGAGCCCAAGCTAGGGATCTCATATCTGAGGCCACTAGTTGCCAGAATCCAGGCCATTTTCTGGTGCAGAAGCTGGGAGTGGTGTAGCCAGGTCTGGGTGCCTTCTATTTCAACAACCATGGACGTGCTCAGGATAACAGTGTAGCATCCCTTTCAGGTTGGGGTGAGTCCTTGGGCAGTGAATTTCTCTACCCATACTGAGTCCCAGGCTGGAAGGGACATACAGGGTCGTTGGTGGGCACTGGCAGTGCACTGGAACAAGCAAACTGCAGAGCCTGTAATGACATGAGCAAGGGAATGGTTATGAATTCCAGTTTTCAGCTTCTTCCTGACCCTGGGAAGGATGGAGGTAGGTATATGATCTCAAAAGGGGGGACCCATCCGAGTAGGGGGTACACCTGGCCCATAAGAGTTGGTCCAATTTTCACTGGTTTTTAGGACAAATTTAATTAAACTTCTTTTTAGAGTCCTGTTCATGCCTGTCCTAAGGCTTGCGCTATACTTTAAAATACCTTGGCTACAAAGGCTGGGCTGTTATCTGATCCTATGACTACTGGCAGCCTGAATCTAGGTATAATCTCCTGGAGTAATTTCTTGACTACTATAGAGGCAGTTTCCGTCCTAGTGGGGTATACTTCAACCTAATCTGAGATGTCTACAAAAACTAGCATGTACTTGTACCATGATGCTGGTGGCTTAATCTCTATGAAATCCACCTCCCAATGCACTCTTAGGGAATTTCCCTGGGGCCCAAATTCCTAGGGGGTCCCTCTTACCTGGCTTAGCATTTACCTGTGCACAGATAGCACTTCTAGCAACTAGGCTTTTAATTACCTTATCTAAGCTTGGTATTATCTGCCTCACAGAATTTCAGAAGTCTTGGTGATGCCTAAGTGGGTAACCTGGTGTAACTGGGTAACTAACATCTGACCTAGTGCCTCTGGGACCAACAGTCTGTCATCTGGTAGGGTCCACCAACCATCTGGTCCTTTGATGACTTGCTTCTGTTCTGCCAATTCCTCCTCTTGTTCTGTGTAGGAGGGTGTTCATCATAGGTCAGGGTCTAGTAGGGTTACTAAGACTTGTAAAGGCCCCACTGGTTTTTGGGCATAATGTCCTTTCCGGCTGCAATTGGTAACCCTCTTTCCCTGTGGATGCCACAGTGTCCCCAAATGCTGTGGTCCAGGGTGACTACCACTTGCCCCTGCAAATCAGATTCTGTCCTGAACGTAACTGCTCCCATCCGAGAACAGTACCTTATCTGGCAGTACTGTGTCTGTTACCTCTATGCAGTCATGAATGGGTACCTCTGGATCATCATCTGGAAGCAGGCTAGCAGGGTTGATGGCCAGTGTCTGAGTTGTTGTCAGGGCTAACTCCTGGCCCAGAGCCTGCTTATCTGCTCCCTTCACCAGCAATGCTGTGGTGGCCACTGCCCAGAGGCACGCTGGCCACCCTGTTGCCACAGGGACTAGTCTCAAAGACAGATAGGCAACAGGTCTCTTCCAGGGACCTAGAGTCTGAGTGAGAACCCCTTTGGCAATGCTCCTTACCTCATTCATGTAGAGGTGGAAGGGCTTCGCAACGTCTGGCAAGGCTAGGGCAGGTGCTGAGATGAGAGCCTTCTATAGCTCTTCAAAGGCCCGTTGTTCCACTTTGGTCCAGTTCAGCAGCTGCGTTCCCCCAGTACGTGTTCTTCTGAGGTCTACAGTCCTTCTTGATGTCCAAGGAAAACAGTCACTTTGTCTGATGGCTTCCTGGACTAATGTCTTCTTAGAGGTTACTGGTCCCATTGAGTCTGTCAAGACTGAATCGGCTGCCCCAGTGTCCACCAGGAAACTGACAAGTTTGCCCTCCAGTTGTAAGGTTATCCTGGGGGCTTAATGGAAAGGATCCGCAGTCCTGTCTGAGTTGTTTCTTTAACTAACCTTCCAGGACATTCTCTCTTTCAGTGCCCCTGCTTCCTACAATAGGTATACTAATTCCTTCCTATTATTGTAGTTTCTGGCCTTTTATTTCTCTGTTCTTTTTTCTCATAACATGTACAACCTTTACAAAAACCTTTATAATTTCAAATTAACTTTCAAACCTTCTTTCTATATCCTTCAAAAATACATAACCATGCCCCAAATCTTATAGAAAAGGCAAAGGGAGGAGGAAGCAGGTCCACTACCCTGTACCCAGGCCTCCAGCCGCTTGAAATTTAAAATACCACATTTTTCCTACAGATACAGATATCAGATTCTGATAAGCCTGAAAAAGGGGAATTAGCCTTTAAGCCCCCTAACAGAACACGGTGGAAAGTGTCCAAGGAGTTGCCAGGGGTTCTTGGGTCTTATTGGGGTACAGGGGGTCACAAGGAAATTTCTTTCCTTGTCCCTGCCACCACTACTCAAAACAACCCCTGGAGGGGATGGACACCGGGTAGGTGGAGGCAGGGAGCATGGCTTGAGTCCCAGGTGGCAAAGGAGGTGCCCCCACCCAGGCATTTCCGTCTGGCTTGCCTCCTGCTAGTAGGGGAACCGATGACCCCTATATTGCAATCGGATTCCCTGAATTTTCTGAAAAAACTCCTCTGCTTAAGTGTGTTTCCATTAATTAAAACTATAACTTAAGAGTTGACACACACACACAAGGACCAAGTGGTCCACAAAATATTTTCCTTTTCTTCTAAAGATTTTACAATGTTCTGTAATTAATAATCACATCAAACTTAAATAGCCAATTGAGACAAACAGTAGTTAACTTAAGAATTTGGTCCCTGCTTTTAACCCTTTGGACCACAATTGTTACAACTTCATACCTTCAAATTAATTAGGCGGGCCGATTTCCCTCTGACAGAGAGCAAGCACTCCTGGGAAAAAGGAATCCCAGTGGCCACTCAGGGCAGTTTGCTTTGTGTCAGAGCACTCAGTCTTAAACAAATTAAAGATTTCTTTCTTTCTTTTTTTTAAAAATCAGACCAAACAAGTAATATATCTTAAATTCTTAATTATTTAAGAGAAAACACATCTTATTTTCTCAAAAACAAGTTGCTATACTCTAGGCATTTAGTTTCCACAATTATATAACTTCTCCCAATTCAATTTGAATCTTAAACTTTCAGAGCTTGCAAGTCAAATATTTAGCAGTTCTTAGCAAATCTAATAATTAACTTTAAACCATGTTTTGTTTTGTTTTTCTGCCCGGGGAAACTGAGAAGCAAACTTGTAGGTATTCACAAGTAAACTTGTCCATGGGCTAGCAAAAGGTGTAGCCATTAAAATGCAAACAAACACATTATTTACTTCCTGCTGGTTACTCGCCTCAGGGCGGGAAATTTCAAAAGCTGCTTAAAATGCCTTAGGAAACTAGCTTGTATTTCTTTCCCCATTCATGTTTGCCATCCCCAAAGCAAAACAGCCTAGAGTTTTCACTCTGCACACAGAAAAGAGTCAAGCCCAGCTCAAAAACTATGTGCACTCATTTTTTAAACTGGTCTTTTCCCTTCACATGAGCACAGAAATCCCTGATGCATCCATGAATTTGTAAAAGCTTTAAGTTATTAGCTGTAAAAAAGATGTCGAATATGAGGCCCCATGTGTCTCCCCTCTCCCACCTCCTGCCTGCTCTGGGGAGAAAGAGTAACAAATTTACAAACAAGAACAAACTGAAACCTTTACTATACAAACATACAAACAGAGAACACAGAAACAGACAGAGGGCCCCTAAGAACACTCTTCCAACTCTGTGGAAGCAACACTGAAAGCTAAACGACAGCCTCATGCCAACCGGTGGCCATCCAACATTGAAAGCTGGCCACTCACTAGAACAACAAGTCTGCCATGTATGACACACGTTTTCCACTCTGGGCTTGTCTGCCTTGTATGACACACGTTTACCACTCTAGGCTCCTTCCAGACCTCCACAACACAGAAAATGGCAACAACCAGCAAGAAGAGGGAGCCCAACATCAACAGTTTAACTCCTTAGAAGAAAAACCAGACGTCGGCCTCACGCTGATCGGCAGAAGCAACCAGCTCACCCTAGGAGAGGATTTCATGTCTCACCCGCCTGTGAGGGGACTCCAGGTCCCTCCTGGGAGGTCGGAACGTCTTCCGAATCCTCCAACCAGTGGTCTTCCAACAGCGCATCCACCAAGACCTCTTCGGGCACTACCGACATGAGGGGATTCCACGTCCCTCCAGAGCCAGCTCACACAAGCACACAGACACACACACACCTACCACAGCCAGTCAGGCTCTCTGGATCGGGGTCTTTCAGGGTCTTGGGGATCACGGACGAATCCCCAAATGTTATGCCCAGATTTCGTGATCCCCAAAGACCACCAGGGAGCTGAGTCTGAAGCAATAGCAGAAAGCCTGTATTCCATGCTAGCATGGGCTCTGTCCCACTTACACCAACAGTAGCATGGTGGAAGAGAGCGAACTTCAACAGATCAAAAGGTTTTATAGGGGTGGTGATGTCACTGCTTTGGCTGACCCTGATTGGTTGGGTGAGGGCTAGGGTCTGGTTACAAAATGGAGGATCAGGATTTAGCCCCATCCTCCCCTTTCAGCTGTAGGGGACTCAGAGCAGACAACCTCCTGCAGCAAGGAAGCTATGGAGACCCAGCAGCCTCCCAGGTCCAGAGTGAGAGCTGGGGACCCCCTGAAGACCAGGGTGGCTGAAACCCAGCCTGGGGCCCCACCAGAGGAGCTGGAGGCCAGGATGCTACATTCTGGGAAGTCCCAGCCCCAGGGGTGCAAACACAGATGAGCTGCAGAGAAGGTCACCAGGCGGTCAAAGATGGGGCTTCGGAAGTCATCCAGCTAATGACATTTGCCCATCAGCTTTCCTGGCCCTGGCGTCTGCCAGGCCCAGTCCTCTGTGCTGCACACACACACACACACACACACACACACACACCAGCTCAGCCAGGGTAGGGCAGACATGCCCCAGCTTCCTGCACGAGGATCCAGAGGTGGGGGAGTTTGGGAAGCCACCCATTGTCTTCACTAGCAGAGAGGTGTGGACAAGGAGGCCAGAAGACTGGTGACCCTTTAGCTCTGGCGGAGGTCAGAGCTATGCACCCACTGTTTAGTCCAGACAATGGAGCTGAAGCAGCTTCCCCACCAGACAGTCATGAAATCCTTACGATAAGAGAGTCTGCCTCTTTCTGGAGAGTGCCTGCCTGAGGGCTATAGGTGTACCCCGAACTGAACAAAAGACAAGGCCAGTACCCAAGCGGAGTCCTTCCTCTTGAGCTGGGTTCCCACCTGGTCCCCCAATTTCCAAATTAGTGTTTGTCTCATCTCTTTCATTTGCGTGTGGCCCCTCTTCCAGAGCCCGAACCCTGAACCACGTGGGACATGAGTCACTTCACAGGGGAGGGGAGGTAGGGTCCTCGAGGGCTGAGACTCCATTTCTGCTGGTACACTGGCCTGGGACCCTCACCCCATGGGCCGTGGGAGGTGGGTGGACATGATGGTGTGGGGGTGTGGGTCTGCAGCTGCAAAGGTCTGTAGGAATGCCCTCGCCCTCCAGGGTGATGGTGGTTGGTCGGGCCCTTCCCTGGCCCTGGTCCTGGTCCTGCCACTACTTGGCCTCAGCGTCCCACCTGTAAAATGGCACAGAGGGCCCAGCCCTGGCTGGTGTGGCTCAGTGGTTGAGCATTGACCTATGAACCAAGATGTCACAGTTCAATTCCCGATCAGGGCACATGGCTGGGTTGTGGGATTGATTCACAGTGTGAGGTGTGCAGGAGGCAGCCCATCCAGGATTCTCTCTCTTCATTGATGTTTCTCTCTCTCCCTTCCTCTCTGAATCAATAAAAATGTATATTTTCAAATGGCACTGGCCCTGCCTTTGGGACCCGGGCATCCAGGGCAAGTGCATTGCCTCTCCTGGCCCTGTACTTGGGGGAGGCTCCTCCCTGGCCACTGCCTTCTGCCTGGCCTGACACCTCAAAAGCGCCAATCAGGGGCCTGAGGCTAGGCCAGGCAGTCAGCGCAGAGGCAAGCAGTCCAAAAAGATGGTGGAGGCTCCTTCTTCCTCATGGCCCGCCCACCTGGTGACCCCAGGATGACCCTGGGTAAACTGAGGCTGTGAGATCAAGTGGGACCTGGCCCAGGCTGGCTGACACAGTGCCCTCTGCCTGTGACCCGCCAGCTCCAGCCTGGTGTCATCCACGCCTGGGGAGTCCTGCCCCTCCCACCTGTCTCCCTGCCTCTAACCTGGGCCCGTGGTGAGCGAAGGCCGGGTGTGGCGGCTGCCTCTGAGTGATGGGAGTGTCTACCCCAGGTCCAGGTGGGGGCCTCCCAACAGCCCCCACAGTCAGTCCTTTTCACAGGCACTGCCCCATCACGTGCTCCCCCTCACACCTCCCCCGCCTGTGAGAGCAGCCCTGGACCTGGGTCGCCACCAGCTGGGCCTTGGACTTGCCTCATGCCCTGGGCAAGCACCTGGGAGCCCTGAGCCTCATTTTTTGAAGGGGAAGGTAGGGGTCCGGGGACCCAGGGCTAAGGTGACACATCAAATAGCAGTTTCCAGGCCAAGCCACTTGGGACCATCCTCGGAGCTGGGCGTGAGCCCCTGGAGGTGGTGCCTCCTCCCATGGTCCTCTCTGGCTGGCCAGGAGGGAAAGGGGAGGCAGGATAAAGGGCCTAGTCATGCCTCCAGCTGGCCCAGTGCGAGTGCGCTAAGTTGAAGCTATAAATTTCTGGCTATAGCCAGCACCACTGCAGGGTAAGCAAGGTGGCCCAAAGGGGCCTTTCACCATTGGAGGCCATGCAAGAAAGAAAAACCTTGTTTTATTAAAGCAACTTCAGTGTTTGGCCACTGGCCTGAGGCTCCAGCAGCAACTGGGCACCTGCAGGCAGGGGCTCCCACTCCCACACCCGCCTGCCCACATGCCCACCCGTCCTAGGGAGCTAGCCCCTTCAGGAGAGACGGCTCCAACTTGGGGTCTTAGCTCGCTCTATCCCCTGCAGGGCAGCCCACCCTTGCCTCCCAGATCCCAAGACATCACCGGGACCTGGGCCTGGCTGGGGCTGTACGCAGAGTGGGCTGTGGGGCTCTGGGTGAGCCATCTCCACCACCAAGAGCTGTGTCCTCCCCTCAGCAGCTGCTCCGGACTTGGATGCTGCCTGGGGTTGGAGAAAGAAGGAGGAGGGAGGGCCAGCCTAGCATGCCGGTCTCCAGGCAGTGCCAGGCAGGTTCCTACCCACTCCTGGCTGTCCCAGCTCCAGTCCTGGGGAGGCAGAAGCTGCGGAAGCTGCCTGCGAGAATACTTAGGGAATTTAAGTGGAAATAAATGAGAACTAGGAGGCTTATCTCCATTCCTCCCAGGCCAAGAGGGTTCTGGGTCTCAGACCCTGGGTGGCAGGGGCTGTGATGGGAGCTCCTCCTGCCACCCATCACCCCCAGGGTTTCCACCCCCAGGGTTTCGCAGCCCTGACCCCATGTGCCTGCCCTTGTGGGCACCCTCCTGATCATGGTCCTCTGCCTCCCCAGAGCCTCCCTCAGAGTACCCTCAGCCCCACAAGCCACAGTGAGCCCACCCCTTCCTACACCCCGTGCCTGGAAGGTTGTGTGCCCATGGGACACCGGACCTGGGCAGAGGGGCATTGGGTTCCGGGTTCTGGTCTGTTCAAGGGGCAGAAGCATGGGTCATGCGCTCTGGACTCTCCAGACAACCCAGCTGAGAACAGGACTAGGCAGTCCAGGTTGGGGTTCACTCTAGAGTCCACCCACCTCAGAGCCCCCCCACCACACACACACACACACATGTCTCCCCCCAGGCCAGAATGTCCACACTGCACCTCAGGCCTGGCTTGTGCTGTCCTGGTCCTGGTCATTCTGGCTCCCTCACCTGGTCCGCCTGCACCCAGCTCAAGGTCTCGGGTGAGGGCAGGTCCCAGGGCACCGAGGGGACGGAACGCAGCCCAGGGGCGGGAGGGGCCGCCAGGACCAAACTGGACGTGCCAGGCAGCAGTTCACCCCCAGGGCCCCTGGGCCAGGCAAAGCTCCAGGGACAACTGAGAATCCCAAAGCCCAGACTGCCTGCCTGACCTCGTCTACGTTGCCACTGCCTCCACGGTCACCCTCACTCCTTCCCAATGTGACTAGCCCAGTGTAGGCCCTATGGCTCCTGCTGACCACAGCCCCCATGTCTCACCCACCTGCCCCCTGTCCTGATGAAGCATCAATCGTATATAAAAACTGCTGTTTGAAATTTTAACCCTGCTATTTATTTTGGCTTCTGTAAACAGTTGCTTACTTATATATATATAAAAGTAAAAAAATTAAATATATATATATATATATATATATATATATATATATACATATATATATTTAATTTTTTTACAGAGAGGAAGGGAGAGAGATAGAGTTAGAAACATGGATGAGAGAAGACATCGACCAGCTGCCTCCTGCACAACCCCTACCGGGGATGTGCCTGCAACCAATGTAAATATATACCCTTGACCGGAATTGAACCTGGGACCCTTCAGTCCACAGGCCGATGCTCTATCCACTGAGCCAAAACAGTTTCGGCATGCTTGCTTAAATGATAAGAGAAGTAATAAACATTCCCAAGATGAAGTTATCAGTGCTGGTGCCAGGCCAGGCCTTTCATTGAGGTCTCAAAACCCCATCACATAGGGCTCTGAAAGATCTTGCAAAGGGGACCAGAAACACCCCATATTTGGGAGACAAAGGTAAAAACATATAAATAGGGAACGAACCTCCATGTTGGGGCCCAGAATTTGAAATACAGTTTTCTCTTGGCCTGTGCCTAATAATAAAAAAGTGTAACTGCATCTCTCTATGTTTGGTTATTCTCTGGTTTTCTGTAACATTAATGGCTCCCTGACTGAGAACTCATCCATGCTTGGTCTTTTTGGCCTCCGGTGAGTAGATTTGGAGCTCGTGGGACAGGCTTCTGGGAGTTGCACCCTTCTGATTTAGCAGAACTGAATCGGGGGACTTCGGGTACTCTTAGACCTCAGCCCAGGACCCGGCCAGCATTTGTAGAGAGTTGACGGACACTTCTGGGCTTGTCGACAGAATCGGCAGGATAGGGGCCCTGGGCAGTCAGGCCCACTCCAAGTGAGTGGAAGGGGGAGCTTGATCACTTCCCTGGAAGCTATACAGATTCCTCAGGCAATTAATCAGAAACCAGGTGGTCTGTTTAAACTCTGAGTAAATATCTGGTAGAAGTAAAAAAACTCGGATTATCTGGTGTATGAATGTAAGTGTGAGAGTCAGTGTGACGTGAAAAATACTTTGTGCTATCTGACTGTACACATGAGAGTATTTGTTTTATATTTCTGTGGTTTAATTTGTTTAAAGATAGGGGAAACCCCACCTTAGAGGGAAGCTTGATTGTGTATAATCAGGAATCAGGTGGACTTTTTAAACTGAGTAAATATTGTAAGGCTCTGGTGAATTGCAAAAAAACCCAAGCAGCTGCTGGGATCTTTTTCCCAGAGGCTTTTTGCTCTCTGTCAGAGAGGGAGTCAGCCCACTTAGGTAATAAAAATTTCTGTCTATCATTGCTCTTCCCTGAGTTGTGAATTTGCTGTATTAAATTGAAAATTTGAAGCTCTGGGGTAGATTTAAAGGCTAAGACAAAGGCTAGCCAAATTCCAAGATTGCTTGGTTGAGATTGCTTGTAAGAAAAGCAAGAAAGAAGTGTTTTCAAGTTAACTATTTGCAACAAAGTAGTAAATTTCAAAGAACAAAGAACTTGTTATTTATGGCTTTTCTTATCTCTTTTGGTAGATGGAGACTTCCAGGGGCAGGGCTTACAGCTTTGCAGGGTGGAGATATTTATGGGCCCTGTCCCTGCCTGTGACATCATAGCTCCCTGAGCCACCTGAGGCGGAACTAAGGCTGAAGTTATTATTAACTATTAATGGACCCCATTAACCCTGGTTGTGTGTCTAGTACATCTTCATGGTTGTGTGTTTTGTTTGACTTGCCATTTTTAGACATTTATTAGGGCCCTCCTAGAAGACATAGCTTGGTTCCACACCCTGCCCCCCTTCTTACACCCCTGACAGTATCTATGATTGGATTGAAAACCATTTCCTTCAGGGGACCTCTCAGGATTTTGATTTGCAAGAAATCTCCCTACTCACCCTTATCCTCATCAGCTATCTTTCCAGGCCGACTAAGAGTTATTTTCCTCCACAAGTGGGACCCAGCCTCTGGGAGTGAGGACTACTACAGTGATAGCCTGTGGTTTTCTCCCACTGTTCTATTTCTCCCTCTATAGGAATTGTCTTCTTCTGACTCACAATAGGAAAGGGAAATAAGCAATGGGCCTGGGCTTGGGGACGGGAGGAGGGGGTGGTGGTGTCAGCAGTTAATTATGAAGCAGGGAGAGGTAGGTTTTTGTTGATTTTTACTGGCTGCAGACGGCTCTACTGGCCTAGGGGTCTGGTCCATAGCCTACCAGGTGCCTTATCTGAACTACACTAGATTCAAGGTCACAAGTTTTCTGCAAGCACAATTAATCTTTCTCTGCACTGGTTTATTCTTTTTAACCCTCCCAATATTAAATTAGACCGATACAATTTACTTGAAATTACATAAGGAAAAACATAGCAGATTTTACTAGACAAGTTTTAATTTACCTGCTCTTAGTTTTATCACAGAAGGTCTAGGTGTATTTTCTTGGAAGAGTACATTTAAAGTATGTTCATAAATATTAATCTAAAAATGCTGACTATTCACTTTTAGTAATCATTAAAGAACTGAGGTTTCTAAGAATAAAGAATTCTAATACATTTTTAAAAATAAAAATGAATAAATAAAAACACACTAAACTCCCAGGAGCCAAGCAGAGGAGAAACAGCTGAAGTCCGCAGTCGCCCTAGTGATTGAGAGCTGGTTACTAGGTAGACTCAGCCAGGAGAAGGAAGGCAGAGGGGAGTTGGATGCCTGAGTGAGCCGCCTGCAGGGGCCCAGAAAGAGACAGCAGCAACGAGAAAAGTATGGAAGGACAAGTGGGGGGGTAGCAGGCATTTACCTGACACTAGAGCTGCGCCGCGGATTCAGAGTCGGAAATGAGCATTTTACAACAAGCAATACAAGACTTAGGTCTTTGGCTAGTTGGCTACAACAATTAGATCGGAATCCAGTGACTGCTTCTGGCCTTTCCACAGCCCCAGGAATAGAGCAGGGAGGCTGACCGCCTCCAGCTGCTCACCTGGCCCCGCCCCCTCGTTGACTTGACCTGGATCAGGTGTGGGCCTGGGCCCGCCTCCTTGCTCATTCGACCAATGAGCGAGCAGCACCTGCCAGGCTGCCCTGCTCCTCACGGAGGAATAGCCCCCAACCCTGGGAGCCCTCTCAGGTGCCTAAATCCGCCAACCGCACATGGCCCTCTGCTCACAGGGCGCCTCCCCGGTCCCCAAGCGTGGGCGGACCAGCCGGCCCTCCCCCACCCCCTCAGGACAGCCCCGCGCCTCCGGAGCCTCAGGGGAGGCCCAGCCCCCGCACCCCCCACCAAGGGGCAGCTCACAGCGGAGAGTCCTGGGACGCCCACAGCTCTGTCTACGGCCCTTGACATCGGGGAGAGAGATGTGTGAGGTCGGGGAAAACCACTTTCCACTTTGGGGGCACTGCCCGGGCCCCTCCAGAGGTACTTACTGGTCTGCTTGCCGGGCCCAGAGGACCGGTTTTATGGCCCATTCGCGGGGAACGCCCTGCCCTGAGAACAATGGAACCTCCTGCTGGCTTCCAGTCTGGAGCTAAGGGAGGTGGGGCTTTGGCGGTCCCTGGCGACCCTGGTCCACATTCACGGGGCCACAGGGCCCTACCCACCGGTTGTTGCCCCTCGCCCCAACCCACTCTTTCCTTGACAGCTTCCCGCCGGTCACCTGGCCTCCTGGCCGAGCCCCCAACCCCTCCCTAGGTCCCTGCTGTCCGCAGGCCGGCCTGCGGGTCACCATGTCCCTGCCCACCAGCCTTTCTCCTGCTTACCTCACCACTTCAGGCTGGTCACCTGGCCCCGCCCCCTCGTTGACTTGACGGGGTTCAGGTGTGGGCCTGGGCCAGCCCCCTTGTTCCAGCTGCTCACCTGGCCCCGCGGGGAGTGGAGGGGCTTAGATACCTTCCGGTGCACTCCCTTGGGAGAGGGCTTTCGCTGCCCTTCCACAAAGGGGATGGGTGGGAAGGCAGGAGCCTAATACTCAAGCCACTGGCACAGGAGCGCTTTGCAACATGCAAAGCTGTTTTTAACTGCAACGCTGGCTGTTTTGAACTGGCAGCTTAAAGTCAAAAAGCAAAGGAAAGGCACTCTTCCTGGACCAGGGAGCCTTCTGGACTTTGAAATTCTCCAAGAGAGGAGGAGTCTGAGTGAGGAATGGCAGAGACCCTATTGTAGGGGTGTCGAACTCAATCAGAGAAGGGGCCAAAATCTAAAATCCAGCCTAAATCGCGAGCCGAATGGTTTACTGAACAGTCATAAACTGTCATTGTGATGGAAACGCAGCAGAGTGCAGTGATGACAGCGCGGTGCGGGCCACACTGCAAGGCCTGGCGGGACGGATTTGGCCCGCGGGCCTTGTGTTTGACACATGTGCCCTATTGGATTGGAAGGACCTAAGGCCACATGTTAAAGTTATAGATTACAGCTTTCAAGGCAGATGTCCAAGCCCAGTTATGTATGCGGTAAGCTGCTTGTTTATAGCAAAACAACTTTCTTCCACGCTAGATTGCATTTTAGAGAAATTGGACAGGCTGTGCTTGTGGCTAGAAAGAACTGACCACCATATATAGCCCTGACAGTGGCCTGCAGAAAACTGTATAACAGATTTAGATGATACCTTCGTCTTCATGGACATGACTCCAGAGAGACAAGGACAATTTTGCTTTGTGTAGGAAGGTAAAAATAAACTTCAGTCACCTACCTAAGATGTTTTGATAGCCCTACCATGTGTCATATTTAGTAGCAGAAGATTTAGCTGTCAGAAGTGGCTGCTATAATGTTATACTTTATTATGTGAAGTATACTTCATTATGGGCAAATAGGAATACCCATCAGGTTTTGGTCTCTATTGAGAGACAGTTGGCAGCCTGAATACTGTCTTGCAGGCCTGTGTGCCCATGCCCATGTCAGGAGTGGCACAAACCTCAACTTTAGGAAACTGAGGGAGGCCTGTTTGGAACAGAGGGAAGTAGTGAGTACCAGCTCTCTGTTACAGGAATTACAGACCTGTGAGGTCCTGTGACATGTGAGATCCTCTGAAGGAAGAAAGCTCCCTTAGTCCATTCTGAGATGGTGAATCATCCCTCCCAGAGACCATATGTAGTTTAAGGACAAGTCAAGTAGGGGGAACCCTATCACAGGGACAGCTATAATTGTCTACTTGAATATAGACACATTTTGAATTTCTTCTTGCCATTTAAAGACAGTTACTATTTTGTTATAATACAGTTAGAAAAATATTACTCTGAAGAATCCATGAAAAGGACTGTTTTGGCTCAGTGGATAGAGCATCGGCCTGCGGACTGAAAGGTCCTAGGTTCAATTCTGGTCAAGGGCATGTACTTTAGTTGTGGGCACATCCCCAGTAGGGAGTGTGCAGAAGGTAGTTAATCGATGTTTCTCTCTCATCGATGTTTCTCTCTATCCCTCTCTCTTCTTCTCTGGAAAAAAATCAATAAAATATATAAAAATAAATAAATAAAAATAAAAGGTCTAAAAAGGAACAAGAGCAGATGAAAATTAATAAATAATAATCCTATCTAATAAAGGAGTAATATGCAAATTGACCATCACTCCAACACACAAGATGACTGCCCCCATGTGGACACAAGATGGCCAGCAGAGGAAGGCAGTTGGGAGGGACCAGGCCTGCAAGGGAGGGCAGTTGAGGGTGATCAGGCCTGCAGGGGAGGGCAGTTGGGGGTGACCAGGCCTTCAGGGGAGGGCAATTAGGGGAGACCAGGCAGGCAGGGGAGGGCAGTTTGGGGCAATCAGGCTGGCAGGAGAGTGGTTAGGGGGTGATCAGGCTGGCAGGCAGAAGTAGTTAGGGGCAATCAGGAAGGCAGGCAGGTGAGTGGTTGGGAGCCAGCAGTCCTGGATTGTGAAAGGGATGTCCAACTGCCCGTTTAGGCATCAAGCTCCTGGTGCTGTGGCATCTGCCAGTATAGCCCAATAGAAGGATTTACAAACAGTGGAGAGGGCTGGATCCAGTAATGATGTGGGGGAAGAGACCACATTTGTATCTTTCCAGAAGGCATTTCTAACCCCATCTGGGTTCCAGAGTGAGTGGTACATCACAACCATGGACCTGAGAGAACAGCTGAAGATCACACCCCCATGATGATTCCAGCTCATCCACCAACCCCAAAGAAGAAGGAGAGCAGAAGGCAGGTGACCAAGGCCACCCAAGAAACTGTCCCCACATGGGGCCAACTGAAGAAGCTGACCATCGATGCTCGGCAAATGGTGAAAGAACAGGGGTTCAGGCAACTCCTCCACCCTTTTGGTTACTATAATGGTACTTGTCAGCCACCAGGTAAGTATGGCTATAGCAGAAACATACGGGACATACATTCCAGACCCCCCTGTGGTCAGTCCAGCCACCTGGACTGGGGAATCAGCGCCCATGTTTACTAACAACACCAATATGGTTGGGGGCAGCTCCAACAAGCACATAACCCCTTCTTCCCAAGGTGATTATACTTAGAATGGCTTTAGTGAGGAGCTCCCTATTTGTTTATTTAAAAAGAGGACTCCAGGATGTTTATGCTTGGCCAAGAAAGTAAGACATCCTATGGAGGCGCAGACATTGCTAACGTCGCAGGCCCTGGGATTTGGGAAAAAATATTCAGTTACTAAACTGGAGTTTCCAAGGCCACCCCATGGCTGTCTGATAAGCATGCCCCCCTCCCCTCATGCCCTAACAGCACCACTACTGAGCTGGGAGCATTTCCTCGATGGCAAGATTGTGCCTACCCTGTACCAGCGAGACATAATATTTCTGGCTCTGACTGTGGATTGGTCTCACAGACTTGATGTAAATATTTCCATCACGAGCCTATGTCACCAGGAGTGTTTGTGGGTAACGCCCTGACTACAGAAACAGAAGGTTTACAAAAAGATCTTTGGGGTTTTAGCCACTGCTCTTGACTTTCTTAATTTTATTGGCTCTTCCTTCGCTGATATTAAAGGAGCATGTTCTTCGAACCCCTACTATGGCTTACCAGCTTATGTCCATATGTATTGGTGACTGAAAATGTGAAACGTCACCAGATTAGGCACCCATTATGCTGTCCAAAGCCATCACTGTAACCTTTCCAGCTGTGCTTCCAGACATACCCTGAATGAAGATATACTAATTTTAAAGGAGCCTTCTTGTATTATGCTTCCACCAACATAACAGGAAAATGGCATCATGATGCAGGCCTCCCGGCATTGCAGGAATTACACAATCAGCTGTCCCGGGAGAAGCGTGCTTTGGGACTTATTATTTTTGGTATTGTTACCCTAATTACTGTTATCACATCTGCTGTGACTGCTTCTCTTGCATTGACCCAAACATCCAGAACATGAAGTTTGTCAATGAATTGGTTCAGAACACCTCAACTACATTTCATGATCAAAAAGCTAGAAACAAAGTTAAATGCTTTGAAAGGTGTAGTAATAGGATTAGTCAATCAATTAGAAAGTGTCAAAATTAGACAGCAGCTGCAATGCCATGCTGCTTTTACATGTATTTGTGTGACTTCAGCCCACTATGACAGTTCTCTATGGGCCTGGAGTAAAATCAAGATGCACCTACAGGGAATATGGCATCATAATAGTATCAGTATAGATTTAGTGCAGCTACACAAACATGTGCAAGCAATTCAGAATAGTCATGATGAAATTATATCTCCAGTGAAACTGGCAAAAGAATTACTGGATGATTTAAAACAATTTCATCCATGGAATATGTTAAAACACACCACTTCATACCTAACAGGATTCCTTTGTATTCCATTAATTTGATCCTACTTTCTTTTAGTCAGCAGAAAAATCTTATAATCTCAAGTCCAAAGGGTCCAATTAGATGTCAATAGGCTACATTTAAAATATTAAAAAGAGAGCGCCTGGGAAAGGCCACTGAGCTGATTGTCATCTGAATTGGGTGATGCCTGGCAGAGCCATGACCTGGAAACATAACTTGCCAGAAGCACTTTTGTTTTCAGTCTGATCTTTAGCTCAGGCACTGGAGATGGGAACTGAGCCTGAGGGGGCAACTGAGCCTGCAGGGAAAGGCAGTTGGGTAGGGGGGATGCGCCAGGCCTGTGGGGAGGGCAGTTAGGGGCAAAAAGATTGTCAGGGGAGCAATTAGGCATCAATCAGGCTGGCAAGGGAGTAGTTAGGGGGTGATCAGGCTGGCAGACAGAAGTGGTTAGGGGCAATCAGGACGGCAGACAGGTGAGCAGTTGGGAGCCAGCAGTCCTGGATTGTGAGAGGGATTAGAGAGGATGCAGGCTGAGCTAAGGGACATCCCCCATGTGCACGAATTTTGTGCACCGGGTCTCTAGTCCTACATAATAAAAGGCTAATATCCAAATTGTCCCCTTGACCAGGAGTTCAACCAGCAGGCAGGCCAGCCAACTACCCATGTCCCCTCACCCTGGCCAGGCTGGCTGGACTCCACCCATGCATTAATATATATACAAATACTATCTAATAAAAGAATAATATGCAAATTGTCCATCACTCCAACACACAAGATGGTTGCTCCCATGTGGTCATAGATGGCTGCCCCCTTGTGGACACAAGCTGACCACCACAAGATGGCCAGCAGGGGAGGGCAGTTGGGAGCCAGCGGGCCAGCAGGGAAGGGAAGTTGGGGGGTGGGGGGCCAGACCAGGCCTGCAGAGGAGAGCAATTGGATTTCCACTTGGTCTGGGATGTGTTTCTGTGTGTGTGTGTGTGTGTGTGTGTGTGTGTGTGTGTGTATGGGGCGCGTTTCCAGTGTGGGGCATGTGCCTCTGATGATGCGTTTTGTCTGGTTCCATCTGTTTAGAGGTTGCAGGAATTGGTGGTGTGTTGTGGTCATGGTCAGTCCCCATGTTTGGGCCTCCTTGGAGCTCCTCCCTCTGTCTCTCCATCCCTCCTCGCCCCCACACCTACCTGACTGCTGCTCTTCTTTCCTCTTCTCTAGGCGCTGAGACTTGGTGACTTATGATCGGGGTGCTGACTGTGGCCACCATCGAACCCTTCCAGCTCCACATGTGGACTTTGATGTCTCTCTGGCGGGTTTCCAGGCCATGTGTCTACCATGTCTGTACCTTGGCCCGGCTTTGAACAAAGAGCAGATTTTGTGTGATCTTTGATTTGCTTTTCTATTTTTAAAAATGTATTTATTAGTAGCATAAGGTAATACATGCTAAATCTAAATGTGGAGAACATGACCCTCCTTTTACTGAGTCATACCTCGCAGGTCACCCGGACATGTAACTCACAGAGAAGCACGTCACATGGCATTAAGTACAGGTGCTTGCGTTCCTGGGCAGGGTCAGAGGGGAAACGAAACTCTTGATCACAGAAGACTGGGTCCTGAGGCAGCAGCATGCAGACACTCCTGCACAGAAGGATGGCTTTGGTAAGACCCCAGAAAGCTTTCATTTCAAACCCCGCAATCCTGTCAGTGGTGATGACATGGGTCTCCTTGCTGGTCCACAGCTCTGGCACTGAGGGAACGCATGCTTGCCGAGGCCTGGGGTCCCTATTCCTGGGGTGGGAGGGCTCCCCAGAGCTTCCTGAGGAGGCAGGAATGGTGGGCTCAGGGGGGCAGCCTCTGCCCACTGCCTAGTCCCACTCCTCAGTCACAATGGCCTGTGTGGCTGGGAGGAGCTGGGAGGGGAGGGACCAGGAGAATGGCTCCCAGTGGGTGGGCCAAGGCGGGGGCTGCAGGCAGGCCTTCTTGTCCACCGTCATCTCCAAGCAGCTTAGCTGTTCCCTCTGCTTCTCTTTCCGCCCTCTCTTCCCCGTCAATATGTTCCTCCTTCCTCTGGCTCCAGGACAGTCATGTTTCCGAATGCTCGCCGCCACACCATGCAAAAGGTTTTTATTTAGTCTCTGCTACAAATATGTGAGCATGTTTTTCTTGTCAGCCCCCCAAACCCAAATGGAAACCTAACATTGAGGCGGAAGTCCCCTGCACCTTCCCCCCTCCCTACCCTCTATCCTACCTCCCTCCCCCCTCCTCGTCACAGTCCCTCCTGTGTGGCTCGGTAAGTGCCCTGCCAGGTGATTTCCAGCCCTTTGCACATGGAAGTGTAGCCACCTTTTAGTGCTGTTTTGTGGCTTTTGGTCATTCTTAACTTGGTTGCCTAAGTACAGCTCACGTAGGAAATGCTTGGATCTTTTCCTTTATTTACCAGCTTTTGAAATAATATGGTGATTCTTTGGCATCCTCCAAAGGTGACTAACGCATTTTAAATGTCATTATGAACACTTCAGTATCATTATTCACAATCTGCTGTTTCTTTTTGATGCTCAAATTGTTCCATCTTCGGTCTGATTGTTGCATGATGCCGCTAGTCAAGAGCGTTCTCTCAACCGTGTCTCCCCAGCAGACTTCTGGTTGGCAGCTATCCTCACGTCACCCAGCGACAGCCACCCACCCTGCTCATGGTGGTCGGGCCCTGGGACCCCGCTCAGCTGCGTCAGGGGAGGATAGGTGCTGGCCAGCCTCGGAGCAATCCTAAAATAGAACTTGTATGATAAGGGCATTCTCTCATTCCCAGTGGGATGAGAGCAACATACTTCCTGCTCATGCAAACTCCGGAAGTCCACTGCCCCGCCACCAACTCCAGTTACGCTCTGGGTCCCCAGCTGGGTGTTGGCCAGGAGCCCAGATTTGAGCAGCGCCCGCCCTGCCCCTGCCTGGGATGCTCTGAGATTGTTAAGGATGAAACGTTGGCAACATGCAGACGTAGGTCTCAATCTTTCTCTTCTATTCACTAGATAAGGATCTATCATTCAGAAACACATAGGCTAGCGAAGGTGGCGGCATTTATGAGGCATTTGAGACTTCCTGGGAGTCATATACTCACTCACTGACACCAACATGCTCTGGCATAACTTGTGCTCATGCCCATGTCTGCACACCTCTCGGCCACACCCTGTGCTGCACCCTTGCCCACATCTCCCCTCCGGACACCCAGTCCATCTCTCCTTTGTCCCTGGAGAGCTCAGGTCCAGCTCAGCAGCCCCAGCAAAGGAGGCCTTTCCGTCTGAGCGAGGAGCACGCCCTCTTCCGCTTCCTGCAGCAACTGGTCAGAGGGAGCTGGCAGGCTGGTCTGAGCTCCTTCCAGGCCAGGTTCTAGAATGTTCCATGAGGACTAACCTCAGCCTCTCTCTGGTTTTTCAGTCACAGGCGAAACCGAAACCTGGAGACCTGATTGAGATTCTCCACTTTAGTTACCAGCACTGGGCCCTCTACGTGGGGGACAGCTACGTGGTACACCTGCCTGCTCCAGGCAAGCTGCTTCCCCGCCAGCCCCAGGGCAGAGGGGGTGTTAGCAACTGCACACTCTGGGCTGTCTGGCCCGGTGCCCGGCCTGGGGGCTCTCTGTGGCCATTGGCTGCATGGCATGCCCTGGTAGGTCTGGCGGCCGCTCCTCTTCCTCAGCAGTGAGTCCGTGGAGAGGCGGGCTGCTGGCCTTTGTTCCAGGCGATGCTGGGGTTCACTTCCACCCAACACTGTCCCAGGGAAGCACCATGATCAGGACACAGTGCATAGCGGGCTGCAGTGGCATGGAAGGAGGGTGGGCCTCCCGCCAGGAGATCCGTTTGGGATCCTGGGGCCTCCGCTTGCCCGCCTCTGACTTGCCCGTATGACTTGACCCCTGAGTTCAGCTGCGCCCTCTGTAGAGCAGATGAGAACCCCACTTCCCAGTCGTGCAGGGTTGGGGTGCAGGACAGCATGGGGGGTGCAGGCAGGGCCTGATGGGTGTTGGCCCAACCTCCCTTCCCTTCCAGAGCATCGTGGCATTAAAGCAAATGTTGAAGCTTGGGAACCACCAACAGCAGGGAATTGACCAAATAAAATCGATGCCTGCATTTCATGTCTGACGGTGCGACCATTACAAGCAGCTTCAGCAGGTGTGAGCATACACTTGTGAATTTTAAAGCCAAGTGCAGGCTTTAAAAAAAATTAGGCTTATTGAGGAATAACTTACTGTTTTATTTTTTTGTAATCATCACCTGAGGATATTTTTTCCATTGATTTTTAGAGAAGAGGGTAGGAAGAGAGAGAGACAGAGACAGAGAGAGACAGAGAGAGAGAGACACACACACACACACACACACACAGAGAAACAGAGAGAGAGAGAGAGAGAGAGAGAGAGAGAGAGAGAGAGAGAGAGAAACATCAATGTGAGACGGTTCTCTCTCTCACATTCTCTGTATATAGGATGATGCTCCAACCAACTGAGCCACACTGGCCAGGGTCAAATGCTCTTTTAAAAAGAAAATGAGGGAAAATAAGAATTGGTGAACTAATGTGTACACACACACACACACACACACAGTCAGTGACTATGGAAGCTGGTCATTGGATGAACTGGCTGTTTTGGTATAATTGACATTATACCAACAGGCTTCCTGTGAGCCCAGCTCTATATGGCAGATCCACCGGCCCCTCCCTGTGGGTTCCAGGTGCATTACTTGCCTTCTCAATTCAGTTTTCCCAGAAGCCTGGGTGAAGCAGGAGGGTGGCATCCTGTTAGGGGCAAACCCGAGAATTTAGAGCTGGGAGAGTGTGGCAGTCACCTGACCCAGGCCCTTCAATACGTGAGTGATGAAACCCACCAAGAAAAGAAGGGACTTGTCTGAGGCCACATGGTGGGTCAGGCTCTAGGTGTGGTGTGCAGGTCAGGCCTGGGCTTGCTCAAAGCTACTATTTGAAAATTAGTAAAATTTCCTACTATTGACCACATGTCCCCCTGGCTGCTACGGTCCCCCTCCCGCTCTGGCGGGCAGGCACCTGGCATCTTGGCGCTGTACCACTCTGCCCATCCTGCATCTTTCACGGGCATCTGCGCTCACATGGGCCTTTAGGAGAACCCACGTCCTTTGCTTTAGAAACGAGGCAGCCAGACTTCTCCAAGGCCACCCGGTGTGAGTCAGCCTGTGTCTGAGTTTGAAGCCAGGCAGGGGGCTGGCCTTCCCACAGCTCATCCTCATGATGACGCCCAGGCAGTGGGGCTGCCTGCTTGCCCGCTCTGAGCCCCGACCATTGCCCTCTTTCCTCTTTGGGAACCACAGATGGAGTCACAGGCCCAGGGGCGGACAGCTTCATGTTAGTCCATTCTGAGAAGACCCGAGTGAAGAAGGAGCTGCTGTCCGCGGTGGCCGGGAACGACCAATACCGTGTCAATAACAAGCATGACCAGAAGCGCTCCGTGTGGCCTCCCAGTGAGGTCAGGGGGCGGGCTCTGTCCCTGGTGGGACAGGAGAGGCTCTGCAATGTGACCAGCGCCAACTGTGAGCACTTTGTGATCGAGCTGTGCTACGGAGTCCCCAGCAGTGACCAGGTGTGTCCTCAGCCTGTGTCCCTGTCCCCAGGAGGCAGACCATACCCCTTCTGACAGTGGCTGGGCATCCGTGTGGGCAGCCTGGGTGGAGGCGGAGGCATGAAGGAGATAAAATAGCAGGGACAGAATCCCTGCCCTCAAGGGAGTGACAGTTGGGGTAAGGATGAGAGTGGGAGATGTGTTGCTATGCAGACCTGTGAGGTTAAGGGGTGAAGTCGCAGCCATGGCAGTCACCCCTGGCCCCTCCCATAGCTCCAGATGAGGGTTGTTTCATCCCCACTTTACAGATGGAGAAACTGAGGCTCATGGTGCTTTACTAGCTTACCCAAACTCATTCAACCACTTGGCACTGTCTCAAGCACCTAATAGCCCTTGTGCAGAGGTGGGATTTTTTTTTTTTTTTTTTTTTTTTTTTTAGTATTGTTAATATTATATTTCCTGAATCAAAAATATAGCAATTTAAATAAAATAAATAAATATTTTTAACACAATGCAGTTCAAGGTGATCTTGATATTGTTACAGAATATATTTAGATGACATTTCTATCTTGCTCACTGTATACATTTGGTTAATTCTTTTTTTTTAATATATTTTATTGATTTTTTTTTGCCCCCCTTCCTACCTCCCACACATCCCCTCCCTCCCCAGAGTTTTATGTCTATTGGTTGTACTTATATGCATGTATAAAAGTCCTTCGGTTGATCTATTATCTCCCCCAGATCTTCCTCCCCTCCCCACTGTAATTTGACAGTCTGCTTGTTGATTTACTGTCTCTATATCTATATTTTGGTTCATCAGTTTATAATGTTCTTTATTATCCACAAATGAGTGAGGTCATGTGATGTTTCTCTTTCATTGATTGGCTTATTTCACTCAGCATGATGTTCTCCAATTCCATCCAGGTTGCTGCAAATGATGAGAATTTCTTCTTTTTTATGGCAGCATAGTATTCCATTGTGTAGATGTACCATTGTATTTTGATCCAATCATCTGCTAACGGGCACCTAGGCTGTTTCCAAATTCTGGCTATTGTAGATTGTGCTGCTATGAACATAGGGGTGTATATATCCTTTCTGATTGGTATTTCTAGTTTCTTGGGATATATTCCTAGAAGTGGGATTACTGGGTCAAATGGGAGTTCCATTTTCAGTTTTTTGAGGAAACTCCACACTATTCTCCACAGTGGTTGCACCAGTCTGCATTCCCACCAGCAGTGAAGGAGGGTTCCTTTTTCTACGCAACCTTGCCAACACTTGTTGATTTGTTGATGTTGGCCATTCTGACAGGTGTGAGATGGTACTGCATTGTTGTTTTGATTTGCATCTCTCGGACAATTAGTGACTTTGAGCATGTTTTCATGTGCCTTTTGGCCTTCCTTCTGTCTTCTTTTGAAAATGTTCTATTTAGGTCCATTGCCCATTTCTTAATTGGATCATTCACCTTCCTTTTATTTAGTTGTATCAGCTGTCTGTAAATGTTGGAGATTAAGCCTTTATCAGTGGTATTATTTGCAAATATGTTCTCCCACACCGTGGGCTTTCTTGTTGTTTTGTTGATGGTTTCTTTTGCTGTAAAAAAGCTTTTTATTTTGATGTAGTCCCTTTTGTTTATTTTCTCTTTAGCTTCCATTGCCCTAGGGGCAGTATCAGTGAAGAAGTTCTTTTGGCATACATCTGAGATTTTGCTGCCTGTGGATGCTTCTAGTATTTTTATGGTTTCCCGTCTGATGTTTAAGTCCTGTATCAAAGGTGGGATTTGAACCAGGTGCCTGATCCAGGAAGGCATCACAGAACAGGCAGCGCCCACTGAATCTGATTTAATTCTTTTTATTAAATTGAAGCTGGAGATGACCAAGGAAAAGGGCAACAAGGACTACAGCCCAAGGGAGGAGGGAAAGTGGGAGCCAGGAGGAGGAAGAGAAAGGTGACAGACGTTTTCTGTGAAAGGCTGGCGGGAGGGGGCACACCTTTCGGGCTCTGGCCCACGGATCTCTGTTTCTCCACCACTCCGCAGCTTTGTCGCAGAAATGCAGTCGTGGACAATCCCTAGTGGAGTGGTTAAGGCCATTCCTAAAGAAGTGTTTTATGAAAACAGCTGGTGGGTGTTAGAACTGCCCAAGGAAGAATGCACGAGGCCTGAGGAGTAAAGAATTATGACTTTATTCGGTCCCCTGGAAACCAGATGGGCTGAGCTCCAAATGGCGCCAGCACCCAGAGACTGGGGGTCAGAGGTTTTCAAGGGCTCCAGGCAGGCTTTTTCTGGGCGGAGAACTCTCTAGGCGAGTCCTGAGAGGAAGGAGAATGGTCTTAGCAAGTGGAATGTGGTCTAAGCAAAAGGGAACGTCCATTGTGATGTGACCTAAAGGTCAGTGCCCAGGGGAAGAGGTATCCACTCAATCATTTGATCGGACCTGGCAGGGGGTTTGCTTGGGCCCCTGTGCCATAGTTTGCTGACTCCTGCTCTCAGATCATTTGAATCTTAAGTATGATTATTTCTTCTGGGCTTATTGGGTCAAGACTGGTGTATTTTCTCATGGCCTTGGAAGACTAGAGAGGAAGACCGCTGGATTTCCATGTCTTTTTTGGGTGACCTCTGCTAATATTTTAAACAATTAACTTATTTTAAATATTTGTGGGCTGCATTTCCCAGTCCTTCTAGGCAGAGAACAGTGTGGTCTTGAGACCTGCGACCTGCCTGCCCTTCCTGATAATTCCACTTTGGGTCCCTCTTACGGACACACCCGCTCTGACTGGGAGGGCAGGGGCCTGCTGGCCCAGGGTATCTGTGTGGCCCTGGGCATGAAGCCAGATTGGCACCGGCAGTCTCTCCAAGGGGCACTTTAAGGCTAGTGCAGGAATCGGGAGGAAGAGAGCTGAAAGCTGCTCCGGAGCGGGTGTGAGATGGGGTGGTGGCTGTGGGATCCGCTGGGGAGGGTGGTGGGCTCTCAGGCTGCCTGAGGAGTCTTAGCTGGGGGTCGGGGGATGGTCGGTGAGATCAAAGTGGTGAAGGAGGAGGAGGATTTGGGATCCCCTGAGGGCTCAGTGGAGAAGGAAAAGCTGTGAGGGAGAGCAGCCGTCACAGAGAGAAGGATGTGAGTGTGGAAAAGCCTGGACATACAGGCCCTCAGACCACTTGCCCGCCTGCGGGGACTGTCAAGGTCGGTCGGGTTGGAAGTTGAAAGCGTTACTGAGGCCAGAAGGCCTGTGTGAACTCCAGGGCCTGAGGCTGTCAGGCTGACAGCCCGGGGGTGGCGCGGGGCGGTCGGCTGCCATCCCCATGGCGACTGGCAGTGGCTTAAGGCTGCTTCCCGTGAAGTTACGGCCGAGAAAATGCCTCCCCCTAATGTTCCCCAAAACGGATGGAGCCCCCCTCCACGACAGGTGTCCCGTGAGGAGAGGGGGCGAGGGAACCTGGTCCCCAGGACTTGTCCTGACCAGCGCTGGATTTCCATGAGGCCGGCTGAACAGTATGAGCCCAGAGCCTGGCTCCAAACCCAAATGACAGGTCAATCCCGACAGGAAAGCAGACTGAAGCCACTTACCCGTGACCTTACATGTGTGTCCGGTGCTGATGCGGGAGGAGGCAAGGCAAGGAGAGGCCTACTCTCTAGTCATGGGCAGGACCCAGCCCTCTCCGGAGGGAGGCTGGGGGGCCCGTGTCAGTGTCGTGAGTTCAGCAGAAGTTCAGCAGAGCAGGAGCGTGGCTGGGGCCTTCCCAGGACACAAGGGTAGCTCAGAAGCCGGACGATCATGTCTCTGGGTGCCAAGTGCCAGGTTGCTGGAACCCTGCGATGGCTCTTATCAGCTCTCACTAGGCCCCCCCCCCCCCCCAGGTTTTCCCACCAAATGAAAGGTTCGAGGGGACCGGGGTCGCATTCCTATGACATGAGGCCATCATGTATTAAGAGATTTTATTCCGGGCACCTGAGTACAGGTGGGCTGAGACCGAGAAAGGCATTCTCGAAGAGAGCAGGGAGAGAGGTTTTTATGCATCCTTGCTGGCTGCAAGCCGCTCTGCTGACGTAAGGGTCTGGTCTGTCCTTGGTTCCTCCCATGCCAGGTGTCTCCTGGTTATCTGAGCTATGCTGTGCTCAAGGCCGCAAGCTTTCTGCAAGGTATCTGCGAAGCACAGTAAGTCTTCCTCTGCCCCGTTTTATTCTCTTTGACCCTTCCATTCCCACTGCAAACATCTATGTGTTGGTTTCAGTTCAAGCCTCTGCAAAGTTATTGTTCCAGGATGTGGGTTTGCACCGTGCAGCAGCGAGGGCTACACTGATTATAGAGCAGCAGCCTCCTGTCGCTGCTGGGGGTTGGCTTAAGCTGCCTTCACACTGTTCCTACAATCACACATGCCATCCCTGTCCGTTACAATGCGGTGTCAGGAGGGCCGGGCCTCTGCCTCCACTCCCGGGGGAGCCATGGAGCCTGGCTCCCCTCCACCCAGCTGCACTGATGCTGACCGGCCCTTTCCAAATCTTCATTTCGCGGACTCCCGAGCCCCCGAGTGTCCCCACCTTTGCACACCCTTCAAAACACCAGTCACTGCTGTGCCAGTCAGAGTGGAGCTGAGGGAAGTCTGCTTATCGTTGGCACGTGGGAGAGTTTGAGTGAACTGGGCAGTGCGGGCTGTTCCTTTCCCAGCCGCTCAACGGCGCCAAGTCCCGATCCTCCACAGAAACCTGCCACGTGGTCTGGTTTGCATATTTTTTCTGTAGGCGGTGGAGGCTTAGGTGGGCTTGTCAGGACATCAGGCATCCTGGTCCCTGCCACTTGGCCAAGTGTTCTCCCCACTGTCCCTGCTCAGTCTCCTCCTCTGTGCAGTGGGATTTAATGGTTATGAGTGGGGGAGGGAGGGTAGATTGAGACCATTGAGTGCCTGTGAAGTCCCGCCCAGTGTGCCAGCACAGCGCTGTGGGAACGGGTGGCTCACACGGCGTTGCCAAGTACACGACCCTCAGGGATCATCCTGGCGTCTCCCCCACCTCATCCCTGTTTTCTGAGTATCCACCTCTTTGTCCAGAACCTCCCCAGTCAGTGCAGAGTGAGGTGATCTCACTCCATAAGCCGCTGCCCAGTCACCACACGAGATCCCCAGCTTCTCCACCGGAGCCCATGCCATGCCTGGGCCACGCTCAGCCCCTGGGCCCCCAGAACCATCCCAGCCCAGCCCTGGTCGTGGGAGCTCACAGAGTGGTCCCCTAACTCTGAACTGAACTTGCTCCGGCTCCCAGTAGCCAGCCCTAACCTAGAGCGTCCGGCACTGCCTGTGTCCTTCCCGGCGCCCCTCCCCGCCCTCTGCAGCTTCCTGAGCCCCTCAGAACCTATAGGGCCGCTACCTCCCTCACACTTACAGCTCCTTCCCTGGCCGCGTTCTCTCCCTGCCTCCTCTCCGCTCTCCTGGAGGCCTGTTGCCCTGCCCTGTGGTTCCACTGCAGGGGACATGGGTCTCTCCTGAGTGAAGGTTCTGGGTGAGCGTGCCCATGGCCAGGCCCTGACGTGGAGCCTGACGCCTCCTCTCTTGTACTGCAGTTCACCTTTTCGTCCCGGCCGATGGGCATGAGGGTACTCGGCACTGTACTTGGCCTGGCAGCAGGAGTCGTAGGATCGGCCGAACCATCAGGGACCTCATCGGGACTCTATGGAAATGAGGCAAGCAGGAAAGGCAGTGAGGTCAAGGAATCATCCCAGCAGCAACCAGGTAGTGTGGAGAGGACTTGCTTAGCTGGGGGTGGGGGGGTATATTGATTTCACTCTGTTTTATACTCATTTAGGCTAATGTTTTTAAAAATATGTCTATCAACTTTTTTTTTTTCTTTTTTAGAAACAGAGGACGGGGCAGGGAATAGAGAGACATCAATGGGAGAAAGTCCTCAGTGGCTGCCTCCTGCACGCTTCCTACTGGAGATCGAGCCTCCAGGAATTGACCCAGAGACCCCTTGGTTCATGGGTCAACACTCAACCACTGATCCACACCAGCCAGGCCAGTGAGGCTGATTTCCATGGGGTTATAAAAGCACAGGAAGATTTTATTTGGGGAAATACGGCCTGGTGTGAATGCTATTAAAGACACAGTTGGGCTCTGTCTTGGACTCAATGCTTGTGTCCCCCTCATCCCTCCCCGCTTCCCCCTCCATTCACATTGAGGCCCTAACCCCCAATGTGCTGGCATTTGGAGCTGGGCCTCTGGGAGGTCATTAGGTTCAGAGGAGGTCAGGAGGTGGTGGCGAGGGCCCGGGAGGCTCTCTCTCCATGTGAGGACATAGTGAGAGGGTCGCCACTTGCAAGCCAGGAAGAGGGTTCCACCAGGAACTGCCTCTGCCAGCACCTTTGCTGTGAACTTGTCAGCTTTCAGGCTGTGAGAAATAAGTGCCTGTCCCGGAAGCCCCCCAGCCAGTGGTATGTTGCCATGGCAGCCCTAGCTCACGGACGGGGCTCTTCCCCAGCTGTCTGAGATGTGTCCTGGCCATTCTCTGCTCTCCTCAGGTTTTGTCTTGGAGGGCGGGGTTACATGAGGGCAGGGAGACACACCTGTGAGCGACAAGAGCAGGGCCCATTGGCCTGCCAGGGTCAGGGCTCAGCAGCTGGAATCGTGTTGAGGATTCTCGGCCATGCATATGACGTAGCCCCAGTGGCGAGGCTTCTTTCCTCCTGATATTCTCTACTCCTCTTGGTTCTGGAATAATTCGTATCGTGATCTCCCCACCGTCACTAGTCCCTTGGCACCTCACTCCATGGCTTTTCTTTCTGCATCCGCTCAGCAGCATCTCTCCTCAATGCCTGCAACACTTGGGTTCCCTGTTCAAGATCCTGAGAGAGAATCTGATTGGTTCAGCCTACCCCATCCCAGCTCAGCCTCCTAATGGGCTGCTGTGGAGTCAGGTGAGCACACTGAGCCTATCGGCTCTGACTGATGGGGCCAGTCACATGGTTTGAACCTGACCCTGGAGGCAGAGGCGGTTTCACTTGGAGGGGACTGTGTGTGAGTCAAACTCCATGCTTTGGCACCCCTGGTCCAGGGGCACCCAGGGGAGGGGACAGAGCTGGCACCAACCTTGGGCCCCTCTAGAGCCGCTGGGAGTCTGGGTCTGGTTCCTGGGGAGATTTACTACCTAGAATTAGAGCCTGGAGCTCACATCTCTCATAAGACCCCAATCCCTGGATCCCCATCTCCCACTGCTATTGTCCTGTATGGAGGCTGACATTTCAGCCTGGGAATCTGAGCAAGGCCCTCTTTGGCTGCAAATACAAGTCATTCTCTTTTTTATTCAACCTTCTGATGGCCATGACTTCATCCCAGCCTGGTCTCTATGCACAGAGGGGATCGAGGGCCCCCCAGCTTTCTCACCCACTCCTCCTCTCCTCCCCCCAGACAGACACCTCCTCTGAGGAGCTGCCCTGAAGGCCCAGCCCGGCTCAGCTGCCACGCTCAGGGTCCCCAGCCCCCGGGATGTCACATCTCCCCACGTGATCCTGCTCTGCTGCGGTCCCTGTGCCTGTCGCACCCCCTCTGGGCTTTGAGCTCCATCAGGGGGTCCTGAGTGCTCAGCCCTCCCTCCCTGTACCTCCTGGGTCCTGAGAGGGGCCTGTTTTGGAACAGGAAGGAAGGGCCTGCGGGAGCAGGAGGGCTGGAGGTCCAGGGGCCAGGCGGTCCAGAGTTGGTGTCCATCTTGGGGAGAACAAGAGCATTTCTCATTCAGAAATGAAATGATGAATTAAGGTAAGGCCTGGGCACCGTCCCAGAAGCAGGGCAGTGAGCCAGGGCTTGGTCTGGGGGAGAGAGTGATGCTGGTAGACTGAGCTCAGGAGTATGCAGGTGCCTTCCCAGAATTGCCCTAATTCTCTAAGAGCCCAGTACAGCTGGCTGCTTTTCCCTGCACACCAAGCACTGGGCCGGCCCCTCCTGGGACTCAGTCTGGACTCCAGGGCTAGGGTGCAGGGGAGCTGTCCCCATCTGCCACCAAGAACCAGGCAGACACAGGCCTGGGCAGAAGAAGGAGGAGAGCGGAAGGGCTGAGGAGGCATGAATGCCAGCAGTAGCTGAGGCCCACGGCTAAATGTCCTAAAGGTACAGCCCGAAACTCAGATGGATCTGGACCAAGACGGCCTTGGTGCTGAGGCCGAGGTCTCTGCCTGAAGCCATCACTAAAGCACAGAAAAGGAGGCACATTGATGAGTCCAGAACTGGGGTGAAATGGAAACAAACAATCCTCAGCTATGGCCAAAAGCAGAAGTAGAAAGAGAAGGGAATAGAGGAATCATGGGACAAGTAGAAACCAGCACAGAAAACAACATATTTCTAAATAACCCCGTGGTCAAAAGGAAGCCTGAAAAAAGTGTTACATTGAGGTGAGTGAATAAATATATACAGATAAATAGACGATAGGTAAAAACCCGTGGTGCAGGAACAGCAGCAGTGCGGGGAAAGGTGAATGCCACCCTGAAGAAGAGGAAGTCTCCAGTTAGTATCCCAGCGCCCACCTCCAGAAACAGGAAAGGGAAGGATAAAACCAAGGCAAGCGCAAGGAAGGAAATAACGACGCAAAAACCAGTGAAATGTGAAACACAGAAAGAATAGAGAAAACCCAACAAACAAAAGCTGGATCTTTGAAAACATGGATCATGTCCACAAACTCTTTGGAAGATGACAAAGGAAGAGAGAAGACGCTGGTGACCAGACTGGGAGCGGACGCGGCTGTGACTGCAGGGCCTGCGGCACCGGAGGCGCACGGGGGCTCCTGGGCGGAGCGTGGCACACCTGACATTCTGGGAGAAACGGACCAATTTCTTGAAAAAGCACAAGTACTCACCTCCAAAAGAAACAGAAACCTCCCCTCTCTCCAGGGTGTGTCCGCGCAAAGAAGTGTTCACGCGCTGGTCAAACCCACAGCGGAGGCCTCGAGGGGGACAGGCAGGAAGGTGGGCGAGAGCCAGGCCCACAGGCCAGGCCACCAGGGGGGCAGCTGCGGGAGAGGGAGACCACAGCCTCAGGACCACCTGCCACGTGGAACCTGGGCCCGGGCCTCAGAGGCGGAGTCCACGGCCCAGCAGCTGCAGCCGGCGAGGAGCAGGCAGAGCCGCGTGGGTGCTCGGCCCACACTCACAGCCTCTGGGCTGGCACAGCGAGGCCCTCACCCTGAGCAGGAGGGCTTAGAGGAGGGCAGGGCAGGCAGTGGCCCAGGGCGACACTCCTGAAAGGCAGGTGGGCGCTCTGTGCCTCTTAGATGCCTTTCTGAGAGAGACTCACTGGAAACGGAGGACGCTGCCCGGAGGCCATTCTGCCTTCCTGGCCAGAGAACCCATGGCAGTTGGACCCGTGAGTCCGGAGCCTGCGGGGCCCAGGGAAGCAGGAGCCGGGCTATGGGGGTCATGCTGGGAGAGGGGGCGCCTTCCCGCGCCCCTGCACCCCTGCACACAGTGCTCCCTGATGGAGAGAGGGCTCTGCCACATCCTCTGGCTGCGTCCCCTCCTCTGCAGGGCGGCTCCCCCTCCACTCTCCCTGGTGCCTGAGAGCTGGGTGGCCTCCCTGCGGCCTCCAGCAAAGCTGTGCCTGACAGCGAGGGAGGGGTGAGTGCAGCTCAGGTGCTGGCTGCCTGGCCAATAGCCACCTCCCCTGCCCACTCCACCTCCACGCACATGCAACACACATGTGCACACGTGCACCCTTGTACACGCACACGCAACCACGTCACTTACCTTCTCTGGGGTGTGCACAGCCCTGCCCTTCACTGGGCACCACTGGCCCCTCCACAGGCCCCCTGGGCCCCGAGTGGCTGAGCCCGCCAGGGGAGCCCCTGCCCCGTTGCCCACGATGGGTTTTCATGGAAACAGGATGCAGCCGTGGACGGGGAAGGGTGGGGCAAGGCCCCAGGAGGCTGAGGGAGAGGCTTCCCTGCGCAGAGGAGAGGAGGGACTGAAGAGCACCGCTCACTGCCCTGGGACGGCCGGTGAGGATGTGCCCCTGGAGCCTGCGACCACAGCGACCAGCGCAGCGGACACCCGACCCGCAGGAGGGAAAAGCCTGGGCCCTGGTGCCTCCGGAGCTGCGGGACGGAGCCTGCGCCCTGCCTCCGCCTCCTGCTCCAGGGACAGCGGACGGCCAGGCTGCGGAAGCCGGTCTCTGGGAAGTTCTGTTTCTCCCACCCACATGCACCCCGTGCCAATGAGCCCTGGGATCCCCGGGGTCCGGGCACCCGCCTGCTGAGGCCTTCCTGTGGGGTTCCTCCCCGGAAGCTGCCCGGGGCTCCTGGCCTTCGTGGGCCTGGGGCTGGCAGCTGGGCCTCTCAGGCGCCCCGGCCTGCAGCGGGAGCACGTGGCCAGGGCAGGCCAGGTGTAAGGCTTCCCTCCGACCCCAACTGCTTCCAGGGCTGGCCATTCCATTGAGGTTGGAAATCATGGCCTCTCCATGTAGAGAAATGCTGACAGCCCTTTACGCCATTCAGTATTCAGTCCTTCTGAACAACAAGGGAAAGTATCCACTTGGATACAAAATCAGTTGCACTAGGAGCAGAAAGCCAGACTCTGCCTGGCTAACAAGGGCTTCGGCAAGTCCCAGCTCTCTCCAGAACCGGCTCTACAGGGGAGGGCAGCCCCTGTTATAAATGAGGGCCTCAGGCTGTGTTCCTCAGACTGGTCTGGCTCTCTAGGAAACAAGCAACCACTGAAGCCAGTCCACGTGAAGCAGGTGTAGTTTGAGGACTTCTGCGGAGAGGGAAGGGGATCCTGAGAAAACCCAACATCAGGAACTATCATGAGTCTGGGCCTGCCAGGGCCTAGAGCTGAGAGGTGGCAGGGTCAAGGCAGTTGGGGGGACCAGGACTGCAGGAAAGGACAGTTGGGGGCAACTAGGCCTGCAGGGGAGGACAGTTAGGGGTGACCAAGCCTGCAGGGGAGGGCCATTGGTGGCAACCAGGCTGGCAAGGGAGGACAGTTAGGCATCGATCAGGCTGGCAAGAGAGTGGTTAGGGGCAATCAGGCTGGCAGGCAGAAGTGGTTAGGGGCAATCAGGCAAGCAAGCAGGTGATGGTTGCGAACCAGCCTACTAGAATCAGGCCTAAACAGGTAGTCAAACATCCCTTGTGGGGTCCCAGATTGGAGAGGGTGCAGGCTGGGCTAACGGACATACACCACCGTGCATGAATTTATTGCACCAGGCCTCTAGTCTACCTAATAAAAAAGTAACATGTTAATTGACAGTACCTTTGCAACACCAGATATGGTCAATTAGTCAGGTGCATGAATTTGTGCATGGGTGAGGTCTGGCCAACTTGGCCAGGGGGAGGGGACATGGGCAGTTGGCCGGTCTGCCAGCTGGTCAAACTCCTGGTTGAGGGGACAGTTTGTATATTAGCCTTTTATTATATAGGATATACACTGAATGGAGAGATTATTATGTGTTCAGATATCATTGATTTTGATTTCAGAGAGGAAGGAAAAGGGAGTCAGAAAAACATCAATGATGAGAGAATTATGGATCAGCTGCCTCCTGTACAGCCCACCATGGGGACTGAGCCCACAACCTGGATATGTGCCCTGACTGGGAATTGAACTGTGACCTCCTGGTTTGTAGGTCAGGTCCCCCTTCTCTGGGCTTGCCTCTGCCCAGCAGCCTGCGTGTGCCCTTCAGTATCTATTCCCTCCAGAGGGGCACCAGGACAGCAGGGCTCTGCTGCCCTCTGTGCTGAGCACAGCACCTCCAGGCCGTGGCGGGGGGTGGGACACATCAGACAGGATGCCAGGAACCTGAGCCCAGAGGGGAGTCCCAGGAGATGGTGGGTGACCGGGAGGGACACAGCCCTGGCTGCCAGGCCCCACCAGGGAGAGAACGCGGGGGGCTGGTGAAGGCCGGCGTGGTGCCCGTGGCAAGCATCTCCTTCCGCCCTGTGTGGGAAGATGAGCTCCCGGCTGGCTCCTGGGTGCACCGGGGTCGGGGGAGCGGGCTGGGTGGCGAGGGTGGGGGCAGCCTCAGCTGGGGTGGCATCCCGCCAGCTCTGGTACATAGGTGTCAGGGAGCCCAGAGGAGGGAGGGTGGTGGGGCTTTGTGAGGCCTCCAGGGATGAGCAGGGGGAGGCCCCCACAGGCATGCCCACCAGCCCACACAGCCCACACGGATCACACGGCCCACACTGCCCACACGGCCCACATGGACCACACAGCCCACACGGCCCACACAGCCCACACGGCCCACACTGCCCACACGGCCCACACGGCCCACACGGCCCACACGGCCCACACGGCCCACACGGCCCACATGGACCACACGGCCCACACGGCCCACACGGCCCACACAGCCCACACGGACCTCACGGACCACACTGCCCACACGGCCCACATGGATCACACGGCCCACACTGCCCACACGGATCACTACGGCCGATACTGCCCACATGGCCCACACAGATCACACGGCCCACACTGCCCACACGGCCCACACGGCCCATACGGCCCACATGGCCCACACTGCCCACACGGCCCACACGGCCCACACTGCCCACACAGCCCACACGGCCCACACGGCCCACACGGCCCACACGGTCCACACGGCCCACACGGCCCACACGGCCCACATGGCCCACATGGACCACACAGTCCACACGGCCCACACGGCCCACACGGCCCACATGGCCCACATGGACCACACAGCCCACACGGCCCACACAGCCCACACGGCCCACACGGCCCACACAGCCCACACGGCCCACACGGCCCACACGGCCCACACGGCCCACACAGCCCACACTGCCCACACGGATCACACTGCCCACACGGCCCACACGGCCCACACAGCCCACACAGAGCATATGGATGGCCACCCTGGGGCTCCCTGGAGGGCCTGACCAGAGTCTCCCAGCTAAAGACAGGAACCCCGCACCACATCACCCTCACCCCACGTTACCCAACCCCACACGGGTTAAAGCCCAGGCTCCTCCTCATCCGCACTGCCCACACACCAAACCCTCCGGCCTCCAGCCCTGCCCTGGCCTCAGAACCCCCATCAGATCAACCCTGCCCAGCTCCAGGGCCACTCCCTGAGGAGTCAGCCACACAGGCCGCCTGGACCACAGCCCTGCCCCCCACTTTCGTGCCCCACAGCCCTGCCCCCCACAGTCCTGCCCTCCACAGCCCTGTCCCCCACAGTCCTGCCCTCCACAGCCCTGCCCCCCACAGCCTTGCCCCCCACTTTCGTGCCCCACAGCCCTGCCCCCCACTTTCGTGCCCCACAGCCCTGCCCCCCACTTTCGTGCCCACAGCCCTGTCCCCCCATTCTCCGCCCCACACTGCCCGCCCCCCACAGCCCTGACCCCCACAGCCCCCCCATATCTCTGCTCCCCACAGCCCTACCCCCCACAGCCCTACCCTCCACAGCCATGCTCCCCACTGCCCTGCCCCCCATATCCCTGCCCACCACAGCCCTGCCACCACACCGCCCTGCCCCCCACAGCTTCCCCCCACTGCCCTGCCCCCCACTGCCCTGCCCCCCACTGTTCTGCCCCCCATAACCCTGCCACACACAACCCTGCCCCCCACTGTCCTGTCCTCCACTGCCCTGTCCTCCACAGCCCTGCCCCCCACAGCCCTACCCTCCACAGCCCTGCCACACACAGCCCTGCCCCGCACTGTCCTGTCCTCCACTGCCTTGTCCTCCACAGCCCTGCCCCCCACTGCCCTGCCCCCCATATCCCTGCCCACCATATCCCTGCCACACACACAGCCCTGCCCCCCACTGTCATCCCCCCCACTGCCCTGCCCCCAACAGCCCTGCCACACACAGCCTTGCCACACACAGCCCTGTCCTCCACTGTCCTTCCTCCCACAACCCTTCCTCCCATATCCCTGCCCCCCATATTCCTGCCCCCCAAAGCCCTGCCCCCCATATCCCTGCCCCCCACAGCCCTGCCCCCACAGCCCTGTCCCCCACTGTCCTTCCCCCCACTCTCCTTACCCCCATAGCCCTGTCCCCACTGGCCCCTTTGCCCCAGGGCTGGCCCCTCAACATGGAGTCCCCACCTCAGGGTATCAGTGGTCACGCTGTGTGGCCGCTTCCCTGTGCTGACAGAACCCATCCAGAAAAGAGAGATCATGAGGAGCCTGCAGCCTGTCACTATCTGCAGGCAGCCTTGGTGTGTGAGGCTCACGCCCATGGAAAAGCTGTGGAATGAATGAATGACTCCCAACTCAGATGGAATGTAGCTGAGAGCAGGGGTGTCAGGCATGGGTAGTGGGCCCAGCCGAGCCCATGGCCCAGAGATCCACAGCCAACAGGGATGGGCCTACCCAGAGTCCTACCCACCCACGGTCTGGCCCAACAGGCCCCCACAGCTCCCTGAGCCGGTGGGAATTTAGGGCTGCACATTGAGCACCTGGCTGAGAGCCACAAAAAGGCAGAAGACTACATGGACGGGTTCTGAGCCTTATCCTGAAGCAGAAAGAGAGAGCAGCTGAAGGTGTGCTGCGAGTGTTTGTTAGCAAGCTAAGAGACAGGCGAACTCCAGGAGAAGGTGGGGGGTTGCTAACCAGGGTGTCCCTGACAGGGAAGCACCCACAGCAGGGCTGGGTCCACTCCCAGAGCTACGTACCAGCTTGGACGGAGAAATCTCGCCATCTTTAATGGAAAAGTGGATCTTGGCAGAGGCCTGAATATCCACAGCCTCAGTGACCACCAAGCAGCTGTGAGCGCCAGAAAACCAGTCCCAGGCAGCGCAAACACTTGACTCAAAGGAGTGCACCACCACATGGCGAAAAGGAGAGAGAACTACATAACTAGACATCCTGAAAAGAGAGATCATGAGGAAACAAAGAAACATTCCGCATATAAAAGAAAAGTAGGCATCACTAGAAAAGGAAGTAAATGAGTTAGAAGCAAGCAACCTACCAGAGCAAGAATTCAGAGTAATGATCATAAGATGGCTAAAAGGAATGGAAGACAAATTTGACAATATGAATAAGAACCAAGTGGAAATGAAGAAGAACCAAGAGGAAAGGAAGATGAACCAAGAAGAAATGAAAAATGACATCGCTACTGTAAAGAACTCAATAGAAAGCATCAAAAGTAGACTAGAAGAAGCTGAGGACCAAATCAGTGAGCTAGAAGACAAGATGGAAAAAAATACCCAATTAGAGCAGCTTCTAGAAAAAAAAAATTTTTTTAAAAGCAAAAGCAGAACCTACGGAAAATTTGGGACAATACAAAACAAAACAATATTAGAATAATAGGTTTCCAGAAGGAAAGGAAACTGAGGAAGGTATAGAAAACCTGTTTCAAGAAATAATGACAGAAAACTTTCCTGAGATAAAGAAGAAAAAACCCACACAAATCCAAGATGCTTGCAGAGTCCCAAGCAAAATTAATCTCAAAAGACCGACGCCAAGGCACATTATAATTAAATTGGCAAACACCAATGACAAAGTAATAATCTTAAAAACAGCCAGAGAGAGACAGAAAGTTACATATAAAGGAACCCCCATCAGACTAGCAACTGATGTCTCCACAGAAACTCATCATGCCAGAAGGGAATGGGATGAAATATACAAAGTCATGCAAAGGAAGGATCTGAATCCAAGAATACTGTACCCAGCAAGGCTATCAATCAAAATGGAAGGTGAAATCAGGAGCTTCACAGACAAAAAAAGAATAAAGGAATTTATCACCACCAAAGCAGCAATGCAAAAAATGCTAAAGGGTCTACTGTAAAAATAAAGAAATAGGAAGGGAAGAAGGAACACAGGGGTATAGAATAAAAATGGTGTCAAATAAGTACCTATCAATAATAACTGTAAATGTAAATGGACTAAATGCTCCAATCAAAAGACATAGGGTAACAGATTGGATAAGAAAACAAGACCCATATTTCTGTTGTCTACAAGAAACCCACTTCAGAAAAAAAGACACACACAGACTGAGGGTGAAGGGATGGAAAAAAGTTTTCCAGGCGAACGGAAATGAAAAAAAAAAAAAAAAAGCTGGGGTAGCAATACTTATATCTGACAAATTAGATCTCAAAGTGAAGGACATAACAAGAGATAATGAAGGCCACTTCATAATACTAAAGGGAGCAATCCAACAAGAAGAAATGACCTTGGTAAACATATATGCACCCAATACAGGAGCACCCAAATACATTAAAAAAAACTGCTGTTGGACATTAAGGGAGAGATTAATAGCAATACAATCATAGTAGGAGATTTTGATTCTCCACTGTCACCTTTGGACAAATAATCTAAACAAAAAAATCAGCAAAGAAATATCAATCCTAAACGACTCACTAGACCAGATGGAATTAATTTACATCTTCAGAACATTCCACCCCAAAGCCACAGAATATACTTTCTTCTCAAGTGTACATGGGACATTCTCAAAGATAGACTACATGTTGGGACATAGGAAAAGTCTCTTAAAATTCAAGAAGATAGAAACCATATCAAGCATCTGCTCAGACCATAGTGGCATAAAACTGGAAATTAACTACAATAAAAATAATCCAAAGAAATCAAACACATGGAGACTAAACAGCATGCTATTAAACAAGGACTAGGTTACCAGAGAAATCAAGAAAGAAATTAAAAACATCCTGGCAACAAATGACAATGAAAACACAACAATCCTAAAATTATGGGACACAGCAAAAGCAGTTTTGAGAGGGAAGTTCATATCCTTACAAGCCTATTGCAAACTAGAAAAAGGGGTAACAAATGGTCTAACTCTACAACTCAAAGAGTTAGAAAAAGAGCAACAAGAAAAGCCCAGTGTAAGCAGAAGGAAGGAAATAACAAAAATCAGAGCACAGATAAACGACATAGAGACCAAAGAAACAATACATAAGATCAACAAAACCAAGAGCTGGTTCTTTGAAAGGATAAACAAGATAGATGGACCTCTAGCCAGGCTAACCAAGAAACAAAGAGAGAGGACCCAAATAAACAAAATCAGAAATGAAAGAGGTGAAATAACAACAGACCCCACCAAAATACAAAGGATTATAACAAAATACTATGAACAACTCTATTTCAACAACCTGGACAACCTGGAGGAAATATACATATTCCTAGAAAAATACAATCTTCCAAAACTCAATCCGGAAGAATCTAAGAACATCAATAGACCAGTGACTTGGGAAGAAATTGAAACAGTCATCAAAAAGCTTCCAGCAAACAAAAGCCCAGGGCCATATGGCTTCACAGGAGAGTTTTACCAAACATTCAAGGAAGAACTAAAACCTGTCCTCCTCAAAAAATTCAAGAGGAAGGAACACTTCCAAACTTGTTCTATGAATCCAGCATCACCCTAATACCAAAACCAGATAAAGACAACTCAATGAAAGAGAATTATAGGCCAATATCCCTCATGAACTTAGATGCCAAAATCCTCAACAAAATTCTAGCAAATTGGCTCTAGCAGAACATCAGAAAGATCATACACCATGACCAAGTAGGATTTATTCCAGGAATGCAAGGATGGTACAATATCCTCAAATCAATAAACAAGATACATCACATAAACAAATTGAGAGATAAAAATAATATAGTCATATCAATTGATGCATAAAAAGCATTTGATAAAATCCAACACCCTTTCCTGATAAAAACTCTCAACAAGGTGGGAGTACAAGGATCATATCTCAACATAATCAAAGCTATACATGATAAACCCACAGCCAACATCATACTCAATGGGCAAAAACTAAAACCATTCCCTCCAAGAACAGGAATAAGACAGGGATGCCCACTCTTGCCACTCTTGTTTGACACAGTACCAGAAGTCCTAGCCATAATCCCACTCCTAGGAATATATCCCAAGAAACTAGAAACACCAATCAGAAAGGATTTATGCACCCCTATGTTCATAGCAGCAAAAGTTACAATAGCTAGGATTTGTAAACAGCCTAGGTGCCCATCAGCAGATGATTGGATCAAAAAGCTATGGTACATCTACACAATGGAATATTATGCTGCCATAAAAAAGAAGGAATTCTCATCATTTGCAGCAACCTGGATAGAATTGGAGAAGATCATGCTGAATGAAATAAGCCAGTCAATGAAAGAGAAACACCACATCACCTCACTCATTTATGGATAATAAAGAACATTATAAACTGATGAAATAAAAGATAGATATAGAGACAGTAAAGCAACAAGTGGACTGTTGCTTTACTGTCCGCTTGTTGCTTGTAGGGAGGGGAGGGAGATCTGGGGGAGATAAGAGATCAACCGAAGGACTTGATTTTTCAGTTGGGTGTTTGTTGCTTTCTCATATTTCCGATCTTTGACTTGATTCTTGGGATCCTCTAGTCTACTATTGAATCTCCACATATTATTCTTCATTTTAGTCCATTTATACATAATTTCTAACTGGTCCTTTAGCATTTTATTTTTTTTATTTTTTTTTTGCCATTCTCACTAAGATCTTTGAAGGTCTCAATAATTTCCTTGATGTTTCTAGAATATTTATTAATAACTTTACAACTGTGGTTTTGAACTCTATATCTAGTATTTTGCTTTCCTCCATTACTTATTTGTGGTATGTTTCTTTGTCTCTGCATTTTGAGTGCTATCGCATGTTTGTTTCTATGTATTGGGTAGCTGCTAAGTTTCCCTGAGTTAATAGAGTTCCGTTGGGTGGTCGGTGTCCTCTAGGGCCTAGTGGCTCAGCCTCCCCAATCATCTGAGATGGACACTCTTGGTACACCCCTTTGTGGGTTGTGTGCTTTTGGTATTATTGGGAGGAATTGCTTTCCAGGCCTATTGGCTGTGTGGACTAGCTGTATCTACAATGGAAAAGCTGCTGTGCAGGAGATATCCTTGTGGGACAGCACTTGCTTCAGTGGAGCCTTGGTGCTCACTGAGTTTGCCCCTTGAGTGTGTCACTTATGCATGTGAAGAGTTATAATCTGGTCTGGTCTCACACTGACCACTGGGTACACTGAATCTTGGATCTCCATGGAGGTGCAAAGTCAGCCACTGCCTGAGGCCACCCAGCAGGAGCTACAGAAATCTGCTGATTCCTCCTCTTTGTATAGGGTTTAGACGTGCCCAGTCGAGGCCCCACTGTGAAGCAAGGCAGGCTGGTGCTGGTGCCAGCCTTAGGACTTGTATTGATAGTTTTGGGGTTTCCTATTCTAGCTGTAGCTTGTTTGACAAGTTTTAGGCTGAACAAGGACAGGTCATTCATATATAAAAGCCGCTGCTCACAGCTTTGGGTGGGGTTGTAAATTGGGTGGGGAGAGGACTCAAGGAATCATCGGGGAAGAGCAAACAGAAATGGCTGCCAGTCAGCCCAGCACCAGGAAGTTCCAGCACAGGAATAATGACCACCATTAGCATCTCCATCTGGAAGGAAGCTGCCCCTGCATTCCTTCCCCAATGCCAAACAGTCCAGTTTCTCCCTGTATATGTCTGGGTCCCCCTGAGCCTTGTGAGGCACTGAAGCTCAGAGCAAGTGGGAGTTTGTAAATTCAATTGTGGTGCTGGCCTTTTAAGAGGAGCAGCTGGGTCTCCAGCAACCTGTGTGTCACTCAGCCCCAATCCACACTATTTGCCCTTTTTTTTTCTCTCTCTTTTTTTTTTATTAAGGTATTATGTGTGTACATATCCTTTTTTTTCTTTCAGTTTTTTTATTAAAGTATGTATTATATGTGTACAAACTTTACCAATCCATCTCCACTCCCATACTTGCCCTCCAGCCTCAGTGTTTTACGGCCATGTTTACATATCTTACCAATCCCTTCTCCCAACACTCCCTTACATGCCCTCACTCCCCAGAGTTTTGCGTCCATTGGTTATGCTTATATGCATGCGTACGAATCCTTTGTTTTGACCTCTTATTTCCCCCATATCTCACTACTCTCCCCACTGTAATTTGACTGTCTGTTGCTTTACTGTCTCTGTATCTATCCTTTTGTTCATCAGTTTATAATGTTCCTTATTATCCATAAATGAGTGAGATGATGTGGTGTTTTTCTTTCATTGCCTGGCTTATTTCACTCAGCATAATGTTCTCCAATTCCATCCAGGTTGCTGCAAATGATAAGAATTTCTTCTTTTTTATGGCAGCATAATATTCCATTGTGTAGATGTACCATTGTTTTTTGGTCCAATCATCTGCTGACTGGCACCGAGGCTGTTTCTAAATCTTAGCTATTGTAAATTATGCTGCTATGAACATAGTGGTGCATATTTCCTTTTTCATTGGTGTTTCTACTTTCTTGGATATATTCCTAGGAGTGGGAGCACTGGTCAAATGGGAGTTCCATTTTCAATGTTTTGAGGAAATTCCATACTGTTCTCCGCAGTGGTTGCACCAGTCTGAATTCCCACCAGCAGAGCACCAGGGTTCCTTTTCCTCAGCATCCTCGCCAGCACTTGTGATTTGTTGATTTGTGATATTGGCCATTCTGACAGGTGTGAGATGGTACTACATTGTCGTTTTGATTTGCATCTCTCAGATAATTAGTGACTTTGAGCATGTTGTCATGTGCCTCTTGGCCTTCCTTCTGTCTTCTTTTGAAAAGATTCATTTTAGGTCCATTGCCCAGTTTTTAATTGGATCATTTATCTTCCTTTTATTAAGTTGTATAAACTGTCTGTAGCTGTTGGAGGTTAAAACTTTATCAGTGATAACATTTGCAAATATGTTCTCCCAAACCGTGGGCTTTCTTGTTGTTTTGTTGATGGTTTCTTTTGCTGTAATAAACCTTTTTATTTTGATGTAGTCCCATTTGTTTATTTTCTTTTTAGCTTCCATTGCCCTAGGGGCAGTATCAGTGAAGAAGTTCTTTCAGCATCTGTCTGAAATTTTGCTGCCTGTGGATGCCTCTATATTTTTATGGTTTCCCTTCTTATGTTTAAGTCCTGTATCCATTTGAGTTTATTTTTTGTGTATGGTGTAAGTTGGTGATCTAATTTCATTCTTTTGCATGTATCTGTCCAATTTTGCCAACACCATTTATTGAAGAGACTGTCTTGACTCCATTGTATGTTTGTGACTCCTTTGTCAAATATAAATTGAGCATAGTGATTCGGATTGATATGTGGATTCTCTATTCTATTCCATTGATCTGTATGTCTGTTCTTGTGCCAGTACCAGGCTGTTTTGAGAATAGTGGCTTTGTAATACAGCTTGAAATCTGGTATTGAGATCCCTCCTACTTTATTCTTCTTTCTCAGGATTGCTGTGGCTATTCGGTGTCTTTTTTTGTTGCAGATGAATTTTTGAGGAGTTCTTTCTAGGTCCGCACTGGTTTTTACAGTCCTAGTTCTTATGGCCTGGCACAGAGGGACTTCTTTTCCTAGCTATGGGACCCTGGGCTGGGGGATGTGGGGATCTGGGGCTCCTTGCTCCTCTAGGTGGCCTCCCAAGAGGCGCTCTGCCTCAATTAAAAAAGCAGCACACCCGGATGCCCAACCAGCCCATTCCATTCCTCTGCACCTCCTACCAGTCTTAATGCGCTTTGTTCTTGACTTCTCTTGTTGTAGTACTTCCACCCAGACACCTTAACCTGTGGTTCTGGATGATAGTTGTTCTGTATTTTATTTTTTTGGGGGGGCGGTAGGGTGGGGTTTGATATTTTCCCCTTCCCACAACCAGTTTTTTGTGTGTTTTTTTTTTTATTTATATTTTCCTATTCTGTATTTTAGTTGTAATTTTGATGTGGTTGTGGCAGGCAGCACATACTAGTACAGGCGTTTACCTATGCCACCATGTTAGTTGCCAACTTAAGGTCTGGCCTGTTTCCTTTGTGCAGGTCGGGGCTCCCTGTCTGGAGGACATGGTGAGGAAGTTTGATGATGTTTACAGAAAGGGAAGCGAGGGCAAGGAGGGTAGCAGCCTGTTCACCATCCTGGCCCTTTTGTATGATTTTCACCAAGTACAGTCTCTCCGCATCTTCTACATTTTGAGAAAACGTACTGGAACTTTCACAGAGAAAGATAAGGCACTGATCCTGTTAAGGCTGAGAAATGGGATTTTCGTTGAGAAAAGACGATGCTGTGTCCCTGGCAGTGATCAAGGAGACCAGGGCCAAAGCCAGCAGGGCAGGCAGCACGTTCCAGGACCAGACCAGGGGATGATGGGTCCCTCGACCTGCCTCCTAAGTGCTAAGTGCTCAGAAGCTGACCAGCACATAAAAATAAGTGGGTGAATGTTATGTTTCATATCCCAGCAATCTGTGTGGTCTGCTCCAGGGGTTAAGATGTTTTTATTGTTAATAGGTGAACAAACCTTTTCTTTTACTGAGAACGCGGGCATTTTGTGAGTTTAAGAATTGATTCATTTAACACTCATCTATTAAAAAATAAAGTTCACTGAGGAAGGCCATGTGCTCGAGCTCAGGTGTCAGCCAGCCTGGACTTCTGGCTCAGCCCCTGGACAGCCATGTGACCTGTAGTCCAAGCCTCAGTTTCCCCTTCTAGAACACAGGGCTGAGCAGAGTTCCTATTTCATTTTCTTTGCTGCAGATCAGAGATAGGGGATGGAGAGGAAGCTCCTAGAGGTGTGTGAGGAGCAAGAAGAGAGGTCCTGTGGGGCCCACAGGGGAGCAGAGCTGAGGTGGTTGCAAGGACTTGGGCTTTGATCCTGGAGGCACCTGAAGGATTCTGAGTGGGGAAATGGCCTGGGAAGGGTTCATGCTAATGGTCGCCTTGTCTACAATGTAGAAGACAGAGGTGGTCAGGCAGGGAGAGCCCCATTCAGGGGTCAGAGAAGTCTGTTGTAGGTCCAGTGCCGAGTTCACGTTAAAAGGTTTCAGAGAATGAAGTCAGGATGGTCTGCCAGAGACCATCGGCATTATCAGCAGTGATGGCCACACGCAGAGTTGGTTTGTTTCTTCCAAAGTTTAGTGATGACAATTAGAAATGATGCTCTCTCCTTCTTCTGTTTACGTTTTTAAGATTTGCTATATTCTGGAAAGGCTGCTGGTCCTAAAGAACAGTGTCATGCAGAGGATTCCGGGCTGTGAGCCTGAGCCTGTAGAGAAACCGAGGAAATTGCTAAGATTGGAGGTGAGTCACGTTGACTCCTAACTGCTTCAAGTTCCCTGTGGACGTGGCCCCACGGTGGAAGTGCGGGAGGTAGCTGGAGCTGTGGGTCAGGTGCCCGGCGTGCTCAGCAAGCGTCCGGAGGGATCCAATGGCAGCTGTGTTTCTGTAGTGAGACCCTGTGAGTGGCCCCTGTGCAGGGGGGCTTCTATGAGATAAGCACCCCCACATGTAGCCTGAGAGACTGGACTCAGCTGGGCAGCAGCATCACCATAGAGTCTTCTGATGCCTTTGGAAGAGGCCCTACCAGGACCAGAGGCGTTAGCCTATCAGAAGAGGGGCTTGTCTGTGTCACCTCCCCAGGTATTTTCACGTGGGGTCATAGGGGAAACCACAGCCCTCTCCAGTCAGGCGAGTCCTCTGTCCTTCCTTAAAAAAATGTTTAAGGGACTTTATATATATTGAGTTCAGAGAGGAAGGGAGACGGAGAAGGAGAAACATCGATGATGAGAATCATTGATTCACTGCCCCCTGCACACCCCACCCGAGGGATGGGTGCCACACGCAGGGCATGTGCCCTGACCTGGAATCAAACCATGACCGCCTGGTTCATAGGTCACCGCTCAACCACTGAGCCAGGCCTACCAGGCTAAGGTGGTGGTAAAAATGCTTGTATAAATAAAAGAATGGTATTGCAGGTTTACTTTGTTTAAGATATTCTTTGAAACTATTGGGGAATTTGTTAAGAATTTATCACTAAAAATTTGAAAATTACCTTCTAAGATATAATAGGCCCATTTTTTCTTTAAATCCTATCCCGAGGCTATGCTTACTGACTGGAGAGAGAGAGAGAAAATCATTGATGTGGGAGAGAAACATCAGTTGGTTGCCTCTTATACACACACCTATTGGGGAGTGAACGCCCAGCCTTGGTATGTGCCCTGACTGGGAATTGAACCCACAGCCTTTCCTTGTAGAGATGATGCTCCAACAAACTGAGCTACACTGGCCAGGTCATGGGACCAAATTTAGGAAAGAAAACCTTATATGACTCCTAAGATTTGTGCGTATCCGAGTTCCAACAGACAGCTCAGCCAGTGGGAGTTCATGGAACCCCTGGTGACTTTGAGTGGATTGAATGAGATGCAATGTGTGCAGCGCGCTCATCGCTGTGCCAGGCTTGTACTCACTCTTGTGCTTTCAGTCGGCCTCATCCTGTTTTCCGTGTTGCTGCTAAGTCTTTTCCTTAATCTGTTAACCCGGAAATTCCCTTTTTAATTACGCAACATATAACGGGAGCCTACTCTTTCACTAGGACCAGTCAGTACGTCATGCCCAGAGTATGTAATTTCATATTATTTTTTTATACTTAAAATAAATGAAAAGACTATGAAATATATATATAAAAAATATTATTTATATTTAAAGCAGAAAGGGAAATACAAAATTACAAACAAATAAAAAGAATAGCAACAAAAAATGAAAACATCAAATTAAAAAATTATAAATTTTACAAACAATTATAAAGATTACAAAGTAAATATTTTTATTTAGATACACAATAAAAAACATAAAAAAGTTAACAATTACAGAACAATAAACAAAAGCACACAAATAAAGTAGAAATTTTGAGTTTAAAAAATTAAAATATAGATGTAAAAATTCAAAACTCAACTTCCGTGTGATATATTTTAAAGCAATTGTTGATACATAGTGCTACCTTATAATCCAGACACCAGTATGTACATTCTTTCCTAACTCATTTTTTGTAGCAAACTCGGCATTTCCTGGATTTAGTTTTTCCTATATCGCTTTTCATTTTCTCTGGAAAATGCCTTTCAACTAAGGGTGATGGTTTAGATGTAGAGCTACTTGTTGATGTCTTTGGGTAGGTCTTCACTATGTTGTTATCTACCAATTTCTCTACACACTCTATCAAAAAGTGTAATCAATCCAAATGACCTTTATCTTTTTTGTATATAATATATGCATTGAAGCAGCACATATCAATTAATCGTAGAAAAATTTTTCTTAATTTTTTTATCCTATTACAGACAGCTGTGTAGGCCACGGTAACTCCATCTCCCAAATCTACACCACCCATATTCTTGTTATAATCCAGGACAACATTCAGTTTTTCTTGCCTTCTTCCTCTCTTTTCAATCATTGTCTTTTCGTCCTTATGAAAAGAACTGAGCATCAATACATCTTTTTATCCTTCCATTTTAAAACCATAAGTTTGTCTTTGAATCTTACTATATGTTCATTTTGCTGTAATTTTTTTGTTTTTATTTCACTGGGGATCCCGACTGTGTTTATCCTCATTGTTCCAACAATGTCTGTATTGCTTTGACACAAGAGTTCAGCCAAATGAATTGACGTATAGAAATTATCAAAGTAAATCCCATACCCTTTATTCAGTAAGTCATGTGTTAATTCCAAAACAAATCTTGTTGAACACGTCCACCACTCTCACTAGCGAAATTATACTGATTCCCTCCGTGTCTTAAATTCATGTCAAGACATGTATGGATGACTAATACCTTTGTTGTTCAGAAATATACGAACTGCCCATTTCAGGGCACAACATATATTTCAAGGATGTATTCATATGTCCTACCTGTACCCGATATTGTTTACTTTTGATGTATTTATACGTCCCGCTAGGTTAACAGCTTAAAATAGCTCTACTTTCATAAATTTTGCATCATTTCTCCAAAATGATGGCCCTGAAAATTGGGAGCAAACAGTTTAAATTTTTATCATCCAGTTACTGTCTCATTGGTGTAAGCTCAACAATTCAACTGTTCTTGAAATCTTTACTTGCATAATATAAGAGAAATACTTTTTTAATATATAAAGATTCTTTAAATTATATGTTATTTACTGTGTTCTCAGTTCACTACATCTACACATTTGTTTTCAGGTTAGCTCTCATTTTGTTGGACATTAATTTAAATCTCATCATGCTTTCCACAAATGAAGGCTGTTAGATTTTTGCAATAGATTCTACACAAGGAATGGATTGAGGTAGTTATGAAACAGCAACCCCTCTAGGTGGATTTTTGTTGTTGTTCTTTTGTTAGAGGCAGGAATAGAATATTGGGGACGAGCTATAATTATATGGAATATTAATGGTGCTCTGCTAACCATGATTGTTCTGTTCTGATTAGAGAAAGCACACTCTAATCTGGCAGAGAGTTGTAAGCCCTGGGACCTGGGAGCTATTAGGGAATGCAGACACCGTAGTTTCTGAGAAAGACCTAGATTAGCAACCTCATTGCCTGTAATCTGGTCCCTGAGCCACCCGCCCTCTGCCAATTCCCCAGCCTGGTTGCCTGTAATCTGTAACCACTATACCTTGCCTACTTCCCCAGGCCTGAAATTTCTACTTTCCCGTGGGATCTTTGTACTTCTACCCAACATAAGCAGCTGGATTATGGAGGGGGAGGTGTCCGGGGGAGAGTGAAGGAGGAGGGTACAACAGACGTTTGTGGTTGACCTGCTGTTCTCTCATTCTGCTGCATTAATAGAATAAATGCTCATATATGAGTCAATCCTGTCTCTCCTTCATTGGCTCAAGTAGTGACCAGCAGCCTGGACCCATTGGTTGTCAGTTTCACTTTCAGCAGGTTCATAACAGTTATTGGAATGGAATAATTAATACAAATGATAATTGGTACTCACCCCCCCCCATCATAAGTTGAAAGATTTCATCTACATGAAATAATTTAAATTAATCTTAAATTAAGGAGTTTAGAAATAATTAAAACACTTTTAGCTCATTGATTGGCAGCCTAAATGTTTAAATTCTGTTCTGAGTATACCTGTATATTTGTTCTCTAAATGTCTTTCTTGCATGGGCTAATTCAGTACTCCTTCCACAGAAAGTTATATACAAAATCCTACTGTTAAACTAATTTCCAGTCTGGCCAGCATGGCTCAGTGATTGAGCATCAAACTATGAACCAGTAGATCACGGATCCATACACAGTCAGGGCAGATACCCGGGTTGGGGGCTGGATCCCCATTATGGGGCTTGCAGGAGGCAGTAGATCAATGCTTCTCTCTTCATTGATGTTTTGCTCTCTCTCCCCCTTTCCTTTTTCCTCTGAAATATATATATATATATATATATATATATATATATATATATATATATATATTTGATATTTTATAGAGAGGAAGAGAGAGGGATAGAGAGTTAGAAACATCGATTAGAGAGAATCATTGATCAGCTGCTTCTTGCACACCTATTGGGGATGTGCCTGCAACCAAGGTACATGCCCTAGACCGGAATGGAACCTGGGACCTTTCAGTCCACAGGCCGACACTCTATCCACTGAGCCAAACCAGTTTCGGCTAAAGATATATTTTTAAATAAATACAGTATTTTCCAAATATACAGCATTACTTTGTTCATTTTTGGTATAAAATACATATTGGTTAGTGGTCTGTCAAATTGTTTTTTAGGCAGTTGACTGGTGGACTTCAGGGTTAAATGTCTGAACACTTCACAGTGGATGGGGAGAGGAATCCCCGAGCTGAGCTCTCTGGGTAAGACTTCACAAAGTAAAGTGAATGTGTTGCTCCCTTAAAGCAGTGTTTCCCAAACTTTTGACATATGTGTACCTCTTCTATAATTTTCATAACGCTGAGTACCCCTCGTACTCGTGAGAACGTAGAATTAGGCGCAGCAAAGCACGGTGCAGTGCATATCCCCACCAAACTCTTCCCGTACCCCTGTGGGGACTGGTACCACACTTTGGGAAACACTGCCTTAAAGGAATACGTCAACTCTTTGTAATTTGGCTGATGAGGAAAAAGTAATTTTTCAAAACGTGGGTAGACATATTAGAATGAAGTGGTTAGTTTCCATTTATAATGATATAGGATGTATAAATTAACCTTTAAGTTTCTTTATGTTTTATGTGGCCAGCTAGATCTGAAGTTTTATAGGGAGCTTGGCATAATTTTTGTGTATTCCAAAGCAGTTAGCACGGGGCGTGAGCCGCTGGCAGAGCCGTTTAGAATGCGGGGCTGGTGCCGTGTGACATGGGTGGGCATGGAGACAGTGGAATGTTCGGTGCATTGTGGAGTGGGTAGGAGTGGAGTTAGTTGGTGTGGAGTTGGTGGTGAGGAGTTGGTGGGAGCGGAGCGGGTTTGTGCGGAGTTGGAGGGTGCGGAGTAGTTTGGTGAACTGTCAGTTGGTGAGCAGGTGTGAAAAGTCGGTGTGAGAAGAGCCGGTGGACATACAGTCGGTGAGTGCAGAGCCTCTTCCTGGGTAAGAAGGGACTCTCCCTGCCTCCCCCTCGGGGCTCTTGTGAAGACTGAATGAGCAAGGACAGAGGGCACCGAGCGCGGGGCTGGGGATGGGCAGAGAGACGGGGCCCAGGCGACTCCAGAGTCTGTGAGCCAACCCTTCCCGCTGCCAGGCATTGACCAGAACCGTGCCCACTGGTAGTGGGTCCACGGCTTCCCTTCCACCAGGAAACTTGGGTTCTGGATCGTGGGGGTAAAATGAACACGAGATGGAAAGGCAGGAGCTAGTGCCCCTCCCAGCTGTTAGAACCGTGCGTGGGGCCAGGCTTGGAAAGCTGCCCACCGAGAGCAATGGACACATCCCGTGTATGTGTGTTCCCAAACTGAGAAGGCAGACTGGGGAGACTCAGCCCCCGAGGACACCCGCTGGTTCCGGGAGGGATCTGGGCAGGAGCAGAGATGAGGGAAAGAGCTGAAATGCTCCCCTGTGTGTGCTGGGCCCTGGGACAGGAATGTGCCCCAGGGCCTCCTCCCATGAGGGCGCCTGTGAGGGGCCAGCCTTGGCGTCCCACACCAGATGTGCCTGACACGCTGAGGCCCACAGTCCTATCTGCTGTGTCTCAGCCCTCATTTCCAGGACACTATCCAGAGCTGTTGGTTTTCCAAGAGGACATGTGTGACCTGTTCAGAAGGGAACTGTGTATTTAACAACAACTCGCCCGAATAGCCATTTACTTCCAGCGCCCAGATGAGTGGAGTGACTGTGGAATTGAGAGGCCTAGGCTCAACCCTCAAACTGGGATAGCTCTTAGCCCCACCCCTTCCTGGTTAAGGAAATGGGCTCAGCGAAGTCCCATACCTATGAGCTGGTCACTCATTCAAGCAGGTGAGGCTATACACGTCAGACATTCTCACATCAGGGTACCAGAGATGGGGCAGTGTTAGGTTTATGTGGTGTGCTTCCCTGGTTTTCTGCTCCTGCGGACACAGGGGCCTGCTGGCAGGCAAGAGTCATCGGCTAACCTCAGCGGCTTATGTGGACACCACAGAGGCCCTCAAAGCAGACAGGGCCTAACTGTCGGGGTGATGACCAGGTTGTGGCTCCATGCCAAGGGGTGTCCTGTGTGAGGAAGGTAGTCAGTGATTCTCTCATCATTTATGTGTCTATCTCTCAGTCTCCTTTGCTTTCTGTGATCAATAAAAATATATTTAAATAAATACATTGGAGGTTCAGTGCATGAAATTCATGCTTTGGGGTTGAGGGCCCTCAGCCTGGCCTCCTGCACCTCTCCAATCTGGGACTGCACCTCTCCAATCTGGGGCTCCCTGATCTGCAGGCATCAGGCCTAATATGGCAGTCAGCCATCACTCTCTCAATCCAGGACTGATGGCTCCTAACTGTTCCCCTGACTGCCTGCCTGCCTGACCACCCTTAACTACTCCTCTGCCAGCCTGATCACTCCCTTACTCCTCTTCCCTGCTGCCGGTTTGATCACTCCTACCTTCTCTCCCCTGCCAGCCTGTGCTTTGGTCCCCACCACCTTGGCTTTATCTAGAAGGACGTCTAGAAGACTACTGGTCCAGTTAGCATATTACCCTTTTATTAAATAGATATAAAAACAAAAATATAACAAAAAAAACACACACAGATAAGGCCTGGCTGCTGTGTTGCTTTTCCAAACGGATGGATGTAGGTGACTGTTGTGGAAAAAGTGTCTCTGCTGGCATCTAGGATGTGCATTAAGCTGTGATTTTCGGTCCCCATGGCCTTTCCAAGACACGTTAAACCAGCTAAGGGCCTCAGAGCTGCCCGTCCTCCTATCCTTGCTTTACAGCCCTGTGCTGTGCGTCACTTTGTTCAGACATCACTGACCTTGGGTGTCTTCATCATCTGCCACTGGGGCAGCATGACTTAGTGGCTGTAGGTGTCCCAGCTGGGCCCTGGGTTGGAGTCACTTCTGTGCAGCTGTGTGTTAGGAAGTGAGCAGGTGCATGGAAGCCCTGCATCCGGTGGGAAGGAGGGCAGCTGCACAGGGCAGGGCTTGCCCAGAGGTTGCCCTGGTGCAGATCCTCACCCACCCTCTTCTTGCTCTAGGAGCCTGGAAGCAGCCCCCAGCCCTTCCTTGAGGAGCTGCTGGGGGACAACATGTCCCTGGAGGCAGTACAGGGCCTAAGGATCAACGAGTCCGACCACCTGAGCGCAGAGCTGGGCCAGGTGTCTGAAGGTAGGCAGCAGACCCTGGCGCTGGAGAGCCGGCCTGGCTGCAGCTTGTCCCTCAGCCAGGGAGATGAACCCTTGGCTCTGAATCTCCTGGGTCAGCCCATCCTCAGCCCAAGTCCATGGGGTTAGATTCAAGGGCCCGTTGGAACTGTAAACTGCCTTCTCCCCGAGAAGAACATGAAGGATCCGGCAGCCTTGAAGTCAGGACATGAACTACAAAGTCAGTGCTGACAGTTTTCTCGGCTCCCATGTGAACAGTCCCAGGAGTCTTCAGAGGACAGCACGCTGACCCCCAGCAGCTGTCTTACATCTGTCCATGGGGGACTGAGCGCCCTGTATGGCAGGCACTTCCCACAGCAGTCACTAACCTGCACTATCACAGCAGGCTGGCCTGATTTCCTCAGTTCCTGTCCTCATCGGGCAGATGGGCGCAGTCTGCTCTGTCTCCCAGGGCAGGGGCTGGCTGCTCAGGGACCCCCCCTCCCCAAGGCCCTTACCCAGGGGTGGCGGGTTCTGGGCACACGCGCCCCAGAGGCTCTACCCCCATAGACATACTCGTCAATTTTTGTGCCCCCCACATTGCCAGCTGAGCTACCCAACACCTCACTCTGAGGGTTGGCAGAGACCATGCCATGTGTTTGCCTTCTCTGTAAGTGTCTGAAATCCTAATTTGACAGTCAGGTTGGAACTTGGAAAAAGTGGTTCCAGCAGTTCCAGCAGTCTTGAACTTTTATATTGGCCTGTCCACGGTCACCTGCTTTCTTCTTAAACTCTGGGTGGCTCCCCAGTGGACAAAAGAGGAGCCAGCAGCGGGGCCACGACCCACAGTGCCAGCACCCTGTGAACAACAGAGGGCATCCAGCTGGCCGTCCCTGGTCTTCAGACCTAGGCTTCAGGAGGATGACCCTCTCGGATGGATGACCGTCCCAAGGCGGAGACAGAGAGGGGAGCGGAGGCCCTGGGATCCAGGCTCTCACACCACTTTGCTCTTCAGCCTCCAGCGCAACCCTGGCATCTGGGCAAAATTCCCAGGCCCCTCAGGACACAGTCCTGGAGCTACAGGGCGACACCCAGGCCCTGCAGGAGAGCAACAGCAAGTGTGAGGAGCTGATGAAGGAGAACCGGCAGCTCAGGGAGCAGGTAACAGAGTGTGTGTATGTGTGTGTGTGTGTGTGTGTGTCCCCAACATATGGGTCAGCCAGTGGCTGGGTGTGCAGTGGGGTAACAGGTTTGCCTGTTGCTTTAAAGCCAAGTTCACTTTGTGACCTGACTGACACGAGCTGGGTCTTTGGCTCTGCAGGTGGCAAAGTTGGGGATCCAACTACGGATTGAGAAGGACACCAGCGAGTACTTGAGGAGCCTGAAAGAAAAGCTGGAGGGAGATCTGGAGCAGATGATAAACCTCGTAGAAAGCCAGACGCTGCCCAGGTCCCCGCAGGTAGGCCCTCAGAGCGCAGGCTCCCAGCGCCCCTGCCTGCCAGAGAGAGCATCCAGGATCAAAGCCGTGACCCGGTAATTGATCAATGATTCCCGGTGACCAGTTCCCTAGCTCAGCTGCAGCTCAGACCTGCAATTCTCAGCCGTGGCAGGGCCCCAGGCCAAGTATTGCTCCCAGGGACACTGGCCATCTTGTTGTTGATGGACAGGACTGGGGAGCCGAGAAGAGAGGTACTGCTGGCTGTGCAGGGCAGATGGTTGTTCTGTCAATATCAGGGTAAATTAGATGTTAGTGTTGTCCAGGTATTCTACATCCTTACTGAGGTTCCATGTGCTTTAAAAAATAGGGTTTTAAATGTGGTCAAAGAGGGCAGCCAAGGAAATGATCCAGAGAGCTGGCTTCATGTGCCCTAAAGTTCCCATGTGTGGAGTTGACACGGGACTCATGAAGCCCCAAGTGATGGTCCGTTCATTCCCTGGGGCGTCCCAGCGCAGTTCCTTAAGCATTGGGAGAACCGCCCTCAGCACGGGGTGGGGGTGTGTGTGTGTGTGTGTGTTGCCTGCCCCGAGGGTCCCTGCTCTTTGGGGTCTGCACTTGCCTGCTCTTGGCCCCTCACTGGGTGTGTGGGTGCAGGGATGGGGAGTTTGTGGCTCCCCAGGGACTGTACCCAGTGAGGCATCCTCACCTTTTCCCTGTGAACCAGCAGGGGGCCGAGGAGAAGCAGCTTGAGGAGCTGGGGGAGCAGCAGAAGCAGCTGACTGAAGTCCAGAAGGCTGTGCTGCTGGAGCCTGCGACCAAGGCCTGCAGCAGGCTGCAACAGGAGGTGGCCAGGTAACCGCCTCGGCCCTACAGTGGCATCTGCCGTGTTTCATTCCCACCAGCTCTCTTGAGCACCCTCTGAGCCCAGCTCCAGTCAGGCCCCTGGTTAGGGTGCACTCTTACCACTCCCCGCCCCTCCCCTCCCCCCCTCCTTGCATCCTCCTTAATCCCCCCTCACATCCCCCCCACCCCACATTACGGTAACAGCTGATGGTCTCAGGGAAAATGCCTCCAGCTCTTGGCTAGGATGGGAGGACTAGTCACAGCTGGGATGGAGCGTGGTCCAGTGTTGGAGGGCTCCCCCTCCCACATGACGATAGTGATGACTGTGTCAGACATGGACACTTTCATCCTTTCACACCTGCGATCCTGGGAAGGACGTGTGCTAGTTCTATTTCATTCCCGCCTTTCCTGTGGGTGAATCCACCTCCTAGCTGACACGCATTGTTGCCCCCACATCGGTCCCCGTGGCCTCTCAGGGGCCTGTCCAGAGGGGAAGACACGGGAGTCGCCTCATGTGCACATTTGCAGCTGCGGTGGAACAGGCCTCTGCCTCCTGCCTGTTTCAGCTCTCACACTGCAAACGAGTGTCCCTTCCGCGGTCCATTGAGGGCCATGGGTCCTATTTTCGTGCTTTTCGGTGGCGATGTCGCTGTGTGAAATGGCCCGGAATGGAGTGCCCAAGTGCTGTCTAGTGTCTCCAATTGCAAGTTTCACTGGGCCTTGGGGAAAATATCTGAGTGGCACCTGAGGGTCCTTCAGGCCCGAGGTATGGTGCTGTTAGCTATGAGCATAGTAACCAAAGCATCTTTAGGTCTTGATTGATTGACAAAAAAGTGGTCAGAGACTCCAGGAACGGTTGGGACAGTTGCAGTTACACTGACTCAGTGCTCACAGTGGCTTCATAGGACATTATCCCGTGAATCGTGAGAATTGACTGCGTTATTATCCTTTTTCCCCCCATAAAGATGAGGAAAGGGCTCAGAGAGAGTAACTAAGATGTTAGGGTCAATCCTCAGTTTAGTGGCCAGTCAGGATTCAAATCCAGGTCTTATCTCTTCCCAGAGGCCTGACCACAGAAAGCCTTCCTTTGTGCAGCCCTTTTTGAGTAGATATTGGGGCTACAAACTCAGGTGCCTGCGGGGGCAGGCAGGTCCAGCAGGTGGGGGAGGAGTGTCAGCTGGAGGCCAGGCCTCCTGGAGAATGCACACCCTCTGAAGGCTGTCAGCTGGGAGGCAGGCCTGTGCTGCCAGGTTATCCTTTTCTTTCTGCTTTTGAACAAAAAATTAATCCTCATCTCAGGATAATTTTTGCACTGACCTTCAGAGAGAATGAAAGAAAGAGAGGGAGCAGGTGAAAGAAAAACAGCGATGAGAGAGACACATCTCCTGGATGCCTATAGCACACACCCATCTATGCCACAGAGCAATCCCACAGTCAGGTGCATGGCCTTGACTGGGAATCCAAACCGTGGCGGTTCTGTACACAGGCTGACGCTGTCTCTGTGGAGCCACATCTGCCAGGGCCTTTGCTTTATGCTTTCTCCCCACCCTCTGAGAAGGGTGATAGCTGAGAGTTGATGTGAAACTTGACATTTTAAAATATTGAATAACTGCCAAAACCGGTTTGGCTCAGTGGATATAGTGGAAGCCTGAGGACTGAAAGGTCCCGGATTCGATTTTGGTCAAGGGCATGTACCTGGGTTGCAGATAGGAGGTGTGCAAGAGGCAGCTGATCAATGATTCTCTCTCATTGATGTTTCTAATCCTCTATCCCTCTCCTTTCCACTCTGTAAAATCTCAATAAAATATATTTTAAAAATAAAAAAATATATTAAATAACTAATTAATTGAATTTAAATAACAAAACTGTGTGGGCCAAACAGGGGCCCTCTGTGTTCACATTGATTCCATGAGCCTCTGGTCATTGAGATTTCAGGTATAACTCTTACCCTCAGAAAGCCAGTCGGGTAATTATGACAATGATGTTGATGATGCTGATGATGCTGATGTCAGTGGCTTTACATAATGCTCCAGAATCTCACATTTTATTTGTGTCAGGAGTAGAAATCAGAAAGGGACTTGGCCTGGGGAGAAAAGCTGGGCAAAGACAGAGTTTCAGAGCAAAGATGTTCTGATTCCAGGTTTTCCAAAAGTGTTTTAGTACAAGAACCGTTTTTCCAAGGAGGAGGCTCTGCAAAGCCTTCCATGGGAAGGGCTGTCACAGGCTGTCTGTTGAAGTGTCCGAGCCTGCCTGTCTTGTGTCCCCAGCCCACAGGGGGCAGCTGGGTGGCCACATAGAACCCCAGCGGACACAGTTGGAGAAGTGCTGACTGTGCTGAGCCCACATTTACATGGGACACCCTGAAGACCAGAGAGGCGGTGGGTGTGATTCTGGCACACACCTGGGACTGAGGCTGGGAGTGCTTCTCAGCCCTGGGCCCTGTGGCTCTCCACCCACAGACTGACCTCCTGGACCGAGCAGCTGCAGGTGGAGCAGGAGGAGCTGATCACCAAAAACCAGGAACTACAGGCCTCCCTAGAGAACAAGCAGCAGAATTTTCAGATCTTACAGAACTTGTACCACATGATGATGGAGGAGCAACGGTCCAAGGAAATCGCTCTGACAAAGCTCAGTGCTCAGTGCGAGGTGAGCACTGGGGCTGGTGGGCCTCAGGACACCGGGCCTGAGCCCTGTGCTGACAGCCCGGGGCTCAGCCAGGTCCGCATGGGTCCTCATTGGCGTCTGTGCCCAAACACTGTGTGTGAATGTCACCCAGTGGCCGGGAGGCAGCCAGAGGCATTTAACAGGCAAAAGCACCTTGGCTGGTGGGGATGTGTCAGAAAAGACCTTTCACCGGACCTTTGCTGTTTTCTTTTTTTAAGCACATTTTTATTGATTTGAGAGAGAACAAGGGAGAGGGAGAAAGAAATAGAAACATAACTGATGACAGAGAAGCACCTTCAGCTGCCTCCTCCACCACCCCAGCGCGGGATACCGCCCACATTGGGCATATGCCCTTTACTGGAAAGGTACCCAGGGCTCTTTGGTCCAGTGTTCTATCCACTGCACTAAACCGGTTAGGTCCTGACTTTTGCTTCTACAGAGTCAAGCGGTGCATGGAGACAGCCAAGTGCAGTTTTCTCTGTGTCCTTTGGGCTACATTCTGTGCTCTGTGCTCCCT